>NC_036244.1:7887508-7992584 GCF_002742605.1 Olea europaea var. sylvestris | reverse complement strand
TATTTCATGCCAAATTTACATAAATATCAAGGATAAGAATTTACCACTTGCACCATGTATTCTTACCTCAAAAAATATTCTAGAATCTATTTGAAAATATGATTGTCGACTAATGATAAAAGGAATTATTTCTAACAAAGTATGTGTGTGTCAAACTGTAAGAAATGAAATTGTGTTTTAAAATAAAACTCTAACACACACACACACACACACACACACACACACATATATATATATATATATTCTAACACATACCCGTAACTCCAATTAGAACAAATGAAAAGTCATTTATTTTCAAACGTATGAGATGTAAATAAAAGAGTTTTATGGAATTAATTAATTTAATTATTATGAATTAATCATGTTTAACTTATTAAATCAAAATATTTCGTTACAAATTCCGGTAACCGTACAGAATCCAAATGCAACTTTTTTTCTTTTTATTATTTTATCGTTTTTATATTAATAAAAATAGGATTTAGATTACTTTTCTTTCTATTAAATAATTCGGACATAACTAGTATAAACAAATATTTTTTCTTGATTCCTAATTATTTTATTTAATACGAGCTACAAAATGAGTATAATATTTGATATATTTCATCAACTTCTAAAATACTTAAATATTCGACCAAAATAGTTTTCGATAAATTCTAGAAGTGTTTGTAAGGAAATAAATCATTTATGCAAATAAGTGGGACGTGTTTATCACTTCAACTTTTCAACTTTAGTGTGACGACAATGTTAGACATGAATTATTTTATTTGCTAAATTACCAGCCCACGTGGAAAATTTTAAAATTCGGAGTGTTACACAACCCCTCTTTAGGTGTTATTTGGGTCAAACTATATAACTTTCACTAGTAATATTAGGTTATTTATTTATAATTTTAGAGAGTTACTTAAAATCGATCCTTACTTTGTGGGAGTTATAATTTTGGAGGAAAATAGCTGTTGATTTCCATTTAATGTCAATTTTTCTGTTGTAATATTTGGGGAAAAATCATCACCATCTTTTGATTCTTTAAATTATTGCAATTTATGGAAGAAAAAAAATTAAAATTTTTTGAATTGACCTTACTGTCATCTTGCTGTAATGCATGTGCACATATGATCATATATGGCAACCATTGAAAAACTTTAGCACAATCGAGAAATTTTGAGCTCAATTTTGAATTAGATTAATGAGGAATGAAGCCTATTCAAATTTGAATGTACCAATTTTTAACTGTTAGTCTTGTCCCTTCACCTACTAGACAATAATTAATATAACTCATAATTAAAATCCCCCATCCATCCTTTGCATATTGTGTTCAAGATCAATACTTGTTTAAATTCACTTGGAATTGTCATTTTCAAATCATATAATAGCATTGGACTTATTTGAATCTTTTTAAATTATGATATGAAATATTTTGTAATTATTTTTTCCACCAAGACAATGGAATTAATTTCATTTAAATTTTAAAATTGGTGTTACTCTATTAATTAAATTTTAGGTCACTTAGGCCCTATTTAATACTTATTATTTCAAAAAAATATATTTTTAAATAGTGATTTGACATCATTTCGACCATACATTTTTCAATAAAATAATATTACAAGCAAATTCAAAACTTTTCTTTATTTTTTAACCACACATTTTCTATCAATATACTATTCAAAAATGCATTTTTTTTTTCAAAATAATGTGGCTCAAAGAAGGATTTAATATGAATTTAATATCAAAATATTTTAGCGTTTTAAATTAAAATTATAACATGAGTGGAAGAAGTTCCCTAAATTTCAAATGGTATCAAGTCATTTTACTTGGTCGAAGATAACGATTTAATTATAAATATGAAAAGCATTCACATTCATTTAATTAATATTCATCTTTATTTATGCATTTTAATGTTATTAATTCTAATTATAAATTAATTAGAATTTCACAATCAAAAATGAATTTCATAATAACGTACAATGCGCATTCAACATTGACTAGTTTGTATAAAAATCTAATTTTTAATCTTTACCAAACAGAGGTTAGTTTGGAGTGCTTATACGGTATTTTGGGGGGAAAATAGTGTCATAATGTATAATATTTTTTCCCCTGAAATTAGTGTTTTTTTTTTTTTTTTTTTTTTTGCGTAGTCACTTCTCATCACTATCTTTCGATTCTATAAATTCTTGCATTTGTAAAATAGAAGTAATTGTCGACTATCTCTCATTGTTGTCTGGCGAGATGTGGTGTCGATGCCTCTTTGCTTATAAGAAGAAATGACCAACTTCAAGGCAAGTTTTGAAGAAGTTCGGCACACAATCAAGAGTTTTATGTTTCAAATTTACATGACTTCTCTCCTCAATAATTTTTTTCCTTTTTTTTTTTTATTTGTTTTTGCATTACTTAAAAATGAGTTACTTATAAGTACGAAAAACTCTTATGATTCAAAATAGAAAAAATAAACCAAGCCATTTTAACAATTATTTTTTTATAAAAAAATGTTGACACAATTCAGCCTCGATATATCTATACCTTCCTCATTTGTTATCAACTAATATTATTGACACGAACATTTCATAATTTTACTATGTCATAATCGATATTTTATACAATTTGTGTCATTTGTTGATAAAAATTAGCTTATCATTTATTTATTTATTTATTTTTTATGACGGGAAACTCGTAGTCGCTATCCTTCGCGTGCGTCGCTATCCTTCGCGTGCGTACTGAATAAACCCTCGGGCTGACGTAATAGCTTGCAAACCACACCAATCAGGTAAACCACACTAGGTAAACCCGATGCGACAAACTCGACCGAGAAAGTGTTGGTAGGGAGATTCGAACTCATAACCAAAGGCCTCCGCGCTCACCTACTCCACAAACTCGGTCACCCCATGAGGGACAAATTTATTTATTTATTTATTTTATTTATTTATTTATTATTATTATTATTTTTTGTACTTGTGCACATATATGTATACTTGTATTAGTGTGTAAATAGAGACAAGCCAAAAGCAAGAAAAAAAAGTTACATAAAATTATTTTTGACATTCTATTAAAGCTGAATTAATCGCTTTTAAGTCTTTATTTTCTTACTCTGTTTTTTGTTAAAATCACTAAGAACAGATTTGATGTCAAATTTTGTTAAAATAGATTTTGTGAAGAGAATTATTTTTGAAAATGTATGATTAAAACGCTATCAATGCACATTCAAAATCATTTTATTAAAAGAATATATTATTGAAAATAAGTTTTGAAAAAATAATTTTTTAAGAATTTACACCAAACAGAAACTAAGAACCAATGGATTTGTTGAGAGCATGAAAAATGGGGCATTCTTCGAGATTCATCTCAATTAAAATACAAAAAAATTTCAAAGTTTTGAGACAGTGGCGGGGCCTTTTTTGAATACACAGTGTTGACCAAACAAAGCCGCTCTTCGTCTCTTTATAACGCATTATTCAATTCCTTTCTGCCTGTCTAAGCAATGTTTTTGTGTTGTTTATTATTAATTCTTAATTAATTAGGTGGCATTTATTTGGGCAATAATGCTTCTTGTACATGGATTACATGGAGTTTGACATCCTTTACAAATTCAAAATGTATTTGGCGGGAAAGTGTGTTGAATTCAAAAAATGTCTAATCATGTGCCGCCATGTGGAACAATGTTAAAAATGATGTAAAAGACAATGTACAAGTAGTATGGTCCTTATTCTGGTCCTCTACTGACAGTATGGCTTGTTCTTGCCATTCTAAAGTCTGAACATGTTAATTTAATATTGGTTCCCAACTTCTTGCCAAATGATATATTGGTCCTCAAAATCTTTAAAAAGAACAAGTTGATCCAGATCTTTCATTATAATTTCATAACCATCCTTAATAGTGATAAATGTTGAAATCTCTTTTAGTTGGTCATTTTTCTCTCACATGCTCATTTTTATAAAATTAAATTTTGTTTCCCACCTTGAGTTGGTTGTCTCATGCATGACGAAACCGAATACCTGAAAGGGCAACCAAAACATGCACCCAAAATTGTGTAAGAAGCGTGTAAGCCAAAGGTTGGATGACAAGATAGCTACAGGTATAGGTACAAGTATAGAATGAGGGAGACGCGATAAGTGTTAATACTACACTTAGGCCATCAAATATAGCGTTCGGAAGTGAATATCACAAGCGTCATATTTTATTATACTTATTTGTTCATTATTTTAGAAGAAAATATGGTATTGGACTAGATAGAATAAAAAAAATGACAATGGATCAAAAAGGACTAAAGTTGGACGTATTATGAAAGTTGGGGACTAATGAGTCACATTTAGAGTTGATGGACTTCAATTGCAGTATCCAAGGACTCAATTCGAACAAAAATAAAAAAGATGGACCAAATTGCATGAGTGAAAGTATAAATGTAAGCACTTTGGGATATCCGAATTGGACTAAAATTATGATTCCCTATCATCCAGGCCTGGGCACGGTTTGGCTTGAGTTGGTTTCGACTCCAACCAGAAACCAAAATCAAATTAGTCAGTTTGAGTGAATTTCAACCCAATCCAACCCAATTTAACTCTTACACTGAATCAAACCAAACCATAGTCGGTTTAAGCTTTTAGTCCAAATTGAATTTGAAAAAAAAAAAAAAATCAAAATTTGCCCAATTAGATTACAAGATTTAAAATAATTAAATAATTTTATATTACAAGAATTATTGACTAACAAACAAAATTAGGTTATTAGAGATAGATCAACATAAAATATAAGAATTTTCATGCCTGCTTATACATTATCAAGCGTGATTGCCTGAATAGGTAAAAAAGATTAAGTATAAAATAATTAACTTGTAAAAGGAAATTTCAGTACTATTATTTATTGGTAACATCATAGATTTGAGGGAATCATGATATAGTTATAAAATTAGAGCTTATCTTTTGATTTTTATTTTTCTTTAAAAAAAAGGTAAACATGTAAGTGGGTTGGGTTGGTTCGATTAACCAGCAGTTTAAGACTTCAATCCATGACTGAACCAAACCACCATGATTTTATTTAAACGAAAATCAAACCAAACCAATTACCTGTGTTAAACTGACCCAAATTGACTCGAGTCAGTTCGATTTGATTGGTTTGATCAATTTTTCAATTTCTTTTTTGCCCAGACTTACTATCATCTTAGGATTCTATTTTAAACCTAAATTGAGGTCTATAAAAAATAATCTTTTATTCAAAAAAGGGGAAGCTATAGGTGCAATCTTAAACAAATTTATACATCCAAATACACTGTATCCTCAAGATTTATATCTCAATTTGGGATTTGAAAGTTGATGAACATTATTGGTCGAAAAATATACATGATTTCAAGAGAAGATTGATGAACTATCGTTGAGAATCGGATGTCAAAGAGCCAGTTGTTAGGATTCTTTTCTTTATTCCTTAAAATTCGATGATGTTTTAGTCCTTTTATTTTTTAAATTTTACAAATATTAGTGGTAAATAATTGATTGTTAGGATGAACAATGCAACTTAAGTTAATATTTGTTTAATTTAATTGATCTACTTGCTTATTATGTGTTTAATAAAATTCAATAGCATGATTATTTGATTTAAGGTCAATATTGAGATTGAGAGATGATTATAGCATATATAATCATGATTGAATTACTACAATTGAATATTTTTTCATATGTGAATTTACATAAAGATGTAGTAAATTCAGGCATATGAATAGGGTTAGTTTTGCTCAAGAATGATTACTAACTAAAATTAGTTATTTCAATTGACGAATACATAGGACAAAGTGGCTGAATGCTCTTGGATTGAGTGAGTGTTAAGTGAACCAAAATTCCTAATCACTTAATCCCAAAAGCTCTCCACAAATTAGATTAGTTGATTAATTTAGATTAACTTAGTATAATTTAATTATAACATAAAATCTTGATTTATTAATAGGTTACTCTATTAATTTAGATTGATTGATAGTAAATATGTAATCTTCGTGAGATGATATTCGGACTTAAAAAATTCACTTTATTACTTGTCCAATATGTACACTTAAGAAATTATGCAATCTTTTTTTGATGTCGTTGTCGAGGATTATAAGTCCAAAGATTGTACAAAATCTAAATATTTATTATCAATTTTTATTCTAATCTAGCTTCCATGTAAATTAATGCAGTAACTTATGATCAAATCAAGAGTTTATTTGATAACTAATTCATACTAAAATGATAGAAATTTACCCAAGTCTAACTAATGGATGGTGAACTTTTGAGATTCAATGGTTAGGAAATTCAATGTCACTTAGTGTTGGGTTTTTGATACCCAATAATCCCGGAAAATGATATTAAACAGTATCGGATTATATTTTATAGGTCGAGGCCGATGAGTGAAATATTTATCAACCAATCAACTTATATAATCGACCCGAAAACAAAGTGGGTTATTAGTTGCAGTTTAATTGAGTTTAATGTTGTCTTAGTCCAAATCCATTTATAGGAGGACTTCCTTGTATCTTAGCCCATTACTTTGTGTCTTGGCCCAATTGGTAATATACCTAAAACTATATATATCTCCTTTATCTTGCAAGAGGCGTGTGTTTTACCCTATTGTGCGAGAAGAGAGACTTTGGCTACCTATTCCAATCTTCTTCAAGTTCTTGCATCTTCTTATCTTCTCTTGGCCTTTGTGGCTTGCAAACACCATCATATCATTGTCCCTTTGTGGGTGAGAAAAAGGGGAATGCAACCATAAGTGGATTGCGGTTGTGGGTTGGAGATTTGATTGATTGGTTGATATATAGATTGGTAAGTTTGATTTGAGCCCGGAAAATCCACCATTGAAGGTCGTTTATTCAACATTTTGGTATCAGAGCCAGGTTGGGGTGGAATTTCTGGCTTGAAACTGACCAGAAATTGGTCTAAAAATCACCAGAAAATCAAAAACGGATCTGTCCAGATTTTTCAATTTTCTGCCGAATCTGTTTTGTTGATTTCTGGTGAAACCACTTACCTTTTAGACAAACCAAGACAACTGGTATGTTCAGCAGATCGAGGCGCACCGGAGCGGGTGGCGCGTGGTCGGACCGACGGCATGTGGCGGCCGGTATGTGGAGCTTCGGCATAGGCGCGTGCAAGAGCGTGGAGGTTCCTTCGGCGACGGTGTCTTCAAGCAGTTTTCTCCGGATGACAAAACGGACCCTAGGGTGGTGTTAGTTTTCTGTTTTGGGTGCTGCTTCCAAAAGTAAAAAAATCACATTCATCGTAATTTTCGGACTCAAATAGGTCCGCTCTGGTAAATTGGTTGAAACCCTTATATTATCGCACTAGTAGATCATCGTGTGAGGTGATCAATAGGATTGAGGGTTGTTATTGCTTGACAATCATTTCTTGTGCTAGAAATTAAGATTACTTGCTCTTAATTTTTGTGATTGAGTACTTATTTTTGTATAAATTAACGTATTGTGCTTTGTGCTAAAATTGTTGTGAAATTTCGTTTGATTGGATATATCTATTTTGTTGCATCGTAAATTTCGCTGTGTTGTTACTTTCGTTAGAATACCTAGACATTATCCGTTCGAACGTTCCCTTGATCTAAGACCGCGAGTCTTCTGAGACCCTGAAAATCTAGAACGGTGTATATTGCGGTCGTAGGATTACTTTGTGTGATCTATTTGCCCATTTGATTGCTTTGTTTTTTCCCAAAAATGTCTTCGCATTTCGAAGTTGGTATTTTCGAGGAAAAAAGTTATTTTTCAATCTGGCAACAAAAAATGAAATGTATTTTGGTCCAACAAAAGGTTTCAAAAGTCATTAAAGGCAAATTTTTAGCTAATTTTTTAAAAGAACAAAAAGAAGAAGCCGATGAGCTCGCTTATACCTCAATCATTTTACACATGTCTAGCGCTGTTTTGAGAAAAGTAGGAAAATTGAAAACCATAAAAGATCTTTGGAAAAAGTTGGAAGATCTGTATTTACTTAAATCTACTCCCAATAAACGTTATCTCCTTGAGCGTTTCTTCAGTTTTAAAATGGATCATTCAAAGGATCTTGATGACAATCTGGATGTTTTCAATAAACTTGTTCAAGATATTGTTAACTGTGAAGAAATCGTATCTGAAACATATAAGGCTATTATCCTGCTTAATTCTATGCTTAAGTCATATAAGGAAGTAAAAAATGTCATTAGTATTGACCTCCGAGATTGTCATAGACTCACTTAGGAGTAAGGAGATGGAAAGTAAAGCTGAAAATGAAGATAAGAGAAGTGGTTAATTACACATGATAAGGAGTAGGATGAAGTTTAAGCAAATGAATTTGGGTAGAGCTCAAAATAGTGGTGATTCAAGTAGTGACTCAAGTGATGAAGGTGGTAAGATGAAGGATAAGGGACGGGACAAGTCTAGTAGTGACGATGTTACAGTTGTGGTAAGTTTGGATACTTTATTAGGGACTGTCCCAAGAAGAATTATGAACTGAAGGGTAAGATGAGAGGTGAGATGAATGTGGTTGAAGGGTTGAGCTATAACCCTAGTGAGGTTTATTGAGAGAGTAAACATAGTCATTGCATATGCATTTGTGTATGATCCTTTCTACATGTGTGTGATTGCCTAATTTGTTGCATGACTATATGTTGCACTTCAATTTGTTTGATATGTGTGTTTGCATGAATTTGAATTAATGTGATTTTTGGGTGTGATCGTTTGCATGCATAGTGGGTTAGGATGAATTAGCAGTGTGTTAGATGTCTTTTGGTAAGGTGGAGTATAGATGTTTAAGGGTACATGATGTTTTTGTACCAGGGGAAGTAGGGTGTGACATTTATATCACGAGTGGACATGTGATCAAATGTGTAGAATCATTTACTTGTGAAAGAGACCATGTACAGGTGGAGTACGAGAAAGGCACTCCTATCACTTCTGTAAGGTGGAGGCCCATTATCCACGTAGATTGGAAGAAGTGATGCGGTGATAGAGGATTATCCCGAGAACTTAGGATTTATTGTGACTTGCCGGTTAGACATGAGTTGAGTAATCTGTTTATTGAGTATAGTGGGTGATAAGAGGAGATATGTGTTTTCGAGGTGGGAGTAACACGAAATGGGATAGGATAAGTGTGGCGAGATCTTGTGTGAGGTCATTTATGCATTTGTTGCATATGTGTTTGACCGTGTACTGATTAACTTGGTGTTAATCTTTGGTTCTGTGTGAATGTGAATTTCTTAAAAGATCTATGTAGTATCCTATATAATATCTTCATCGTTTGATTATTTGTTCACTATGATACTTGTTCCTACTTCGGTGTTTTTTAGACCTTAGTCCCAGTGAGTACATGGAGCAAGTATGACGTGTGTTTTGGTTCGAAACACGAGGTAGGGTCTGTGATACCAATTTTATTGGATTACCTTGATTGTGCAAGTTTAAACTTTGTGTTTTTTGGTTACTTACAGATTATTGGGCATCAAAGTGGAAATTGTTGGGTTCTTGATACCAAATAATCCCGGACAATGATATTAAACAGTATCATATTATATTTTATAGGTCGAGGCCGATGAGTGAAATATTTATTAACTAATCAACTTATATACTCAACCCGAAAATAATGTGGGCTATTAGTTGCAGCTTAATTGAGTTTAATGTTGCCTTGGTCCAAATCCACTTATAGAAGGGCTTCCTTGTATCTTGGTCCATTACTTTGTGTCTTGGTCCAATTGGTACTATACCTAAAACTATATATATCTCCTTTATCTTGCAAGAGGCATGTGTTTTACCCTATTGTGCGAGAAGAGAGACTTTGGCCACCTCTTCCAATCTTCTTCAAGTTCTTGCATTTTTTTATCTTCTCTTGGTTTTTGTGGCTTGCAAACACCATCATATCATTGTCTCTTTGTGGGTGAGAAAAAGGAGAATGCAACCATAAGTGGATTGAAGTTGTGAGTTGGAGTATTTGGTTGATTGGTTGATATATAGATTGGTAAGTTTGATTTGAGCCCGGAAAATCCACTATTGAAGGTCGTTTATTCAACGATTAGGTTATTTAATTTTCATTCATTCCAACAACATTTTAGCCACTTTTTCATATGTATTAATCGGTTGAATTAATTATATTTATTTAATAATATCTCTCGAGCAAAACTTACCCCATTAACATTCACGAATTTACTATATATCTTTATGTAAATTTATACACAAGTAAAAGCATTCAATTGTAGTAATTCAATCATGATTCTAAATGCTCTAATCATCTTTTGATTTCTTATAAAACATGTCACTTATTGCAAGAAGTCAAGAACTAGACAAATAAATATTCTCTCGATCTCAATATTTTCTTTAAATCAAGTAATTGGTGATCAAACAATTAAATATTAATTAAACATATAATAGCAATTAACACATAATCAAAATTGCAATAAATTAATTGATTGAACAAACATTAGCCTAAGCTACGTACATCGTTCATATTAGCAATCAATTATTTATCCACTCATAATTATGGAATTAAAAAAATTAAAAGGATTAAAAACATCACGAGGTTCAATATAAGAAATTAAATAAATCAAGAAAATCCTAACCATTATTGTTCTTTGGCACTCAATTCCCAACAATAAGTCACTAATCTCCTCGTCAAAGCATTCAAATAAAAAAATTGACATACGATTAGAATTTAGTGTATGTGAATGTGTAATTTTACCACAAAATTGTATCTTTAGCCTCCCTTCTTGTTTGAATGAATTTTTTTTATTTATAGGCTTCAATTTAGGTCTTAAATAAAATCTCAAGATGATAGGGAATCATAATTTTAGTCAAATTAGGATATCCAAATTGTTGGAATTTATTTAGGATTGAGTTTTTAGATATTGCAATTAAGTACTTCAACATTTAAACATGACTCTTTGATCCTCAACTTTCAGAATATGTCAAACTTTAAACTTTTTTTTTACTATTTATCAATTATCATTCATTTTCATGTGTTCTCGTCCAATATTGGGTTCTCTCCTAAACTAATCAATGAACAGGCATAATTAAGAATCAAGCTAATAATAATCACTCATAATGGCTACTTTTGATGGTCAAGATAAGTGTAATATTTATACTCATCAAATATTTACCATCAATTTTATGGATTGTGACAAGAAAGGTCATAAATGCAAGGAATGCAAACTAGGACGGGGTGAAAGTGTAGGCCTATAGCGAGGGTTCGTAAAGACAATTTGTACTTAAGAGAGATTTTGATACAAAAGTGTGAGGTGGATCACTCCATTCACACGTCACAGGTTAATTGGTCTAAAGAGATTAAAGGGGATTGTTCTAGTTTAGGAGTATTTTAAACCATAGAATAAATCCAATGGTTTGATTTATTTTTGTGGTCAATTCTCATTTTCTAGTCATGTTACATTCACTCTTAATCATAGTACAATATTTGAATTTGAATTCAAATGTTTTGGGCTCTATAATTACAAGACTCCTTCACTTATTTTTATTTGGACTTGACATAACTAAAGAGAGAAAGTATAGAGAGGTAACCAAGTGGGAGAAGGTTATATCTCCGACGAAATTCTTGTTGGCTTCCGAAAGATCCTTTTCTCAGTATAATCATTGTCATTCCTGTGGACAACGGTGTATGATCCGGTGTGGCACAAATCTGAGCTCAACATCATAGGACACTTCATTGGTGACGTTGAAGAAGCTTTGAGTCGATTGATTTGGTTTTTTCCGCATTGTAGTTGTAATAATAATTTATACACTACATTTTAAACTCTACAAAGAGTTAATATTTTCTCTCTTAAGTCTCACTGTTGAGTATTGTGGCATGGCGTGGGTGCTTTCGTGCTTGTGAGAAAAAAATGACTAAATATTCCTGGTAACTTCCTAAGAAGTTCAAAGCATCATCGAGAGTTTATGTCACAAAATTATGCGAATTCTCTCCTCAAGAAATTTTTTCATTTATTTTGACCATGCAATCATGGCATTACTAACAAAATGTGTTACTAAGAAAAACTATAGAAGCAGCATATATCGTTTTATAAGCTTAATCTCCACCATCGTTTCCAAGAAGATGGGGGGCATAGATAGATGGTGAGATCCTTTGCAAACCATCCAAGTTATGTGAAACAAGTTAGAACGAGCTAAGTGAGAGCAAGGGTTTGTAAATACAATTTGTACTTTGGGAGTTTTTGATACAAGACTTTATGTTTTCTCTGTAATTTTTTTGTTAGTTTTCCTATTCATGCCTTAGAATAATTACAAAAGTGCAGTTTAGTACATTTACGAGACTCATCAATGAAAAGAAGCCAACTTATCTCGAACCTAAGAATTTATTATCATTTCGGATGCTTATGAGTCGATTTCTACTTAGTTTAAGTTTATTTATAGGAAGAGCTATGTTGATTAATAGAATGAGGGTCTTGAGCGTGAAGCATCTGAGGAAAGTATAGCATAAAGTTTGGTACAAAAATCTTCAAAATGAAAATGATATATCATTTGAAAGATAATTGAATTTGGAGTCAAATGCAATTTGTAAATTGTGATTCAAAGACATGGATCCAAAGTTGTGCATATTCAAAGTCCACTCACCAAGCTTTTGCTTGCATCCAGCTCGCTAGCAATAGCTTGTAGGCATGAAAAGGGAAGTCCAATTCACTGCTACTTTATACCCAGCTTGCGAGCCGTTGCTCTCGTACGTGAGCTTGTGCAAAAATTAAGTTCTTGTGTGATTTAATAATAGGAATTTAATGAGTAATTTTATTTTATTTTTAACTGAAGGGCAGGAATTCCAAGATCAATAGAAGACTATTCTAGCACTATGGAGAAAAAACACAACATTTTCAGTCAAAAAGGTTATCAAATTTGGGTTTCTTGAGCTGAGGAAGCAAGAGGAGAGTTCAAAGGAAATCGGAGAAATTCAAGAGTTCAAGTTTCTTCTTATAGTTTTCAAATATTACTTCGAAACGGGCAATGAATTCCATATCGATTACGTTCCTTTTTTTTTTTTTTTTTTGCTAGACTAAAATTCTATACACTAAGTGTTGATACGCTAAAAGTGCAGCCCAAATCGAATAGCCCAAAAAATGAAGCCCAACTGGGTAATTCAGGATAAAGGCCCAAATATGGTTATTAATGAATACAGTGGAAGCCCACGAACGCGGTAACACCATCGCCCAAATTTGCAAGACGCCCAAGATCTGAGCGAATGAAGTGCCTTGCAGTCGCCCAAAGTTATAACCCTGTTCTCGCCCAGGATCTTAGCAAACATAAGATGTTATGATTATCCAAAAGTGCAGTTATCAAAGTAGTTGTTGAGTAATCTTATCACGTTCCACGATTCAAGGAGTTCAGTTGAAGACGGTTGAGCAACAAAGAGTAGTGGCAGCAGTTAGAGACGGCAGTTGACCACCATGAAGAAAGTGGGCAGTTATAAAGCAAGTAAGCAGTTTCTAAGCGGTTGATCATGAAGAGATCATCAAAGGAATATAAAAGGAAGAAAAGACATAGAGCAGAAGAGCCCGAATCAAACACTCTCAAACAGAGAATATGTAATTTCAATTTCTTAGTTTAGACTAAAACATTTCCTTTCAGTACTCGTGTGCTTGCGCCCCTTGGAGACATTCTATTTAGTTCCAATCGTAAAGTCATCGCCAATAAAACACCTCTTTTTGGGACTTTGTCTGAAGATGTTTGTTCCTTACACAATCGTCTGATCCCTTTTTAATTGTTAGCGACTACCCGCGTGAAACAATTTGACACGCCCAGTGGGACATTGGTGTTTGGTGTTGAAGATATAAAAGGTGAAACAATGAGCCTCAGAAATCCGATAAAGAAGCAGCAAGTCAGGGAGGAGTCCAGTCTGTGATCGAGCGATATGAGGAGCAGCATAGCTCTCCACGAATAGATGGACAGAATCAGAGCAATCATAGTCGTTACGAACCAAAGACAGAATTGGGTCCTGAAACCATGCGTGCATTACACGGAGAACTCACACAAGATGTCGGTGAACAGGTAAATCTGTGAAATATTCATAATATGGAAAGATTTACCCAGAATGGGAACGCACATTATGACAACATGGCCAAACAACTGAAGACTTTGAACGAAATAATGAATAAGTTAGTAGGCCAAATTTGTCAGCCAGTTGCGCCTCTTGCAAACCACTTTTAAACTAGGACAATTGTGGGGCATAATCTCCCAGTCCTAAGTTTAAATCAAGGGGTAGAACTACCTTTTGATCCCTCTACTTCAAACTAGGGGGGTGGTGTAATACCAAATCAGAATAGTGGCATTGGTACATCTAACTTGGGGGGTAACCTAAATGTAAGAGATAATGTCCTAAATAATGGGCAGAATACCCCACGTGTTAATAATGAAATAAATGTTCAGGCTAATGGTAACAATGGCCCAAATCATGGTAACTTTGTTGCCAATCAAGGACCAAACATCAGGGCTCAAGCAAATCAACCGGTCAACCAACCTGTAGGAATTTCATATGACCCCAACGTCATGTTGAGGAATCAGATTATGGAAATCGTATGGGACCAGATGGCTTTTGGAGTACATCCTGTCATTAGGCCGACTTATACAAAGTCATATCCTGATTGGGTAGACCAAGCAAATCCATGGCCTAGAGGGTATAAAGTGCCAGAATTCTCACTGTTTACCGATTTAGGAGAGGTGTCTACTCTAGAACACATAGGGCGATTTACACTACAAAGTGGTGACGTAAATGATTACCATAAGATGAGGCTGTTCCCTAATTCATTAACAGGAGTAGCCTTCTCCTGGTTCATCAATTTGCCAGCAAACTCTGTTCAAACATGGCAACAATTGGAGTAATTGTTCCACGCTCAGTTTTATAAGACTGGGTCTGAAGTTACTTTGGCCGATTTGGCGAATCTACGTCAAATGCTAATCGAATGGGAAGAAGGTTTCCTTCAAAGGTTCAAGACAGTAAGAAGTAAATATTTTGTACCTTTGCCCGAAAAGGAGTTTGTCAAAATCGCTCAAAGTTGTCTAAACTTTAAATTGAAGAAGAACTTCCAAGACAAGGAATTTCCTGATCTTTTCCAATTGAGCGCAAACGTGATTAGGTATGAACGATTAATAAGAGAAGAAGAACAAATGAAAAATTCTAGCAAGGGGACTTATTATAGAGACCCAAATTTTGATGTTCATACCATTAATGACGAGTATTACGATCAAACCAAAATGTGTTGGGACGAATTAGTTAAAGGAGACACATATACTTGTCCTATAATGGCTAAGCCTAGACCGTCGGGCAAGGATGAGCCTATAAAAGATGAAAACATAAAGGCTAGAACGTTCTAATTCGATGTAACCAAAGCTGACATTATATTTGATAAATTATATAAGGATAAGCAAATAAAGTTGAACGATAAGCATAAATTGCCAAGCCCTGAACAAGTCGGGGTAAAAAATATGGTAAGTGGCATAATGCATGGTCACATTTAACTAACAACTGTTTGGTTTTTCGTCATGTGTTACAGGATGCCATTGAAAAAGGACGAATTACGTTCGAGGATAAGAGGAAGATGGTAGTGGATGAAAATCCTTTTCTACAGCCACTTGGAGTGAACATGGTGACGTCTGGTTTCAAAAATAAGTTGTCAAAATTCAAGTTGGTTATAGATGATGGAGAAGAAGAAGTTGGACCACATCCCAGTGTCTTTGAACATATCAAAAGGAAGGAGCCCAAAAAGGACGAAGACGTCTTATGTGCAAGATGCAAAGAAAAAGTGAGTGCAAATGTATAGAAACCAAGGATATGACAGTATCACCATCATCCTAGTTTTTTCCCAAACGCTCAGCCTGGTAGAGGGCGAGGTACATCATTCTATAAGGGACCGCATTTTGAAAGGCAGTTCAGGCCAGTAAATAATGGGAAAACATTCAGACCGTAACCTCACCAACAAAATGTATGGCATTCGTTCCAGTATAAGGCTGGAAGGGCGATACCTTTCAACGAGATGACTAGGACCCAGCAAAGGTGTTTTCAACGGAATTATGGGCGAATGATGAGGCAACAATAGGGAATGCTACGTTATAAGGCATCTAGGCTACTCGAAGCAGCCAATCAAAATGTTCTCAAAGACAGTGAAGAGACTGGTATAGGCGAACCTATGGAAGAATTGCCAGAGACTTCTTCTGGAAGGTCGAAGTTTGAGCGAGACAGAAGGGATGGAGAAGATCCAGATCAGCCCCTTACTATTCAGTTTGGTACGTTGTCTCCTGTCGTGGCTAATAACTATTTATTAGCCAATGAGTTCAAGAATAAAGAGAAGGGAGAAGAAAAAAAGGAGGATAACGAAGAGAAAGCATGCATGCTGGAATATGAAGAAGGCCAAACTTCTAGAGAGGCCAACAATGGTGAAGAAGATGATGGTATGATAGACATCGAAGAGGAAATCGATCTGGAAGCAGAAAGAAGAAGAAGAGGAGTATCGTACAATACTCTGTTGAAGCAACTATATCGAGAGGGAGTTCGTGAAGTAGACTTATTGGGAGAACCATCTGGGCGTTCTTTAGATTATTACGTGCTGTACGGGAAGCCCAAAAGGAAGAAGAGAGTGCATTGCTCTGAAAAGTATGGATCACCTCCAAGAATAATGCCTCCTCCCACAGGTTGGGTAACTGAAGAAGAAGCATTAGAAAACAGTAAAAAGGAAATTCAGGAGACAGAGGCTTAGTGCGATATGCTGCACGTTGACTTATCACAAAAGGGTAACTCGACAGAAGACAAGCAGGAAGTGGAAATAGATGCTATCGAAAAAGTTATTTTTAAGCGACCAGCCATGAAATTGACCAAACACTTGAGACCATTGTACATTAAAGCTCTAGTTAACGGCATACCTGTGGCAAAAGTGATTGTCAATAATGGAGCAGCTATAAACACCATTCCATATAGGATGATAAGAAAATTCGCAAAGACAGAAGGTGATATGATCCCAGCGAAAGTCATCCTGACAAGTTTCAATGGAGGAGCAATTTCAGCTAAAGGGGTTATGTCATTGGACATAACTATAGGAACAACTACTAGGACCACAGTCTTCTTTGTAATAGATGATCCCACTAGTTACAATGTGTTATTAGGAAGAGATTGGATACACGGAAGTCGTTGTATACCCTTATCGTTCCATCAGTGCCTAGTTTTTTGGAATGACAAGGGCGAAGCAGAGGTGGTGTAGGCCGATCATAGGCCTTTTGTCGCAGAAGCAAACTCAGTGAAAATGTTCATGTACGAAGGAAATTATGGACCTGTCAGAGTAGTCCAAGATGGAGAAGAAACTCAGATTGTCACGCAGAGTGAAGAGCTGTTTTTGGTGGATGCACTCACTGAAATATTCAGTCAGATGAGGCTAAACATAGTGGCCCTGGAAGAGCCAGTAATTGACAAAAGAATAATCAAGGAGTTTTAAATGAGTTGTAAGCAACAAAGGCAAATGGCCGATATTCAGGGCTTCAAAGCCAAATTAATGGCTTTCAATAAAGAATGTAAGGACAAGATGAAAGAAGCAGCAGCCTTGAAAGCATTGAGAGACAAATTGGCAGTGTTCGAATTGGAACAAAGTGTTGGTCGAGAAGTCAACAAGGTGGATTGTTTAGAAGAAGATGTGCCTACAAGGGAACTGGACGACGAAGTGATAAGGATCGCCAAGCCTAGATACGCTCAAGCACAAGACCCCCTGATAAAAGTGAATATTGGCAATGAAGGAGAAGATCGTCCAACGTTCATCAGCCAAATGCTCGATCAAGAGGTTAGTGATAAATTAATCACTTTATTAAAGGAGTACAAAGATTGTTTTGCTTGGGATTATGAACATATGCCTGGTTTAGATAGAGATTTGGTGTAACATAGATTACCAATCGAGCCTAATTTTAAACCTCACAGGCAACCTCCTAGGCGTTTCGCTCCTAATGTACTCCCTGAAATTAAGGAAGAGATAGAGCGATTATTAAAAGTAGGCTTTATTAGAACGGCCAGCTATGTTGAATGGTTGTCCAATATCGTGTCGGTATTAAAAAAGAATGGTAAATTAAGGGTGTGCATAGACTTTAGAAATCTAAACATAGCCACACCTAAAGATGAATATCCAATACCCACGGTAGATTCTTTAGTAGACTCGATTGTCGGACATGTAATGTATTCCTTCATGGATGGGTATTCAGGATACAATCAAATTTATATAGCCGAGGAAGATATACACAAAACTGCTTTTAGATGCCCTAGGTCTCTAGGATGTTTTGAATGGGTAGTTATGCCTTTCGGCCTGAAAAATGTAGGAGCAACTTATCAAAGAGCAATGAATTTGATTTTTCATGATATGATAGGCAAGTTTGTTGAAGTGTATATAGATGATATAGTGGTCAAATCCATTAAAGAAAAAGACAATTTTGAACAATTAAGATGTTTATTTGAGCGAATGAAACAATATAAACTAAAATTGAATCCCTTGAAATGTGCATTTGGTGTTCATGCAGGGATTTTTCTTGATTTCTTAGTACACAAAAGGGGGATTGAACTTAATAAAAATAAAGCGAAGGCCATTCTAGAGGCCAAACCACCTAGCAACAAAAAAGAATTGCAAAGATTTCTAGGCCAAGCAAACTTTTTAAGACGCTTTATTTCTAACTGTGCAGGGCAAATTAAAGCTTTTTCGCCACTTTTAAAGTTGAAAAATCAGGACGAATTCGTCTGGAAAGAAGAGCATCAAAATGCTTTTGAAAGCCTAAAGATATATTTATCAAGTCCACCAATGTTGGTGTCACCAATCCAAGGACGGCCAATGAAAGTGTATGTATTGACTGAAAAAGAATCAATAGCTGGAATGGTCGCACAGGAAGACCAATTTGGTAAAGAAATGGCGATTTACTACTTGAGTAGACGGTTAACAAAATGTGAATGTAATTATTCTGCCATTGAAAAATTAGGTCTTGCATTGTATTTCACATGTACAAAATTAAGGGCTTATTTACGGCCCGTAACCGTTTATTTAATTTTTAAAGTAAATTTGGTTAAGTATATGTTCTCTCGCCCTATTTTGCACCAAAGGGTAGGCCTTTGGACATTAGCTTTATTAGAATTCGAAGTACAATATATACCCCAAAAGGCAGTCAAAATTCAGGCTTTGGCTAATTTTCTGGCCGATCATCCATGCCTTGATATGCCTGAAGAAATTGAGTTAGAGATCAATTCCTTTGAATTAAAACCTTGGGTTTTATATTTCGATGGATTGAAAACCTCTAAAGGTGTAGGAGTAGGAGTACCATTGATAAATCCTTTAGGGATTTATTACAAATTCGCATTCACTTTGGACAGGATGTGCACCAACAATCAAGTCGAATACGAAACCTTAATCGTGAGCCTAGAATTAATGATAAATATGGGGGTAAAGAATGTGATCGTTAGAGGCGATTCTCAATTGGTAATTCACCAATTGATTGGTGATTTTAAATGTCAAAGTGATTCCATTATAAGTCAGTATGAAATCGCCCAAGAGTTGTTGGAAGAATTCGACCAAATGGAGCTTCAATGTGTTAATAGGATATATAATGACATAGCAAACGAATTGGCCCAGATAGCCTCAGGGTACTCAAAGGTTTTAAATTGGAAGTCTACTTATGAGTATGGAACAATATTGCCCATGGTCCAAAGAAGGGCGAAAACGATTAAAATTCATTACATACAAGATGGAGATGCACTAGATTGGAGGGCAGAGATTAAAAGGTTCCTTAAAGAACCTAATTACGGAGATATTAGAAAAATGAAGTTGTGTTTGCTAAACTATATACTGATAGATAAAGAGTTGTCTAAGAAACGCTCTGATGGTTTATTGATAAAATGTGTAAGTTTGCAAGAAGCGAAGACGATCATGGCTGAAGTGCACGAAGGGATATGTGGAGCTCATCAAGCTGGCCAAAGGATGAGATGGTTAATTATTAGGAATGGATATTTTTGGCTAAAGATGGGAGAATCATGCGTTCAGTATGCAAAGAGTTGTCTAGCATGCCAAAAGCATGGTCCAATACAAAGGATATCAACACGAGAGATGACACCTATTATCAAACCGTGGCCGTTTAAGGGTTGGGCGATAGACCTGATAGGGAAGATTTTTTCCCCATCGTCCAAGCAACATACCTTTGTTATAGTTGTAACTGATTATTTCACTAAGTGGGTAGAAGCGATACCTTTAAAGGAGATTACCCAAAAGAATGTCATAGAATTTATCCGTGATCATATTATTTATATATTTGGAATTCCACAAACTTTGATGATAGATCACGGAACATCTTTAAATGGGGATCAAGTGAATAAATTTTTGAGCGAGTTTGAAGTTAAATTAGTGAACTCCATACCATATTACTCTCAATCCAACGGACAAGCAGAATCTTCTAATAAGATTCTAAAAAATATCATAAGGAAAATGATAGATGAAAATGCCAGAAATTGGCACGAATGTCTAAACAAAGCCTTATGGACTTATAGGACGTCGCCTCGGTCAAGTACCAAAATTACTCATTTCCAACTTACTTATGGACAGGAGGTCGTTTTGCCTATGGAAATCAACGTGCAATCGATCAGAGTGTGTTTGCAACATAAGTTAAGTGGTGATGAGTATACCGAATCACTAGTTCAAAACTTATTGGAGTTGGACGAATTAAAGTTGAACGTCCTAGATAGATTGCAAGTTCAAAAATGAAGAATGGCTAAATTTTATAATAAAAAAGTTATAGCCAAGTTGTTCAGCCTGGGCGAATTGGTTTGGAAAATAATACTCCCTTTGGATAGCAAAGATCCAAAGTATGGCAAATGGTCGCCCAATTGGGAAGGACCATATAAAGTAAATAATGTGTTGCCTAATGGAGCCTATTATTTGGAAGATTTAGACGGCACCAAGCACATGAGGTTCATTAATGACAAATATTTAAAAAATATATGTTCTTTCTTTATGGGAAAGTGAACAAATAAAAGCGTAATCAAATCGCGTTGAACGATCGTAGATAAAAAAAGGTCAGATCGAATACGTTCAAATAAATTCCTTTATTATCAAACTTTCATTAAAAAGTTGCAAAATACAAAATACTAAGTGCTCTATAAACTACAATTAAGAGCAAACTAATCTCCCAGTCGATCGCCGAGTAAGAGGGTGAACTGGCCTGGATTGCCATTCTGATCGCACTGCTGCAAAGGTAATCAAAGAGGCCGAGAAGCACTCTCAGCAAGCAGAAAGGAAGAAGAAGCACCCTCACATCGCCTTCCTAAATGCATCGCTGCAATTATGGGCAAGGAGGCCGAGAAGCATTCTCAACAAGCAAGGTGGCTTGCAGGCATCCTCAAAAATTGTCTTCCATCATCGAACTCCTTATAAGGAACATGGAGATAATAGAAAGAACTTTGCTGGCCAAAGAATATTTCCTATATCTCCCATACCAAAGGTGACATAAAAAAGATAGCAAAATGGGTGGATCAAATGATCCATTTTCGTGGAAAACGAAGGTTTTGGATCAATTGTCAAAATGCCAAACAATGGCAGCAAATTGGTTTTGAAGAAGAGAATGGAAATGAAAATGACAAGTGTGGAATATAAGTACATTTATAGAGGCGTGAAGGTGAAGAGACAGAATATGAACAGTCACATTGGTGCCTAGTAACTAGAATCAAATGGCCCGAAGTCTTAGGAAAAGAGACAGGAGTACCAAGAGAAAATGTGCGTAAATCTTAGCATAAAGCAGTTAAATGTTTGGGGAGTTGACGATTAAAGACAACGTCAATAAATACACAAGAAGACAAATTAATCGTTCATTAATGATAATGGCTGCTGGTATCTGGTATGTTCAGAATTACCAATGGACATCAGTACGAGGTTACAAAGGAAAAGTTAATACGAAGTTACAAAAAGAAAAGTTAAGGCATTAGATGTTTTAATTACAATTCGCCCCAGACTGAACGAATTCTTTCCCTAAGTCTCCCCCAATCCTCGCTCTGCTGAGAAGAAGTGACATTCAATTCAACTACAAAATCATCATCAACCTCCAGCTTCTTGTACTGCTCGACCAAAGACTTGGTTCGCTCAATTCCTTGGGAGGCATTACGTTTTTTAGCAGCCATTCTCGCCTTGCAGTCGTCCATCCTTGCTTGAAGCTCCTTCATCTGTGCAGCCAAATTGATCATCAAAGAGTCTTCAATCATAACTTCGGAAGAGATTTCTTTCAATTTGTCCTCAGCTTTGTTGATCTCCAGAAGCAAAGACTCTCTTTCAGATACAACGCGAAGATATTGAGTACTTTTTGCCTTCAGTTCAATATTTTTGGCCAGCAAGGAGAGAATCTCGGAATGGACAACTTTCAACGTCGCTTTAAAATCAGCAGAAAGATTGAGCGACGGAAGTGTCAGTGCTTGTGCCAACTTCGCACTCAAATGGTCAAGCTTATCCTTATGTTTGGCAGCACTAGCCTGATCGATATCCATATCCATAAAGGACACATACTCAAATATCGACTGCTTGAGAAACTTCATATCTTCCTTTGAAGAAGCAGAAGGACGACTGGTTGAAGTAGGGCGAGACGTCTTAACTTGCCCCCGGGAAGTGAACAAGTCCTCGATGGAACGCACAATCTTATCAGCATCCTGCAAAGAAAATTGCCAACATTGAACGTTTTCACTACAATAAACAAAGTAGAAGTAAAAGTGAAGCAAAGATTGCCTCATCAGCAATCTTGGGAGGTGGCATATCCCCAGCCAAGTCTACCACCTATGGCTCCACCACTTGAAAGGACTTCCCCTTGTCTGGGTTGAGAAGACTTTGCCACAACGGGCAAACCCATGGGAGCATCTGCAAAACTCAAAAAGCAACAAATCAAAAACTAATAGCACAAGCAAAGGTAAAACGTAAAAAAATGTATTGCCTTCTAGTTCGATGTTTGGAGGGTTGACGCCCTGGGAAAAAGGTGGCTCATCCATTGGTTGTGATGAGGATTCCGGGACTGAAGGTTTCTCTTTAAGCATAGTCCCTTCATCAACTGGTTTGGATGAAGCAGCCTCAGTGGAGGATGATGGAACAGGAGCTGTCAACGCCAAAGTCTTCAAAGGAGAGACTGAGCTTTTCTGAGAAATCCGAATAAACCATCAGCATATAGAAAAGTTTCAAATATAAAAAGGTATGCTTGTGAGTAAACTAATTTAATTACCTTTCTCCTAATAATAAGAGGAGTATCATCATCATCATCATCCTCCAAAATGGGAGATGCAGAGGCTGGTCGTTTGCGGCTTGGGGCACTCTTAGCTGCAGTAGGCTTGGTAGGAAGAGAAGTAGATGGATGAACAGACTGTTTAGTACGAGCAGAAGAGGAAGGACTCCTAATGGACACAGCGGTGACCAAAACAGGAGAAGTGGAAGAAATGTCTGGCTGATCTAGTGAATGGAAAGCGCGATTGGCATCAGTTGCAAACAATCTGCGTTGCACTGATGGCTAGAGTTGCTCAAAAAGAGGATGGATGGTATGGCTAGGATTGAAGGGGGCTAATGAAAAGTTACTCGTCAAAAGAATATTGCGAGTATCTATAGCTTCTGCCTCTGCCTTATTAATGGTGTGAAAGCGATCTAGCAAATTTCTTGAATAACAAGGGAGAACAGGCCAAGTTTGGCCAAAACCAAGTTGACGAGTAAAAAATTGGGGAGCATATATTTCAACCCCAGCTTTGGCATTAGTTCCAGTCAAAATATCATGAAACAACTTCCTCCCGATCAAAAATTGAACCCAAACGAGTAGAGAGGTGCTCGCAGTGGATGGGGGTTGCACATAATCTGGAGTTAAAAAGGGAGGAAAAGGAAAGAAAGAAGGAATTGAATTCAAAATATAAAAGAATGAAAAGATATCCCTCCTGGACATATTTACAGGGTTCAGTGGGTCAATAGCTAGCCCGTAGCAGCTAGCAGAATGAAGGGAAAAGGATAGAGCGCCAAGTGATGGAAAATAGGCTCTCAACCACATTTGAGTGAACCAAAGAGGCCCACTGCCAGTGGGAGATACACCATTCTTCAATTGGAATTGGAAAGAAGCCATGCCTCTATAGGGGGCAGCCAAAAAGAAAAAACACAAATTCAGAGGCCTACCACGCGCCAATTCGTGCGCTATGGGTAAATAGCTCATAGAAGGCTTCATGCTTGACACACACAGAACATATTTACAAAGCCAAATCTGAAGAAAGGCCACACGCTCAGCATGGGAAGGCTTAGCGCTCGAGTGATTATAACAGCTTTGCAGGCTTGAATAGGACTCGGTGAGTTTTCTGTCAAATTTTGGGGCGACACCAGAAATCAAAATACCAGGGAAAATGGTATCGCCCAAAGGTGGTAGATTTACTAAGGCCCCAACATCCCTTAAAGTAATGGACATGGGATCAAGAGGGAAAACAAAAGTATTATACTCAGAGGACCAAAAACTTAAAGTAATAGGAAAAAGCGCTAGATCAAAAATAGGGGGTTGAAGAGAGATTTCTAACAAATCAGAAATCCTAGCACTATCAAAAATTGTCTTGGTAGGACCATGGCTCACAAGGCGAGTATGCCATCTACGAAAAACAACATCAGATTTAGGCCAAGTGCGAATACCTCTTTCTCGAAGCGACCTCAACGACAAAGAGTTTAGAAACGGAGGGCCTTGAGTACAAGGGAACAACTGGCCCACCACCACTTGTTTGACGGTTTCGGCGTTGTTGAATGAAGGACCTAGATAGAACTCATTGAATTCGGTATTGGCTGGTGCAAGGAAGTTCGGAGTTATATATGGCCGAGTGAGGATTTTCTAGAAGTCTTCGAAACTGAAAGAGTCACCAGATTGGCATTGTGAAGCAGCCATTAGGAACGAAATAAAGTTTTGTTGAAGTTTGGTTGAGAAATGTAGCAGAGAAGCAAGAAGATGAACAGTAATATTGCGAGAGAGAAGCGCGAAACAATGAGGCGTGATTTAGTAGTGCGATGAAATGACGTGTATTTGGGGGTTATAAGGGTTTGCAACGTCGCGCCTTTTCAAGTTATGGAAGAAAATAATGATTGAAATTCTTGGAAATTTCAAATGTTGCTGGGAAACACAAAGTGAATATGGCAAAAATTAATAATTGGTATTAATTCTGCTATATTGAGAGGTAATTGTTGACACGCTAAAAGTGCAGCCCAAATCGAATAGCCCAAAGAATGAAGCCCAACTGGGCAATTCAGGATAAAGGCTCAAATATGATTATTAATGAATGCAGTGGAAGCCCACGAACGCGGTAACACCATCGTCCAAACTTGCAAGACGCCCAAGATCTGAGCTAATGAAGTGCCTTGCAGTCGCCCAGAGTTATGACCCTGTTCTTGTCCAAACTTTCGAATCGCCCATGATCTTAGCAAATATAAGATGTTATGGTTATCCAAAAGTGCAGTTATCGAAGCAATTATTGAGTAATCTTATCACGTTCCACGATTCAAGGAGTTCAGTTGAAGACGGTTGAGCGACAAAGAGTAGTTGCAGCAGTTAGAGACGACAGTTCCACGATAAGTTGGCCACCATGAAGAAAGTCAACAGTTATAAAGCGTTTAAGCAGTTTCTAAGCGGTTGATCATGAAGAGATCATCAAAGGAATATAAAAGGAAGAAAAGACATAGAGCAGAAGAGCCCGAATCAAACACTCTCAAATAGAGAATATGTAATTTCAATTTCTTAGCTTAGACTAAAACATTTCTTTTCAGTACTCGTGTGCTTGCACCCCTTGGAGGCATTCTGTTTAGTTCCAATTGTTAAGTCATCGCCAATAAAACACCCCTTTTTGGGATTTTGTCTCAAGAGGTTTGTTCCTTACGCAATCGTCTGATTCATTTTTAATTGTTAGCGACTACCTGCGCGAAACACTAAGATGTCAATGAAATTGTTTGGATATATGCCCAAAAGTATTACGATTTTACTCTAAGTGCGAAACATTTTGAATGTTATTACATAAATATTTATTATTTATTTGCTTCTTAAACAAATTGTTGCATTTATCAAACATGTGATCGAGTGCCATCGATTGATATCATACAAATTGGTGTTTGCGTTAGGAAGCACAGACAAACATTATTTATATAGACAAAAATTAATTGTCTTAAATCAGTGTGCAAAGCTTGCCACTTTGTTCTAATATGGTTGTAGAGTTAGTTACTCTACCAACTGCTATATATGCGGCTTGTATTGACCTTGATGAGAATATATCGAGAATATTAATACTAGTACACTAAATATATCTTGTTGTTATTGACCTTGATGAGAATATCTCGAGAATATTAATACTAGTACACTAAATATATCTTGTTGTCTATTGGACACGATCACTAGATAGAGTTACAATCTATTGCATGACAGTTAGAAGAATTAAACTCTATGTGAATACTTTATGGATTACTTGAATTCGTAATAGAGTAGTGGTCGCTATTCATGAATTACTTAGGATCTTTGATGTACCAATGGTCAAACATCTCGGTACGTTGGAAGCTAAAAGGAAACGAAGAGATGGACAAGTATTTGCATTTGGGATCCATCACCAATGCATATGGACTAACGAATCTGCTTGATTATTTTCTTCGGAACTTAGTATCTGGAGATTCGAATGAATTCCATGACATTTTCGTGAAGAAAATGTGAGGTCAAATGAGGTAATATTCAGTTAGAAATGGCTAATTGTCCCTCACTAATTATTTGATGTTTGGCGGGGTAAGACATATGGATAGCAAGTCATAAGGATACAATTACGGGGATTGATTATGTAGTTCGATAGTACACTTTTGGGCCTTTAGTGGAGTAAGTCCAGAATGATGATTGGATTGGACAATCCAAGTTGAAAGGATTGGATCCAAATATCAAAGCTTGAATTATGTAGGTTCGATTAAGTTTCTTTTGTAGCTACAAATAATGTCCCTATTTGGTAGCAGTTTTTCACATCAAAAAATCAATTTTTTTACTGTTATTTCACCATTTTATTCATCATTTTTGACTTTTTCTTCACTCACAAGTGAGACTCATTTTTCTCTCTAAAGATCAAAAAATCAATTCTCATAATCACTATTAAACATGTCCAAAAACTGAAACTAAACTAAGGAAATAATTGAGTTCATGGATAGCACAGTTGATCAGGTTAAACTTTAACCGAGGTCAACACATTAAATTCTTAGTCCTTGTTTAAGTCCCATTCTTTTTTTAAAAAAAAAAATTCAAAACTTATTCTCAACCACACATTCTTTAATAAAATAATGTTACACGCAAATTAAAAACTTTTACTTAATTTCTAACCATACATTATTCATTAATATACTATTCAAAATGTATTTTTACTCCCAAAATGGGATTCAAACAAGGGCTTAACAAAATTTTGACCATCAAAATTTGAGTTTGACAAAGATGGTTAAGTTTGACCTAGTTTCAAAAACATTTCGATTATAGATAAACATTTTATTTATACCATGGAATCCGAAATAAGTTGGAAAGGAACATTGTTATTTAGATTTGCATAAGAATAAAGCTATGCAGTCCCACTGAGATTAAAACCCCAGTTTAGATGATACTAAATGATAGGCTGAATGAAATGTGAAATTAATATATCATTTAATGTCATATTAACGCCATTTAAACTGGGGTTATAACTCAGTGAAACTAAATAACATTACTCGTTATATAAATATATCTAATGGGTTATGAATTGAACTAACTTTTACCATTCAAGTACTTCAGATATTTATAACAAATCTTAAAAGTTTTGAGAGTTTTGATTTTGGTAAATGGTGATCTTGATTCTTGATGCTCACGCTAAGTACAACCTGATTTTGGAGAATACTAGAGAAGATCTAAAAATGTTGAAAGCTTATAGATCAAGAAGGAACGACGGCTGGAGGAGAAATGGAGATTTGAAGTTTACAGGTTATCAACCTCATTTCGTACTCAAAAAATTAATTGCTGGAGTAAGCTATTTAATATCTTAAAGATATGACAATTAATTAGAAATAAAACACGAAATAATCCAATCCGTTAAATCTTTGTTTATGAAAATTTTTGGATTTTCCTAATTCTTTATCGACTAGTTCCAATAGAACCATTTGAAGTGAGATACGTTTTTTTTTAGGTTGCATGAATTTCTTTCGAAAATTTTTCATCACTGATTAATAGAGATAGACAAAATTCCTCACCTCACCCCGCATTGTCTCGCTCCGAATTTCAAATAACATAAAATATAAATAAATATTTAAACAAGAAAGTAAATGAAGATATATTTTAACTAGCCACCCCACCTCCAACGGGGTGGATGGTGGACTCCCAATGCACCCGAAGCCCCCGTTTGGCTCTCATTTTTTGGGAAATGAAAATGAGTTGAATAGTATTTTTTTTTTTTTTGAAAAATGAGTGGTTGAAAAAGAAGTAAAAGTTTTCAATTTACGTGTAATATTATTTTATGGAAGATTGTCTAATTGAAAATAGGAGAGAGAAAGAAATGAAATGTAATAGAATTTAATGTAATGAAACTCAAACGGGGGCTAAGCGATTACTCATTGTGCAGTCGTAATAGAAGACTAACTAGATTTTTTAAAAGTTGGTGACCAACTTGTTACTTGAACCGTAAGTTAGAGATTGGTTCAAATTTTCCTATATTTTGCAATGAAATCTTTTTTCTAGATTATAAATAGATTGGGTATCTAGTTTTTGGTTCTTAAAATTTTAATACGTGGCTCTTTAGGTATTATGTAAATGTAATACATACGAGTCATTAATCACTGTTTTTTTTTTTTAAGTCGTGCGACAGTGTTTCTTGAATTAACTTTACTCCCTCCGTCACATAAAGATAAGTTCACTTTCAATTTTTGTTTGCTTCAAAATATAGGCTGCTTTCCTTGTTAAGAGTATAATTGATTACTTAATTTTCTAATATGTTCTTATTTAATGTGTCTTCTTATAAAATATGAAGTACTCCTATTTAAACTATTATTTAGTGTAGGGATATATGAGAAAAAATGTAAGAAGAAATTATATTTCCTTAATCAGTGAGAAACTAAAAATAAGTATGTTTTAGTGGGACAGATGAAGTATCTTAAGTTCACGTTGCTATGTTTTGATTTTATGATTTGTGATCGAGAAAGAAATTTTTAATTTTCAATCACATACCGAACCTTTTCTCGTTGTGGCATGTATGCTTGTAAAATAAATGATAAAAAATTCGTATAATGTAGAATCATTAACGTGTTATGTACACGACTTTTACACGTCACACACATGGAAAACTAATAATCTCAATTAGCATTCATACTCCTTAATCCTGATGTAAAAGATTCGCTTCTCATGTAAGAATTTGGAATAAGAAAAGTAGTGGCCAAAATGAAACTTCTTTCCAAGTTGGGTGATGTGTCTAGCGAATTTATTTATTTATTTATTTTTATTTTTTTTTCAAAATTCTAACATGTCCAATAGATGGTAGGACAGCCTAACATTTCCCTGTATATTCACCCATAAGAACACTAGCATATACAACAAAAAATAATCTTATTATCAATAAATAGAGAATCAACTACATAAATCTTATTGTTATGGAAAGAGAAATAAAGAGGAGAGAAACAAAATCAATAGATTTGTGTGTATTATATTGAGAACTAAAGTCTCATATTTACAGGGATGAATTAGAGATATAATGGTAATAATTTTTAGGGTTGTAGGGGTACAATTGTTATTCACTAATAAACTTATCATCTACAACACTTCTCTTTGAATGACACATTACAAAATATTTGTCTTTTTAAAACTTTGTTTGATAAAAATTCAATAAGACAAAAATATTAAATGAAGGGAAAAAGTATAGTTTTATTAAAGTATCAAAAATAAATGCAATCTCCTTAAAATCTTACTAGAAAAATTCAGTGGGATAAAACTTAAGCAAAAGAAAGAGTACAACTACTCCTCTTGATATTTATTACTTAAATTTTTTGAGTTGATGAGTTCCAATCTTGTGAACCAATTTCTTGAATATAGACATGGACATTACTTTTGTGAATAAAATCAGCCACATTGTCACTTGAGCGAATATGTTGAACATCGGTCCCGTCATTCTCCTGAATCTTATATGTATGGAAGAATTTTAGAGAAATATGCTTCATCATGTCCCATTTGATATAAGCTCATTTGGGTTGTGTAATACAATTTGTATTATTTTCATACAAAATTGTTGAACAATCTTTTGTTGAAATTAATTCGCATGATCTTGAATATGATGGGTCATGTTTCTCAACCATACATATTCTCTGACATTCTTTATGGATTACAATAATTTTAGAATGATGTGAAGTGTTGCTGTCAATGTTTATTTTACAGATTTCCATGATATAGCTATTCTTCCTCGCGTAAATGCATGTCCTGTTTATGATTTATCTTCATGTAGATTAAATAGATAACAAACATCTGTATGTCTCACGAAAGCACATTCNGTCTTAGATAGCACAATCGAAAACACGTAAGTGACAATATTATGTTAATGATAAAATGCAAGTTGCAAAAGTGAATATTGATAATAGGTAGTTGATTTTATACAAACCAATGATACAACATGTAATATAACATAACCCCGAACAAAAGTTGGGAGTTTTGTTTTCATAAATAATGGTCTAGCAATAAATTGTAAACGTTTGATAAATGACTCCGCTAAACCATTTTGTGTATGCACATGTGCAACTAAATGTTTAATAACAATTCCAATTGACATATAATAATTATCGAAGGCTCGTGACCTAAATTTACTTGTATTATCAAGACAAATTCTCTTGATTATGGGAAAATTGAGCTCTTACTTTTATGATTTGAGCAAGTAGTCTAGCAAAGTTTGAATCTAATACTTGAGCTTTATTTATTTTTATTCATTGAAATGTTAACCTACTTCTCTCATTGTACTCAACTTTGAACATACCTTTGTTGTGAAATAAGTTTTCTTTCGTAAAATTACTCTGAATTGAATTGTAGGTTGTGTTTAGATCCCGTAAAACTCAATGTTACAATAGAATCGGTGCTCATTGTTTGTAAGTTACTGAAAACATTATAGAAGGTTGGATTGCATCATAAATCATAAATTAAGTGAAAAATGCCTTGCTTGTACGTAGAGTTCGGTAATGAGGAATGTAGATCATTGAGTTGAATCAAACCTCCACAATCAAATCGTTTGCATTCTCTCCCCCTTCTATTTACCGTTTTATATTGTGCTCATTAATTTTCTTTATTTGATTTCATATTTGTGTGTATTTCTTTTATTGCTACATTTGCTAGTACATTATTTTTAGTCCTGAATTATTTTTCGAAAAAAAATTTAAAAATCAATTCACCCCCTCTTGGTGAGCTATTATTTGGTTTTCATTTAGTTCATAAAATTACTCTCAAAAGCTTTTTCATTTTTTTTAATAACCAAGATAAGTGCAACATTTACGCTTATCAGAGATAAAATTTAGAAAAATATTGCGAGAACTTGCCATGTTATTTTCCCTAGTTACAGTTATAAACCCTCATATTAACTTACATGGTTGTAAAGGTAAAATCGAAAAATTTCTTCGCAATTAACAATTTGATATCCCCATTACAACTATGATATATAAAGTACTTTTTGTGATTGTGATGCTGCCAAACACAGTAGAAATAATGATCCATGCCCACAATTTTCTACTAACCATACGTGTCAAATGTCACATCTTCACCTATTGTAGTTGATCTCAAACTATGATAAAGGAAGAATGTTTTTATAATTTTATAATTCTTCCAACGAAATATTATTCCAGGAGAACAGGACACAATTGTGACTAAAAATATGCAATATTTATGATCTAAAGTTTCTAACTAGCAAAGTCAACTCAGAATTAAGGACCAATCAGTTTGATATTTATAAACTGAAGAACAATAAACAGCTAACGAACAAATGATTTTAAGTTGTTCGTGGGAGCTCATGAACATAAGCTTATATCCTTTTCCTCCATGAGACGAGAATCAGAACCCTAAACATGTTTCTGATAGTCGAAGCCATTCAATCTTCTAACAATCCATTTACATAAACATGATTATAAGAACTTACTTGAAGCCAATATGATTATGATGATGCTCGGGTTTCTTTTGATGCCAACCTTTAGATATATATTATTATTCTACCATATCACTTTCTCCATTGAGGCAACCTTTGGACCACCACCTGCAACAAGAAAAACTGAAGTTAATGTTGCTCCATTTTTCAAGAATTGGTAGCTAAACCGTTGACAGACTGTCAACAACTAAATCCATAAATGTGAGCTGATCTCCTCACGCAGACCTGTAGAGCATGTTTGGTACAGTTTTATAGGTAATTATAATCCAGTAATCTATAGCAGGGCTGGACCTAGGAATATGACTCGGTGAGGGCGAGACAGAATTATGTAAAAATTATGGTTAAAAACTTAAAATTATGGACTAAAAGTTTATGTGGGCTACTTTGTAAATGTCAAACCTTAATGGGTCTGCCCCTGCTCTGTAGTCGCAATATCTAAGATCGTAAAAAAGTCAAAGAATGTAGCTGTAATCAACGTACAAAAATGTCAAACAATGTAGCTGTAATCAACATACCTTTCCGGAATTTTCTTTATTTCCAACTATAGTTTGGCAAGCTAACCTCCAGGACTCTGGTTTCTGCACAAAGCAATTTTCATTGGCATTAAGAAATTACAGTGTGTCGATACTGGTGCAACTCTTGCAATACAAAGCATTGGAATTTAGACAATGATTATGTCTGGCCTTCATCATCTAATATTATTACCACATAATTTGAAGACTAATTTTAGTGTAACATTGAACAATGGTATCCTGAATCTTGTTAAGAAACAAACACGAAGTAACATAAGAATAAGAAACTTGTATACAAACTTGAGAAAATATGAGAGAGCGGTGTCAGATGCCGTGCCTTTTTTAAATATCTGAGTTCTGTGTTCGTTCTCTCATTTAGGAGATCCTTTCCATCGATGATCTGAAAGAGAGAAAACAATATGCTTATAAGATGATGTAAAACTTAATACGAGTAAAACATCTATGAGATGTATGGTGACTACAGTAATTCTCGTTTGATATTTCTTTCAGCCACCAGCCGCTACCAACCCTGCCCCGGCCCAAATAAAGAAAAAATATAATAATGCCTTTCAATAGTCTTGGTAGACATGAAACCCCTGACACTTTCTTGCATTATTCTCCCTCTTTGTGCCAAATAATAAAAGCGATTTATAACATTTTGTAGGACCTCGCAGTTAGTAAACACTAGGAAAGCGATACCTCTGTAAGTTTTAGAAGCGAACATAGTGGAAACAAAGCTATTATTTACCTCCACAATACAAGTGCCGCAGCTTCCACCACCTCCACAATTCATTACCTTCCCCTATCAAACAGGAAAAAATAACATCCACGACAGGACAAATTGAATATAAGAAACAAATGAGGGAATTATTGGAACTCAGGTTGAAGGGATTCAATCTTCAACAAAAACTTCCAGCATTTCAACAATATTTCTACAATTATATACTACACAATTTTCCCTTTTTACATATAGACTTTGTCAGTCACTCCAAATTACTAGCACCATCTAGCAAAAGAAACTGGTAATCAGACAGAATTTTGCATGTATTTACCAAAATTTGAGATGGGATTACTGAATAAGTACTAACTCAAGTTCAGGAGAAAGAAATGCACGATGAAGCATGTTATGGATACACTGTTCAATCATAATCCTTTTTTTTTTTTTTTTTTTAAATATATTTGGGGCTTTAAGTTTTCCTACATATGGTAAGGATTGAAGCCTATTCCATTTCACCTGTCTCTACAATTTTTAGTCAATTGTTTGTTTTCAGATTAATATCATATGAAATGTCTCTACAAGTTTTAGTCAATTGTTTGTTTCCAGATTAATATCATATGTCTAAGTAACTTACATCTGTTATTACATCTTACAACTAGGAAGCCAAATATTTATACATTTCAAGATTTTCATTCACTTTCGTGTCTGCCATTATATGCAAATAATAGTTTCAGTCGATCACTAGCCACTGTACTTTTCTTTATTAAGACAGAAAACAGGACGGTAATATTGATACAGGATTCACAGTTAATTAGCATCATAGGTCAGCTCTCAACTCAAATGCAAAAATGGTGCATATTGAAAATAAGGAGCTAGAGGTCAATCCACACTTTTATTTTTAGATTTAAAATTCTATCATAGAGAATGAACTAAAAACTGGGTATTCAATATTGATTGCAGAATGACCCAATATGGAATTGCAAGCTAGGAAAAATATAAAAACCGACTTGTGTGCTAATTAAACTTACATATGCTGCATAGAGCTCAATATTGTTATCCAACATGATGTTCCTAAGCAGCTTCTCTCCACTTATGGCTTTAGCTCTATCAACAGGGGGTTTCCCATCTGCACCTGGTTTAGGCTACCACCGACAAAGAAAATACAAGAATAAAATAAAATAATAAATATTTCACTTACTTTACATCGTAGACTATAGATAAATAAAAAAAATAAATGTCCCATCTCTCCAACAAATTTAGCTTTTAGACTGTGATTAGAGAGGATTCAACTATCGTCGTCACCTATTTATCAACAATGTGTAAGATAAAAAGTGAATTTGATGTGCCGCCTACAAGTAAGAGCATGTTGAAAATTAAATTTAAATAGTAAATGCATCCATCATTTAACATGTCAAGCTTTTAGATGGAGTGAACTGAGAATCTAAATGGTTAATAATTTTATTTGGATAAAATTACATTTTTTGTTGAAGACAGCTTAAAAAAAAATAGTATTTGATAGTAGGAATTTGCTTCTCACATACAATTTACCAATGATAAGCTAGAAAATAACTAGAAGATTGAAGGTAGCAACCCTAAAAGCTTTTGACCACCTTATCAGAGCTCATCACCACCTGATTAGGATCGATTACATCAACACCATCTACATTAGAGTCCATCTCACTTTGTATTGTTACCTTTATCACTTTGTATTGTACCATGTAACACAATTCATTTCACATGAATCATTATTTAATTTATAGTAACTTTTCCTCTTTATGGTATCAGAGCAATCTAAACTCTCACAAGTGTCTTCCCTATAATCTTTTTCTTCTTCTTCCTCCCATCTATCTCCTCTCTCCTTTTATTTTCCCATCCTGTTGCATGGCTAACAACATCGCCAGTAGCACTACCTCTGTCTCATTTGATCCAATCTCGAGGATTTGCCCTTTTGGTTACTCACCTATTCCTTCACCCTCTTCATCATATTCTATTACATCCCTATTAAATCTCATAGTCATCACAGTCTCTATTCGAACCCCCTATTTCCCACAGGTTCCTGCCCCCAGCGGCAGAAGCCTCAGCCTCGGCTACGCTATCCCAGCAGTCCACTTCCTCTAAGAATTGCATCCTCTTCTCCATCGTTCATCTTCTGTCTCTTAACCCCACCCCAACTCCTATTCCCATCTATGATATCAACATTGCAATTCCTGCTTTACAGAGTCTATCCCCTCTAGCACAAGTCTCAATGTGCATCCTACAGTCAAATAGTCTAAGAATAATATATCCAAACTATAAGAGTTAAAATTTATTACCACTACTCGTCCATTGCCCATCTCTCTTGATTCTTATTGTGTGTCCCTGTTATTAAGCTTTCTCACTGGCGTCATGCCATGTCAAATGTGCTTAATGCTCTTCTTCATTATAGCACATGGGATCTAGTTCCTCCTGATCTTAGCAAAAATGTCGTCGACAGTAAATGGGTATTATCTATCACATGGGATCTTGATGATTCCATTTCTGGCTACAAAGCACTCCTTGGAGCCAAAGGGTTTCATCAATGACACCTTTAACTCTATTGTCAAGCCTTCCACCATTCGCCTTATTCTTACCAATGCAATACATGATTATTAGCCAATTAAACAACTTGATGTAAATAACGCCCTTTTTCATAGGGCTTTGGGTCTTTGGATGAAGATGTATACATGAATCAACCTCCAGGGTTCATTGACACTCAACATTCCATTATTATTGCTGCCTTAAGAAAGCAATATACGGGCTTAACAGGCACCACACACCTAGTACAATGAACTCAAGAGCTTTCTTTGTTCCTATGGTTTTTCCAATGCCCACATTGATTCATCTCTTCTCCTTTATTCCACTCCTATCACCATCTACTTTTTGGTGTATGTTGACGATCTTCTTGATACTGGAAATAACCTCACCGTCATTGCAAAATTTGTTAGCGTCCTATCTCAGCATTTCTCTTTCAAGGAACTCAGCTCCTTGCACTACTTCCTTGGTATATAAGTTCTTCCTTCTTCCCCTAGCCTCCTTCTTACTTAGCATAAGTAAATACTAGACATTCTTTATCTTACAACATTCACCATGGTCTTCTTCTTCGCGCGAATGGTGAACTTCGCCTAACTTCTTTCACTGATGCAGACTGGGGGGTAATTCAGATGATCGCACCTTAACTTCCACCTATATCCCATTTTATGGTGCTTTTAAAAAGCAAAAATGAGTTGAACACTCTACTGAAATTGGACACCGTGCTGTGACCTCTTGCTCTGCTGAGGTTCTATGGATTAAAAATCTCTAGTAGGGTAAAGTTCATGTTTCACTCGTGCATCACTTAACGATCTTTTGTAACAATATCAGAGCCATATATATCATTGTAAATCCCATATTTTATTCTCGTATGAAAACATTGTCATTGCTTATCACTTTGTTTTCGATCACGTTTTAAAAGGGTCATTTACGGTCTCATACATTTCTTCCAATGATGAGCTGGCGACATATTTAGCAAGCTTCTCTCGACCGACAAGTCACTAATACATTGTCCAAGATCGGAATCTCCAATGGAGCTCCGTCTTGCAAGGGCCTATTAGGGATAAGCTAGAAAATAACAAGAAAATTGAAGATAACAACCCTAAAAAGCTTATTATCACCTTATAAAGCTCATCACCAAGTAATAAGGATTGCCTCAGAACATCTAGATTAGAGTCCTTTTCACTTTGTATTGTTATCTTTACCACTTTTTATAGTCATCATCTCATCATAATTATAAATATGCACCATGTAACAAATTCATTTCACATCAATGATATTTAATTCATAGTAACTTTTCCTCTACAATTCCTCTCCTGCCCTATTTTTTGAAAATAAATTTAGTAAAAAGTGATTTTTATTTATTTATTATTTTTTTTTTTAGAGAATGTATGGAAAAGTTCTAGACTTACTTGCAAAATTATTTTATTGGGAGAATATGTGATTAAAATGAGTTTAGGGGAAAAAAAAAGTTTTAAAGAATGGAGCTCAAATATGCGCTGAGTGCCGAAAAAATATTTGTACAATGATTGTCATCAAATGTGCCAATAAATGAAATTGACGATAAAAATGCAACAAAAAAGTGGGGATATAAGTAAGTCAATAAACTAGGAAATTTAGCGAAATTAAAAAGTAATGGAACAAAAGAAAATTTAGGTACACTATACAACAAGCTTAAACAAACAACCAAATAACAACATTTTCAAGTACTATTAAATTAAGAAATATAAATTATTTATAGTAACCAACAAGAAGATTTGGGGAAAAAATGCATACCCCTATAAATTCTAACTCGATCTCAGGTTTTTCCACGGGTGATGTGGCGGTGGTTTCCGGCGAAGTGGTAGCAAATGAGATGGATATGGGTGGTTTTCTGCGAAGAAAAGTGGCCGGCTTGCGGTGGTTTATGGCGGTGGTGCTGGTGGAGAATTCTAGTGGCCGGAGTGAAAAGTTCATGGCAGCCATACTGCATAAGAGAAACAAATGCAAACACGTAGACACGAAGTTCTTTGCTGGGCCACGCTATACTCTTTTAATACGTTCGACTTGTGGCTTCAGAATTTTTTATTGTTTTTTTATTTATTTATAAGAGTTGGAGGAAAAATGGATTCCCAAAATGATAAACTCTTGTTAATAGCTCGTTTGATTCTCATTATTTGGTTGTAAAAATGAAAAATATAATTATTATTTATTATATCAAATCATCATATTTGACTTTCTATCTTTTGTGTGGGTTCCGTAACGACTATATTTTTTATTCTCATTCTTCCAAAAACGAGAATCAAACCGGATTTTGAATTGAAAATCATTTTTTATTATTATTCGGATGAGCTTGACCATTGCGTACGTAAAATCAATGTTGGTTAATTTAGACAATATACCAACATATGATGACATGAATAATAATATATTTTGATCGAACTTATATAAGTACAAACACATGAGATTAAGCTATCTATCAATACTAACGCAAGTTAATAGCTAAATGTAATCATGCCGTCCGACTAAATTTTGAGAGAGAGGAGGGGGGNAAACTCGAATCAACTAAACAACTAACGCCATGTTTGATTGCTCCACTTTTTCCATTTTCATGGAATTTTGTTTTCCAAATTTTGGTTGTTTGATTGTCCAAAATTTTCCATAGAATTGAAATTCCATATTTCGTGCCACGTCAGATTTTCCATGAAATCATGGAATTCGAATTCCTGGTTACTGTAGCGATTTATTTATTTATTATTTTTGGCAATGGAAATAAAGTCTAAGAATTATTGTAAAAAATATTTCCATTTTACCGACAATTTTAATGTAAAACAAAGCTAAATGAACACCAAAAGATAGACGATTTTCTTGATTTTTTTTGGCAATGGAAACACATTTCATATCCAGTATCAGTAAATTCTATCTCTTTAATTGACAATTTTCATGTAAAACAAAGCCAAATGAACATAAAAATACTTTTATTTCGACATTTTCCACGTGAAAAATTATATCAATGAAGCACAATAATTTACAATTCCTAAAAAAATATTTTCCAGGCAATTCAATTCCCTGAAATTCGTCTATCAATTCAATTTAATTCCATCTTTGAAATCAAAGGGGCCATAATAGTAGTTCAATGGAACAACAAAAAGTATGCAATAACTTCCAAAATCTTAAGACACAAATTAGTTTATAAGTGGGCTAATGAAATTGGATACTTTTTTTCGGATTTAGATATAAAAAAGTTGGCAACTAAAGTAAACACATTTAATTTTTTTTGGATATAACAAGAAATTTCGGTTCGAATTTTTCAAGTCAAATTGTCATCACTAACTAAGCAAGCATGCTTGAAATACTTTAATAATTTATTGATAATTTTCACAATAGTATTTTGGAAGTTATATGTATATTATTTGCAAGTTTGAAGGAATTTAGGATACGAACATTGACTAAGAATTAATATGTGAAAATAATATATGAAATTTAAATTCCACCCAATTCAGTTTATTGAACATTAATTAGCATGCTGCTTTAGTGTTCAAGTGACTTCCATTCCTGGCTATAATGCGCCGCTGCTTATGGTGCGTAATTTATTTTCTTTTTGACTTTTAACTCTTTATGAATTGACTTTTAATTTATTTCATAATTAGTATTTTTATTTTATATGGTTACGTTTTGACGAAATTGTTATTCTACTCACAATGTGTAAGATAAGATTGTTCACTTGCTGATGTTGCTGGAGAACTGAACTTACGATTCTCTCTAAGTGGACAAGATAAGACTTTTCGTTGTGGGTAGTAGAAGATTTCTGTATTTTTTGAATATTTCTCAAAATAATTGTTTTCTCTCTTTTTGAATTTGTCTCATCTTTTTCGTCTTTATTAATCAAACGTTCAATTATGAAATCTGTGAAATTAGTTTTTCCAAAGAAAGTCTAGCATGTACCTAACGAGCAAGACAACGTGTGTGTAAGTGGAAGTGGAAGTATCAAAAACTTTATTAGAATAAGATGAAACTCTAGACGACATAGAGTTATACCATCATCAATGGTTTTATTGCTAGTTTAAATAGCAATGGGATTTCTGATTGTTTGTCCAATGAAAATGAAATACATTTTAAAATATATTCAATGCATTCTACACTGGAACGGATTCAAGATCGGGCTACAAAATTTCAAATCACGCTACTACACGAATTTTTTTTTCACATAAAAAACTGATTTATTTTTTACCCAAAAAAATAAAAAATACCTTAAAAAAAGGCTATTGAGCCTGAGTGGGGGGGTGGGGGTGGGGGGCTACAACCCAGCCCAACCCCACCCCCTCCTAAATCCGTCTCCGATTCTACAAGTAGAAAGTCTTTCGAACTGCATGACATAGATTTTGAAATATTTCTCAAAATAATTTTTATTGATTGAATAATGCTACGTAGCCCTAGTAGTGTTTAAACATAACCAGTTTAGTTATCAAATTGTTATAGGCCAATTAAATATACCATATGTCCTTGGATTTAAATGAATTTTGTTATTTAATGACATACATGTTGCCTAGACTGGCTAGGGATGACAATCGGGTTCGTCGACTTGGGTCGTTCGTGGCTCGGCTCGAAAAAGCTTGAGTCCGACTGACTCGAGACTTGGGCTGAGCCCATTTCTGGGTGTCGGACAAAGCCTCAGCCGGCCCATGTGGCTCGAGCTCACGAGTCTATATTTAAAAAAAATATAAAAAAAATAAAATTAAAAGTCTGCAACACGCTACCTTTTAAGGCAGTGTACTGCTGCCAAAAAAGGGCAACAGGTTGCTGCCTTGTTTGGCAGCAACGTTGCTACCTTTTATATTCATTAAAAAAAAAAAAAACAAAACCAAAACAAAACTCGAGCCTTCCCGGCCTTTTTTTGTCGAGCTTTTGCTCGGGCCCGAAAAAAAGTTCGGTCATTTTACTCGAGCCAAGCCTTGTATTTCAGCTTGCGAGCCGATTCGTTGACATTCCTAAGACTAGCGTTAAAACACTAGTAAAACTAGGTAACTTGACTCCTAATGAATAAACTTAGGTATAGAATTGTCTCCAATGAGTTCTAATCTAAAACCTATATTTTTTCTCAAAACAAAAACAACATAGCGTCTAAATCTACATAAGCAAATATACGTTTTTGCTATCGGCATGTTTAAGATAGCTCTTAATCTAGATCTTTACAATGTTTGATTTTTCTTTTGTCAAGTCAGCATGACAAAGTTCTTGTTAAACTGTATTGATCAAATTTATTTATTTATTTATTTTTATTTTTTCGTTTCAATGTATTTATTTTGCTTGTGAGACACTAAAGCATTATAGATGTTCTTAATGCATGCAAAGAATCAATGGACCTACCACGATGTAAGCTGATGATGATTACTAATGGTAAATAAAGTTATTCTACATAGGAAATAAGTTCTCTATATATCGTTTTTATTGATTTTTGAGTAATGCTATGTAACATAATTGTTATTGAACATCAGTTTATGTGACATCAATTGATAAAATGATTTATATAAAACCTCTGTTTCTACATTTTTAAATGAATTAATGACATGTAGTTCCATTAAAGCTACAACATTAATATAAGGGTGTTAAGTTGGTTGAGCCACTTGTCGAACCCCATAGTGATGAGAAGTGAGAACCATGATATAAGAGCTAGCAAAGACAATAACCTGTTGATTGTGGATGGAGGGCCAATGACTAGGTCGCAAACAAAGAAGGTCAAGGAAGCTTTGTTATTACTTCTTCAATCTATGATGGATGGAAAATCAATCACAACAAGTAAAAAGACAAGTTTCATATTGGGCATGAAAGAAGAAACAAGATAGATCAACTTGATTTAAACAATCGAAGAGGTACTTGAATCGAAGGTCTATGTGACTGCATAATATAACCATATATGTGGCTACATTTACCCATACCGAAACCAAAATAAGGGTTGTTGAATAGTTTATACGACCTTATGCTCAAAGCCTATGTGGTTGTAGAGTGAAAAATGGGACTCGTTTTTTTCAAATTTTGCCTAGACTTCTATTTTAGTTAAAATTCTTTTTATGGCATTTTTTTGATATATTTTAGGCTTAATTCCATTTTTAATTTTGGTTTTTAGGTCACGAGCAAAGAAGGTCAAGGAAGTCACAGGATTACTTGTTCAATCGACTGTGGACGAAATATAGATCACAACAGGCAAAATGACAAGTTTCATATTTGGTATGGAAGAAGAAACAAGATAGATCAACTTGATTCAAGCAACAAAAGAGCGACCTGAATCGAAGGCCTATGCGACGGCATAGTATAACCATACATGTGGCCACATGTACTGAAACCAAAATAAGAGCATCTCCTAGAGATTCTATAATTATGAGATATTCTCTATTTTAAAGTGTCAATTTTTAAAATCATGCTCCAAGAAATTCTTTAAATTAAAATTTTAATTTAGAGATTAGGTTTTGGAGAACCAAACTCACTCTCTATAATTAAAGGCATTCAAAGTGTTTCAATTTTTAATATAAGAAAATAATAAAACAATATAAAGAAAAGTCAGTTAAAATAAAAGATAGAGAAAAATAATAAATATTTTTTGGAAGTAGTAAAATTAAATGTTAAATATAAAGAGCTTGTTGGAGTACTTTAAAATTTTAATTCTTCAAATAATAGAATTTGTTTTCTAAGAATAGAGGGCCTCTTAGAGATGTTCTGAGGGTTGTTCAATGGTCTATGCGACTATGTGCCAAAAGCCTATGCTGCCAAAGAGTGAAAAACTGGATGCGTTTTTCTAGATTTTGCATAGACTTCTATTTTGATTAGAACTCTTTTTATGGTATCTATTTGATATCTTTTAGGCTTAATTCCGTTTTTAATTAGGTTTATGGGTTTCCTATAAATAAGACTAATTCTTTTCACTGTAAAAACACACATTTTGAGATATATTATTGCAATGCATATTGTTTTCAACTCATTTTTCATTAAACTAATTCCAAACTTATCAAGAATTAAATTTTTGTGGCATTTAACAATTCAAGCGAGGTTCATAGATTTTGTGATTATGGGGTTGTGATATTGTTGGTGATTATCTTAATTATTTGGTTCAGTGATTTATTGGGTCGAACTTTCTAATTCATGGTCTTTATCTTTCTTGAATTCGATCTAATTTGTCGTGGGTTTCATAACTACAACTGATATGTGGATTCGCATCACGTAGCAAGTCTGGTTGACTCAACTTTGCGCCAAAGACAAGCCGCGGGGGTGATTTGAGTGACAAAATACTCGTGTGAGTCACTCTTCAACCTATACTAGTTGGCTTGTGAGCTTAAAGGCTTGCCGTCTAGCTAATGTGACGAGCCAAGCCCACAATTGGTGAGGCAAAGGAGATCATGCTTGGCTCACCCTATAAGCGAGCGTGAGTTGGCTCGCAAGGTGAGTCGAGCCAAACTAGATAGTGGATGAGTTAGCAACTCAACTCGATTCATCAAACACCCTATCCTTACATCAGTTACGTGTCTCTAAGTGATAGATTGTCTTAAATGGAACCCATTCTCCCACTTTTAACATGATATATCAATTAGTGACACTTGAATGCTACCTAAATTTATGCTAAACAACATTACTCTTTAAAATGTGCTGTAAAAATTTATATATGATTTATGAATTCTAAATTAAACACTAATTTTAACTACATAATAATAACTCTTGTTGATTATTATTCACACATTTATTTCTTAATTATTTATAAATTTACCAAACCAAAGCTAATAGCTGTCTCCAATTGTGCTACATTTCATTATTTCAGTGATTTTGTCTAACTTTGCACGTCCTAATAATTGCAATGACAGTGAAGTCTCCGTCGACATTCTAACATTATTAAATTCAAACATCATATTTCTTGAGAACTTCATCTAGAAAAGTAGGCCATTATTTTCCATTAATTATGTAGTACTGTTTGTTATACCATCAAGGAAGATGTTTTCCACATTCCTTGTGATGAACAGTGACTTAAAAAATAAGAGTTTTGCTATTTGTACAGGTCTGGGGACATATTCAAAACTTGGGAGCATCAAGGGCCGTGACACCTCAGTCCGTTGGATTTGAGTTGGTTCCCAAGCTTAGACCAACAACTTTTTTGAAAAGATAAATCCACCGTATATGTGAAACGTCCTTGTGAAGAATAGTGACTTAAAAGTGATAGGAAAAATATAAAAAATAGGATTACGCAGTATTTATAGTATGTTTGAACCTCATTTTCCCAATAAAATACATTTTAGAATAGTATTTTGATGAAGAATGTATGGTTAAAATAAGAAAAATTTTGAATTTGCGTTTAATATTATTTTATTAAAAATAAGAGAGAAAAATATAATTTGGATTTAATGGGGACCAAACAAGGGCCAAGATAAATTATGATATATTGTCATAATAGAGCTTTATTATATTAAAAGATCGTATAAGTAAGATTAACATAATTCGATTTTAGAGGTTTTCGACCTATTTTCAAACAAACTATTTTAAATGCTTTGAATGATTTCAAATCTAACCAAAATTTCACTTTTCAAACCAAACCAAACTAAATCAAACCATTCTTTACAGTGCAATCCTGTCTCAAATCAAGATTTATTTAATAATATAAAATGTAACTCATTTCAAACAATTTAAAAGATAAATATTAGCCTAAAATTTCATTGCATTTATAATCAAAATCCCAATTATAAAAGTAAAAAAAAATTGACATAAAAATCCAATCTTAAACAGTATCTTTCATATATATGAAAAGAGAGCGAAAGAAGAGGGTTTAATGTGAAGAGCGAAGGAGTTGAAGGATTTAAGAAAAACTCCATTTGAGAACCTGATGGCACTTTAGTAAATTTAAATTATTATTATTTTTTATTTTTATTTTGTTGAAGATGACTAATTCTAGAACATTTTACCACATTAACTCAAGCAAATGCATATAAAGACTGTAAATCTTTTCTAGGTGTTTTCGGGGATTAATTTATTGAATTCTATAGTATATTCAAAGTGTAATTGGTGGATCCAGCTTCCGGTATGAACACGGGCTAATACAACACCAAAAAAAAAAAAAAATTACACAAATTTTTTTTTACTAATTTTTTTTTTTTTTTTGTTTAAAAGGGATTTGGAACGGACAGACGGGCTGTAGCACTGGCCTGCCCGTCCTTGAATCCGCCCTAGTAATTAACATGTGATTTATCATGTATGCATATATTGCATGTCACTACCATTAAAACTTGAAGATAATAAAGTTTTAATAGTTTGAGATTGTGGATGGTACAAATAATAGGTTTGATAATAATTTGCAAAAAAATAAAAAGTTTGGGACTATTCCTGCAATTATTTTTTTTTATGTTGATTTTTTTAATGCTTTTAATGACTAAACTAAGGGAATTGGTCGACAGAGATGGTTCATACCTCAAAGGTCATATATAGGAGGTTTTCGATTAATTTGAAAAAGATAGGGAGTATTTCACAATAGGTCTAAAAGATGAGGTAGTTTTGCGCCAATAAATCTAAAAATAATATACTAAGAGATTTTTCATGTCACACTTGTATTTCTATTAGTTAAAGAGTAATGAACCAAATGGTGAAGGGGAGATTAATTTCATTTATTTTTGTCTACTTTGAAATGGGTATCTTTGCTTCTTTTTCTTTTCCTTTTCCTTTAATATATTTTTGAAAAAGTGAAGCTACAAGGATGATGATTAAGACATTTTTTTTCTCCAATTTATGTTCCATAGGTTAAATTTGCTTATACGTAAATTTTTGGATCAAATATCTTTATATTAATAGGATTTTTCATAAAAATATTACTCGTAATGTTCGGATAAGTTTTGACGATTTTTTGAAAGCATTGAAGTCAAAATCAAATCAATCCTGGTTCATTTTAAATTAAATCAAAATGTTGACAGATCCATGTGGACCAAAACCAAAAATTTAATTTGATTTTACGGTTCGACGATTTCTTGTATAGTCCTACATACAAGTATTGAAAGAAAAACTATAGTAGTATTTTCTATTAAGTTAAAAAAAGGAAAAGTTACTTTTAATATAGTCTCCTTTTTTTTAGTGATGGCAATCTGACCCGAAAAACTCGAGCCCTAATGGGGCTTTGCTTGTCGTCCTACCTGATTGTCTAGTTATTTAAAAAAATTCAAAATTTATTTAAAATCACCTTAGCTCACCCATTTTATGTCCAAACTCGAGCCGATCACCCAAGCCCATTAGTTCACTTGCAAGAAAAAACAAACAAATAAAAATATATAAACTGGGTATTGTCCCTACCTGCTTTAAGAGGGAATCGGGACAGTAAAATCCACAATAGGACGGATCCCGTCACGTTGTCATCCCTAATTCATTTTCTACTTTTTGTGCGAAAGCCCTACTTTTATATACTTCCCCTCCTCCTTCCGAGGTTGTTCAATAATAAACATCCACACTACCTTCTGCTGGATGAGTTCGAAAACCTTCTTGATATGAAAGAAAAGGCTTGACTATCTATACCTGCAGCTTTTGATATCTTACTAATGCAACAAGCGATGGAAGAATATACGATGGGAGAAAAAATTAACATTCTCTTTAACCACAATAAACTGAAAATCACACGATTGAGAATAGCAAAGAGAACACGTTACATCTGCTTTCTGTTCCCAACTACCCAAAGACTTGGCAAGTTTATATTAGCCCTTCGAGAGCATGCAAGGTAGAAAGGATATTTATAAACTCACTGCCAGCTTAGCTTGATTCTTACTTACGAAACCCCACTATAAAGATAATTTACTTTTCATTATATTTAGGGTTTGTTTGAGAGCGATTTTTTCATCCAAAAATTTGATTTTTTGACCGTTATTTCAGTATTCCTGCCTTGATATTTGACTTCTTCTCTTACAGGTGGACCCCAATTTTCTCCTAACGATCAAAAAATTAATTCTCAGAATTATTTCCAAACAGGCTCTTAAGTTGAAGAAGTTACTTATTTTTAACTTTGATTAAAGAGGATTTATTTTAAGAGGCAGTTTGAGATTATTTCAATTTAAAATGTAGTTGATGACGACATAAAATTTTAGTAAAAAATGATCAAAATGATAATTTTCTTAAAAAAATTGAAGTTCTAGATCGTCAACCAAATAATAAAGAACGAGAATTCAAAACTATTCAAAATATCGTCAAATTTTCACCTGAATGGACATTTGAAAGAATGGTCCATGACAACCATATTGCTAGAAATTTTGAAGTTTGGGATCCTTTCTTGTACTTGAATAGATAAAGAATGAGAAAATTGGGCTGAATCGAGAAATAGGATAATATAGTATATAACATCCTCTAACAATATATTATTTATGGCTGGCAGAAATAGTTAAAAACAGCATTTTTCAATTTCAAAAAACTCAATTTTAAATATGGTAAAAATTTCCACATGACATTATAATTCATATTCAATTCAATATCTGATCGAGGAAAACGGTCATCCAAACAGGGTCTTATTGCCAACCGTTTTTAACTGTTCAAAGTTTAAAATTTCCTGCCATTTTTTTCCCAACCCCTAAAACCTACCGCCATCTACCTCTTCTCCCTTCAGTGCATTCAAAAATTTCAAATAATTCTTACTATATAAGTTATATCTCCCAGATTTGATAATATGAATGACAATCGAAAAATGCAATTATTGAAGAAATTGATTATCAAATTCAAATTAATGCAAAGCGTTCAACCACCACATTAAGCCTCCAAAGTTGTTGAAATTGAGCCATCAAACACTAACCTTATGACAAAATGCCATTCAAGGCTCCAAACCCTCCTTTAAATCCTTCTTAGTTTTCCCTTTCAATACTTGCACTTTCTTGATCATTGAGAAATTTGCCCCAAAATGCGGGGTACTACAGAAGATATGTTTACAGGAAATGCAGGAACGAGTAGCAGAAATGATGAAGAGGCTCTGGTGTTGGCTACTTTGCAGAGGTCTCCTACTTATATTCGAGCCCGTACTGCAGTTTTTCGCAACCTTGCTGGGGAGATATCATTGGTTGATGTTAATAAAGTTAAAGATTCAGAAAAGAAGGAAGTCTTGGATAAATTGATTCAAGCAGTTAATGAAGATATGGAGCTGTTTTTAGGAAGAGTTAGAAAAAGATTTGATGCGTAAGCCTTACTGAAAATTGAGTTTTTTCTTTACTTATATTGCTTTTCTCTAAATACTGGAATTATATCAAATTCTGATTTATGGGTATTCAGTGTTTGTTCAAATAATTAGTTGTTCCATACACAGTAAACCCGCCTTCTTTTTATTTAGATTTTCTTAATTCGTTATTCATTTTTTTTCTAGAAGTTGTTAGTTCTATATAACCAGAGTTTTACTTAGAGGACAAATTCTAGAATCATGTAAACTATAACGGGAAAAGATTTTATGTGCCCTTGATGTACTTTTCAACTTCTATATTGTTAGTTTGTTTTATTTTGCTAGGTTGATTTGATTGCTACTTGGCTTCTAAGAACTATAGATCTGCTTTTCTTGTTTTCAAGGATTTGGTTCGAGTTTTGGGCAAAAGTAAATTGGGCGCATGTTGAATGCATACTTTTTTTTTTGGATAGTGAGATGATTTAAGAATTTTTAAATCTCCTGAATTGTGTAATAGCAGAATTATCCTAATATAAAGAAACATAAGAATCAGAATCATCTGATTAGTGAATAGTCAAATTGATCCCAGCATAGTTTGCAGATCTCAATTTTACAATTTAATTAATGATGCTGTGATCTATCAGTTTTTCATTACCTTGTCTGCAAATGAGTAGGTTGGATAGATTTCTATCGCAAAACTTCATACTCAAAGATTTTTATATTGGTGATTATAATTTTATGATTCTAACGTTATCCTTTTTATTAAAGTGACCCAAAATTTGAGATGAAAGAGGAATTAAGAGTGTTTCATTTCACTGATTTATGAATTATCGTAAAAGAAATTACTACGCACTGGACTATACTGAGTTGATGTCTGCCCATTTCCTGGTAATTTGAGTTTGGACTTCTCCTTCAAACTTGGCGGTTTGAAATTGTTGTTAAGGGGCTATATTAGAAATAGTGCAATTCGATTTCTTTATAGGTTTATGTAACGCAAATGTGTTTTCAGTTCCATGGTTTGAGAACTTGAAGTCTTAAATCTAGTTCTGATTCTTGCAAAATTTGCAGTGCTATTGTTGAGGGAAGCATCCAGTGGGCAGCTAGTTTATTGATAAATATATTTAACTTTTAGAAGGTTAAAAGTCTTCTGTTCCATTGACAAGAAATCCAAACATAATTTCCAGGAGTTGCATGCAGCATAAGTATCTTTCTATTCGAGTTGCAATTTTTATTGTGTTTCAGTAACATATCTTCATATTGGATAATTGTGCAATTTTCTCATGCTAACTAGTCTATAATGAGTTGTGACTGCCAATTATTGGGGCATGTACTAAATGTCTGAAATTAACTCCGACTGACCATGTTCATTACAGAGTTAATCTGGAATTTCCAAAAGTTGAGGTTCGATTTCAGAATCTGAAGGTGGATGCATTAGTCCATGTTGGAAGCAGGGCACTGCCGACTATCCCAAATTTCATTTTTGATATGACTGAGGTAGGCTACAGAATATAGATTTTTAATAACGTAAAAACATTTTACCCTGCATTGTTCTAATAGTTATGTTTCTGCGGGGAAAAAAAAAAAAAAAAGACTTTCTCAAGGCGGCTCAGGATTTTCCCTGGTAGAAGAAACAACTTATCTATATTAAACAACATCAGTGGAATCATTCGGCCATCAAGGTAGATCTCCAGCTTCTTTGAATGGTCAATCAACACTTACATTTTAATGAATTTAAATCATCATTTAGGCTGACTCTCCTTTTGGGCCCCCCAAGCTCTGGAAAGACCACATTTCTTCTTGCTCTTGCAGACCGCCTTAGTCCTAGTTTGCAGGTATAATGACATTGTTTTTATTACTGATGTTAATTTCCTTCTTATCAATTTTTGTCATTTCAAGCAATTATTTAGTGAAAACTTGCTAAAGTTTCGTATAGATCAAATATTCTATATAGGCTATTCATGGAGTTAACAAAGGAAACTCAGAAACCATGCCTTAGAGCGCCTATTCCTGTCCCTTCACTTTCTTGATACACAGTGTCTTGAAAAAAAGTCACAAATATATGTAGTGTCAATATTTATTTTTTAAATTGCACAATCAGAATTGACTCAGTTATTTGTTATTTGATATTGGTGTCATCGAGTTTTGTTGATGTGTGTACTAACTTCTATTAAGCTTATAAATATTCCTAGTGAAATCTGAACATAAAATTTGATTAGCTGTGTGCTACACTAGTCCTCACTTTCAGTAAATGCATGCCGTTGAATCATGAAGAGCAAAAAAATGCTTTTCTTCTTGGAAAATAGAATGACTAAGCATCTCCATAATAGAAAGTACCCTGTTGGTTTCCTGGAAATTTCACTAATTTGTTATCCCCACATCTGGTTGGCCCATGTGAAAGCCGAACCTGGAATTTGGTCTTACATAATAGTTATTTTAATCTTTTGATATTGTGTGTGTTTTTTCTTCCTATCAATGTCACAAAACTACATTGAAGATGTCAGGGAAAATTACGTATAATGGACACAATCTGAACGAGTTTACACCCCAGAGGACTTCAGCATATGTTAGCCAGCAGGATTGGCACATTGCAGAGATGACAGTGAGGGAGGTCCTCGAATTCTCAGGACGCTGTCAGGGTGCTGGATTTAATAGGGGTACGCTTAACTAGAGATTCATGATCATGTTATTGAAGCAATTTCATACGTACGTGTTTCTTATGTGCGTTATGTGAACTTTGGTTGGGAACCATCAACAATTTGTGTAGAAATGCTTAGGGAACTTCTAAAAAGAGAGAAATGTGCTGGAATAAACCCGGATGAAGATCTCGATATGTTCATCAAGGTATGCTCTCCTAGTTGAAGTTGTCTTAAACTAAAGTGGCTCTGAATGCGTCCCAAAAGCGCGTCTGTATCTGTATTGAAATATTTGTTTTCTCCTAGGCAGTGGCACTAGGGGAACAGACAAGTTTTCTTGTGGAGTACATCATGAAGGTACAGTAAGATTATACCAGATTTTCTCATTTCTGAGAATAATAAGGTCCATGCATATTTTTGGTTACTAAATAATATTTTGGTCCATTATCATTCTCATGTATCCATCTGAATTTTAACAAAGATATTAGGATTGGATATTTGTGCCGATACATTGGTGGGAGATGAAATGCTCAAAGGGATATCTGGGGGCCAGAAAAAGCGACTTACAACTGGTAGCTCCTCCACATTACTTTCATATTGCTAGTTTGCATGTGTGGAAAATGTTCAGCTTGGGTTACTAACATATACACATTGCTGCAGCTGAACTGCTCATGGGTGCATCTAGGGTCCTTTTCATGGATGAGATATCAACAGGACTAGATAGTTCAACGACCCATCAAATTATCAGATATCTAAGGCACACAACTCATGCTTTTGATTGTACAACACTAGTATCGCTGTTGCAACCGGATCCCGAAACTTATGAGTTGTTTGATGATATAATCCTTTTAAGTGATGGACAAATTGTGTATCAGGGGCCTCGTGAAGCTGCAATGGAATTTTTTTCATTTATGGGTTTCAGGTGTCCATATAGAAAAAACGTTGCTGACTTCCTACAGGAGGTACTATTCTGGGGTTTTTAGAGTATAAGTTATGCTCGTTGTCTTATTTATGGGCTCACCTCTTGAATACTCATGAGCAGGTTACATCTGAAAAGGATCAAGAGCAGTATTGGTTCCTCAATAATCACTACAGATATGTACCTGTTGATAAGTTTGTAGAAGGTTTTAAATCCTTTAATGTAGGTAATTCTTTGTCCCACGAGTTGGCCACTCCATATGATAAACGTTACAACCATCCAGCTGCTCTATGGACTAGTACTTATGGTGTAACAAGGGCCAGGCTTCTGTGGATTAGCTTCTCTTGGCAGATGCTACTACTGAAGCGGAATTCGTTTGTATTTATTTTCAAATTTATGCAGGTAATTTTTCTCTCCAAGTCTTGTTATAGGAAAAGTGAAATCTATTGATCCTGTCCTCCTTTTAGTTATTGGCAATTAGAACCAAAAATAATAGAAGTCTATTGTACTATACAGTATAACCAGCAAATGCTTATATGGGAAAAATGTGTTGCATTTGCAGCTCCTTCTAATTATTTTGATCATTATGAGTGTGTTCTTCCGAACAACAATGCATCACAATACACTTGATGATGGAGGTGTATACCTTGGCGCACTTTACTTTGCATTAGTTATGATTCTTTTCAATGGATTCATGGAGGTCCCAATGTTGATAGCCAAGCTTCCTGTTCTTTACAAGCACAGAGACCTGCATTTCTACCCCTGCTGGATATACACTCTTCCCTCTTGGATTTTGAGTATTCTCCCTTCATTAGTAGAATCTTTTATATGGGTAGCTGTCACATATTATGTCATTGGCTTTGATCCCCAAATAACTAGGTATTTTTTTCTTCAACATGTGGTTTCATCGTTCCTTCTTTTTCTTTTTCTGCTTTTTTGATATGGTAAATATAAATGCATATCTCGCTTATGATGTGCAGATGCTTAAAGCAATTCTTGTTATACTTCACTTTGCACCAGATGTCAGTATCCCTTTTCCGCGTGATGGCATCATTAGGCCGAAATATGATAGTTGCCAACACATTTGGATCTTTTGCAATGCTGGTTGTCATGGCTCTAGGAGGCTTTATTCTTTCAAGAGGTCATTGATAATCCATCACATAACTGTTTGTCTCTAGGAATATCTTCTTGACCAGTCTTTTGGCCTTTTCTTTTGCAAAAAAATCAATACTATCATACTAACTTTATGCTTACCTTTCTCAATCCAACAGATAGCATCCCAGTTTGGTGGATCTGGGGTTATTGGTTTTCCCCTTTGATGTATGCCCAAAATGCAGCTTCTGTAAATGAATTTCTCGGTCACTCTTGGGATAAGGTATAACGATATATTGGTTTTGTGGCTATCTAATCTGTATCTCTCTATCCATAAATGTGATTTATTCATTCCACCCATAAGGATGCCTACAGGAGTTATGTTTTAGGTACCTGAAACTTATATTCTGCAAAATTATAAGGAATAACCGTGTCCTGAAAGATAATAAACATCAAACATTGGTCCTCCCTTGGGATTTAATGAAGTTATACTACAGCATCACACTTTTTTTCCATTTCTTTCTTTCAATTTACAAGTCATAAAAAAGGAGGAAAGAAATTAATGGTTACAGAACCAATTCTTAATTAAAATACCTTAGAAAATCTATTCAGTTACTCAGATTTTGATGTATTTAGTAGAGGGAAAAAAGAGGATTTCTGCTAGATATAAGTTCTGTCCATTTATTCAGTACTTGACCTTTTCTTATTGAATAATAGACCTTTCTTTTCTGTCACTGATAGAGAGCGGGGAACAACAGTACTTTGTCTTTGGGAGAGATGTTACTCAAGGTTCGCAGCTTATTTCCTGATAGCTATTGGTATTGGATTGGTGTTGGAGCATTGATTGGATATACACTACTATTGAATATTCTCTTCACATTAGCTCTGACTTACCTAAACCGTAAGTTTCGTCCCCAAAGATCTAATATATAATAGTTTCCATATTGCTGAAACTAGGAGATTCTGCTTTCTAGTTTCTCAAGTATATTGATTATCAATCTTTCATACAACTATCCTGGAGTAAATGTAAACAGGCATCCTCACTTTATAGACATCAATTCTTTGATCATCAAAACGGATATATCATCATCATTAGACATCAAATTGTAGGATGTTCCTGGATTTTGGACATGTTTGTGCCCTCTACCAGGGAAAAATAGTTATGTTTAGTATAGGAGCTATCTGTATTAACTATCATGACTACTGCATATGATAAAATAATGACGGATGTCCAGAAAACTCATAGAAACTTCAAAATTCAAATTTATGCAGCACTTTGTTTTATTTTTTATTAGCTCAAATTGATCTGTAAGAATCTGCAGAGTCCTTTGTAGAAGTAATCTGACATGTCTCTCTAGACTAGCAAAGAAGGCATACTGTAATTCTCCAGCTACCTTATTGGTCCATTTAATAACAATTAAAATAGTCTCTTCCGATCTTATACAGCCCTAGGAAGTCAGCAAGCTGTTATTTCCAAAGAAGATTCCAAAGACAACAAGGGACAAGAGAGTGAATCGTCCATCATTTCTTTGAGAGAGTTTCTTCAACATTCACACTCGTATAGCGGTGTGCTAAAGAATTTTACTTGTTGATTTGTTTCCTTTTCTTGATTTGGCATAAAAGTTTATTAACATTTTCATTTTAATTCAGGAAAGAACAATAATAAACAAAGAGGCATGGTTCTTCCATTTGAACCTCTTTCAATGTGCTTTAGTGACATCAGCTATTACATAGACGTTCCTCTGGTATATTACATCAGCTTTTGCGAGGTTTCGAATTGCATATTATTATTGATAAATTTATTATTCTTACCCAGTTACCCTTTTTATGCTTCAGGAACTGAAGGGACAGGGCTTACCGGAAGAAAGGTTACAGCTACTGGTAAATGTCACTGGAGCATTTAGGCCAGGTGTACTAACGGCATTAATAGGTGTTAGTGGTGCCGGCAAAACTACACTCATGGATGTTTTAGCTGGTAGGAAAACTGGTGGATATATTGAAGGCAGTATCTATATTTCGGGATACCCCAAAAAACAAGAAACGTTTGCAAGAATTTCTGGATACTGTGAACAGAATGATGTTCATTCCCCGTGTCTGACTGTGCATGAATCACTTCTCTTTTCTGCTTGTCTCCGGCTATCTTCTCAGTGTGACTTCAAAACACAAAGGGTAGTACTTGGTTCCTTTTCTATTTCTCTTCTTTTATTATATCTGATTTCTGATTATTTGTGGTTGTTTTATATTGATTGCAGGCTTTTGTAGATGAGGTCATGGAACTAGTTGAGCTAACTCCACTACGTGGAGCTTTAATTGGTGTACCAGCGGTTAATGGTTTGTCAACAGAACAAAGGAAAAGGCTGACAATTGCAGTTGAGCTCGTTGCCAATCCTTCTATCGTCTTTATGGATGAACCGACTTCAGGACTCGATGCCAGGGCTGCTGCTGTTGTGATGAGAACTGTGAGGAATATTGTTGACACTGGACGAACAATTGTTTGCACTATTCACCAGCCCAGCATTGACATTTTCGAATCTTTCGATGAGGTTTCCTTCTTTTATCTACTAAGTGATGTTTACTAAAATCACTGCTATTATTGCACAAATTTTAATCTCTAAATTGTTTCCTCTTTTTTTCTTTTTCTTTTTTCTCAGCTTTTACTCATGAAACGAGGTGGACAGCTCATTTATGCTGGTCCATTGGGAAACAGGTCATCTAAACTTATTCATTATTTTGAGGTGAACTCAGTTTGATGAATTTCCAATCTATGTTTTTTAGTCTATCCTTATATTGAATGTGACTGACAACACCGTGACTATTCTGTCATCATTTTCTAGGCTATTCAAGGAGTTCAAAAAATCCGTCCAGAATATAATCCAGCCACTTGGATTCTAGAAGTCACATCAACAGCAGAGGAAATTCGCCTAGGTTTGGACTTTGCACAAATTTATCGACAATCAAATTTATTCCGGTATGTTCATTTTCCTTTCTTTTATGAGGAGTCATTTCTATCCAATTTCTCTTTCTATAAATTTTCTTTTCACTCTTTCAGGAAAAATAAAGATCTTGTCAAAAAGTTAAGCAAACCAGTTACGGACAAAAATGATTTAAGCTTCCCAAGCAAATATTCATTGTCGGTTTTAGGTCAATTTCTAACGTGCCTGTGGAAGCAAAACTTGTCCTACTGGCGAAACCCGCAGTACACTGCCGTGCGCTTCTTCTACACAGTTATCATTTCCTTGATGTTTGGAACTATATGCTGGAAATTCGGTTCCAAAAGGTGCCCATTCAAAACCTTGCTATATATAGAGAGTGCTTAAATAGTTCTTAGATCTTTTTTTCTCATAAAAGAAGAAGAATGAACTTCCTGCTTGCCATGCACAAATACGTGGACATGTCGCTGGAGATGCGATTGTTATGAGAGGTTCTTATTGTCAAGTTGCCTCATATCAGTGAATTTTTGTTTGTAGAAGAGAAATTATATGTCAAGACTAGGTAAATAAATAGATTATCTAGATATTCCGAGACTCGCTGCTTTAAAAGCCATGATAAGTCTGATCTGTTGGTAAAGAGATATCATCTTTATCAGCGGAAAATCCGTTGCTGATTATCGTAATTGAAAGTGAATAATGTTTACCAAGGAATAATCCGTTTCTAATTATCAATGGATTGCATCTATTGGTAATTGTCTGTAGGTGAAAAGCTGTTTTTTAGTAGTGCAATCTTCTTTTTTCAACTTGAATTTTTAAAATTTATCTTTGCAGGGAAACTCAGCAGGATATATTTAATGCTATGGGATCCATGTATGCAGCTGTCTTATTCATTGGGATCACAAATGCTACTTCTGTGCAACCGGTGGTTTACGTTGAGAGGTCTGTTTCATATAGAGAGAGAGCAGCAGGAATGTATTCCGCACTACCATTTGCCTTTGCACAGGCATGGAACCTTGTCTTCTTTATCATTTGATCTTTTTAATCTTCAATATAGTTAATGTTCTTGGAACGATATTCCCATTTCATTATTTCTTCTTGTGCAGGTTATAGTTGAGCTCCCATATGTATTTGTGCAGTCAGTTATATACAGCACTATCTTCTACTTCTTGGCCTCTTTCGAGTGGAATATATGGAAGTTTCTTTGGTACATATATTTTATGTATTTCACATTGCTGTACTTCACGTACTTCGGAATGATGACAACTTCTGTTACACCGAATCACAATATTGCTGCAATCCTCGCTGCGCCATTCTATATGATGTGGAATCTTTTCAGCGGCTTTATGATTTCTCGCATGGTAATTAATCCACTATCACAATCATTTCTTTAGTTTCCTAATCATGTCACTAATGCACGCCATCTTCTCGTCTACCATTTAGCCATTAGTCCTTAGTAGAACAGTGTGCAAAAGCCTCTACGACACTGCAACTCTTTATTCGAGTAAATATTTTAGAAATGGAGCGGACTTTATATAATTTAGTATAGTCATTTGTAAAGGAAGACTCTCCTTGATGAACATTGATTGCCAGTCGCTCTTATCATAATTTTTTTCTTTGATCAGAGGATTCCCATATGGTGGAGATGGTATTACTGGGCAAATCCTATAGCTTGGAGTTTATACGGACTCCTGACATCCCAGTACGGAGACATAAGCGAACCAGTAAAACTTGCTGATGGTATTCATACACTGCCAGTAAAGCAATTGCTCAAAGATCAGTTCGGGTTCAGGCACGATTTCTTGGGTGTTGCTGGTTTTGTTGTGGTTGGTTTCTGCATACTGTTTGCAATCACTTTTGCATTTGCAATCAAATTCTTTAACTTTCAGAGGAGATAAAACGAAAGGATGGAACTCACTTTCACATTCGTGTTGTGTAGTTGTAGCATATTCGGTAAATTGGACTAGACAACCCTGGTCCATAATCCCGTCAGGCTAGTATATATTTCTGTATCGAACATGTCATTGATGTCTCATGCAGATTTCTTGTTCCGCTCTTCTTTTAAAAGCATAAAGTCTGAAGAGAAGTTAATAGATGCGAGTTAATTTACTGCTTTGCTAAAGAAGCTTGCAGAAGCAGCAGCTTATATATAGAATACAATGATAGTTTGAAATGTTGATTATTACACAATTCTTAGGTTTACTTAAACTTTGTATAATTTAAGAATTTTTTGATCATGTTACTATAACTCTCGTTTTACTTAATCAGTAAGCTCTAATTTATGTAATTATTGAATCAAAGTATTTTCACGGACTACCATTCAAGCATGATTCGAACGCAATATTTGGTGTGATGGATAACATAATCAACGTATAGTGTTCTTTGATCCTAATTATCTAGCACGCCATCAACCTGCCTAATTACGTGAGATACTCAAATGACATAATGAAATGATAGTTGATAATATGAAAAATTATTCTGTCATTTATAGACATTTTTAGGAATAATTAAAAGAGGAATTAAGTCTTTTTTTTTTTTTTTTTTTTTTTGACGTTTTCCAGTTCCTGATCGGGGGGGGGGGGGGGAGGGGCATGTTGGGTCGCCTGATCCGCCAACAATGAAAATTGAGTTTTTTTTTTCTTTTTTTTTTTAAGGAAAATAAATTAAACACATTGGCAGCCAACTTTTTTTAATGACCTTGCAATATATCTCTTCTTCTCTCTATTAACGATCCACGAGCTATCATATTTGTTTTCACTAGGAATTAATCAAAAAATAAATAACTTATAATAGCATTAAAAATGAGTCAGAATTGCCTCAACTGCCAAGCCATGAGAAGGCTAGATTCAGAAAAAGTTCATTGAGAATTTAATTCATTAATGTGGAGAAACCACATTCGAGCCCTATGGTTGGCAAATCGGAGACAACTTTTTTGCAAGTTTGATTGTGGGCCCCTAATTTAAAATGTGTGTGTCCGTCACTATTGATACTTCCAATCAAACACTACAGTCTACATGCCAAACATTTCTGGTGTCTGGTGATTGACCAAGACACCGTTGCTGCACAAAATTGAAGAACAATTAACTTTATATCTTCAAGGCGGCGTTCCTCATGCAGAAGATGTATCGATATAGCGTTTTGACATGCATGGAATCTTCGATTTTAAATCTGGCTACATACTGATATATCATTGTCAAATAATGGTGTGTGTGTGTTCATCTGGGAATAATCTGGTCGCTTGGTGGAAATTCTTATGGTGGGGTGATTAAGATATTTGCTTGGAGGGTCTTTCTTGACATTCTGCCATCTTAATCTTGCCTTCCACGGTGAGGAATGGAAACTGATTCAATATGTTGCACGTGCTTAGAGTCGGATGAGGACAATTCTCATGCCATCTTTAGCTGTCCACTGGTGAGACCTGAATGGGAGGAGAATGGTTTCTGTTAGAAAACAAGCCGATTTGCAATAATATGGTGATAGAATTTATACCACTTTTTATGAATATTAAAGCCAAGAAGATATGACAAGATAAAAAGAATCATACAAAAACACAAGATTTAACGTGGAGACCCAAATCCGTGAAATCCACCGACAGGGACGAAAAATTCATTATGATCAATAGCAAAGAAGTACAAAAGGATCTTGCAAGACAACCGTTCTCAAAATATGTGAGTTTCTCTCTCTATAAACTAGATCATCTCATTTCAATATTCTCTCAATGCTATACAATGTTTTCCTATGTTACTCAAGCCTTATGAAGAGTTTAAACTACGTGGAGTATATATAAGAACCCATTACAAGTGTCTTGGATGAAATACAATTCAAGAAAAAAATTAGAATAAAAAAAGTACTCTCCAGCAGGAACACACTGCTGTTCGAGCCCTAGGCCGGCACCAAGGTTCTGCTGATTATTTAATGAAGTGTGTATAGGAACCCAGTACAAGTGTCTTGGATGAAATACAATTCAAGAAACAAAATAGAATCAAAAAAGCACTCTCCAGCGGGAACACACTGCCGTTCAAGCCCTAGGCCAGCACCAAGATTCTGCTGATTATTTAATGAAGCCTCTTGAGCGCCATACCTAGTGGCCAGCTAGCGAAACTACAACGACCCTTTTTTCCCGGACCATAATTTGATCTCTTCAAGATCAACTCAACCAAAACTCCAATATCTACTTAGAATTTGGGACACATTACAATGTTTTCAATTTGGATGTGGTTAATCCAACTGTGTTTAAGAATTAATGTCTCACATGATCGGAAAAATAACTAACTTTATTTGAATTTTAGATGTTGAGGTAGTTATTGGCTCATAAAAGATAGACACCTCGGTTTTGTGAGATTTATGGGAGTTATTTTCCTAATTAACCACATTTATGGGCAGTGGTTACTGGAAGTTACTTTGGGAAAAAAGTCCTCTCTCTACCCTACATATGTTGGCTGCAAACCTATAGATTTAGTCAATTGAAAAGTCACAAGAAAGAGGGGTCAAGTTGAGAGAAACTTTTTTTCTATTTTACTTGTTTATCTTGTTTTGCAGATTTAAAATATCTCGATTATCTCTATGGATCAAGATATGTTTCTTGATAATTTTATTCATATGTGAAAATTATGGAATTCTAAGATCTTGGCATTAAGGTTAATTTAATATATTACATTGTGGTATTAGAGCCCAAGTTATAGGATTCTTAATTTTCCTTTAAAGATTAATGTTATTCATTCATCGATCCTTAATTTTACATACTGATTTATAAATCAATGTTTGAAATTAGAATAAAATAAGGTTTCCTGTTTTAATCGGGATTAATTTAGCACTGTTATAATTGTAATGATGGTTGCTGGATTTGAGATAAATTGGTAAACGAAAAGAGCCCGCAGGCTGATAATTTTGTTCTTTGCATGATCATAAAAGGGTAGTAACCGTCAACTGTCATAATATTTTACCATCCATATATTAAATGGCAATTGCCTTGCCTTTATAGAGAAGAAAAAGGATGTAAGATGTAGAGTGTATTGTACTGTGATTGGTCAAAGGAAAATTTGATTTCTCAATTTTCACAATTAGTCAATACTTCCTACCGTCCACTGTCTGTATAATTTGGGAGTCTTTTAGTTTTCTGTTGACATTTTGGCGGCATGACCACCTGTTTAACTAAAGAAAATGATAGTCTGTTAGGGTCATTTGCACAGATCCTGTCCAGACTATCTCTCAAACAAGGGGGCCCATACCCATTTTTTAAGGACAAAAAAAATGTCCTCCCTCTTATAGTTTGGCCCGGGTCTGTACAAATGACTCTGACAGACTAGCATAGTCCTTTAAATAAAGACTGCAGAATTAGAATATGTTAACCAACCCGTGCACCGTTTACCCTACAAACCAACTTGATGTTTATTGTTTAACTTTATTATGAAAGTTTCTGTATGAAAGTTTCTGTACTGTAATTAGTACAGAATATTATTTAGTGCTCACTGATTATTAACATTATTATGTTTCATAAGTTCAGTAATTATTGATTAAAGATGGTGATATATGAATGGTTAATTATAGTATTGGACTTTGAATTATGGATTAAATTAGATTATGGTTAAATTACCTATTTTTCGTGGATCTAAATATGTAATTAATGTTCGATTAATGTTGTCTCTTAATCACCAAAGTGGCCAAACATTATGGCATGCGAACACCAAATTACATAATTTATTTTTCAATTACTCTTGATAATTTGATGCTTATAATAAAAGATGAAAATAAAATTACTGATATCAAGAGTATATTGGTGTTCATAGATTATAAAAATTATTATGAATTGCCCAAAGGCTGATAAGCTAATTTGAATAATCTTGAACACGATCGCTATTAATTGATATGCTTAGCTAGATGTGTTTTGTATATCCAAAGATAACAGACATATCTAGTTGGAGTATATTTATTTACCAATTAAATTGAAAACTAAAGTAGCATCATTATGTTTATTGTGATTGGTATGACGTAGTATCTCCCAAAGGAGAATTGCGGTGAGAATTGAAGTTTAATTACTAGTATATTGCATTAGTTAATCCAAAGATTGAACGCAATAGTACCAATGAAAGTTTTTTTCTCTCAAAGCATTAATATTATGAATGTCTGTATTGCAGAGTCAGTCCTGTTTCGCTTCATTCACTAGTTTCATCTATTCCGATCTTTAATGGATCAAATTTATCTGATTGGAAGGAGCAGATCCAGTTTCATCTCGGTGTTCTGGATCTTAACTTAGCTTTGCGAACTATAAAACCTCCTGCTATTATAGAAACTAGCAGTGCGGAAGAGCAAGCTTTGTTTAAGTCATGGGAAAGATCGAATAGGTTAGGCATTATGTTTATGCGAATGTGTATGGGGAATAATATTAAATCGACGCTTCCTCAAAATGATAATGTAAAGAAATATCCCAAGGCTGTGGAAGATCGCTTCTGTTCAGCAGATAAATCCCTAGGAGGGAGATTAATGTCTAAACTTTCCACCATGAAATTTGATGGTAGCCGTGGGATGCATGAACATGTCCTTGAAATGAGTAATCTGACTGCTAGACTCAAAACTCTAGGAATGAATGTTGATGAAAGTTTCATTGTTCAATTTATTTTGAATTCCTTGCTTGCTCAGTATGGCCATTTCAGATTCACTATAACACTATTAAGGAAAAGTGGAATATGAATGAATTGGCGAGTATCCTTGTTCAAGAAGAAGTGCAAGGCTTAAGCAACAAGGTCAGCATTTTGTGAATGTTATGAGTCATAGAGCTGGAAGTAAAGATAAAAATCGAAGAAAAGCTTCAAGAAAGATCCATTAAAGATTGCTGGAACCTCTAATCCCAATGGGGTTCACAAGAAGGAACAGAATGGATCGAAATGATATTTTTGTCATGGCTCTGGGCATTTAAAGAAAGATTGTCTGAAAAGTAGAGCTTGGTTCGAAAAGAAAGGTGAGCTTCTAACTCATGTATGTTTCGAATCAATTATGACTCAAGTTCCTTCTAATACATGGTGGATTTACTTTGGTTCTACCATTCATATGTCAAATTTGATACAGGGATACCTTTCAATCCAAAACGTAAAGGAAAATGAACATTTCATAATCTTGGGAAATGGAATGAAAGTACCAGTTGTTGGTGTTGGAACTCGTTTGTTTTTAGAATCAGGCCATTATTTGGACCTATTTGATACTCTTTATGTACCTTCTCTTTCCAGAAATCTAGTTTATTTGTCAAGACTTGATTTCAATGGATATTAGTTTAATGTTAATAATAGTGGTTTCCGTTTGTTTAGAAATGGCACATTTGTTGGTTCTAGTATTTTATATCAAGGGCTATATAGATTTAATCTTAATAAAACTTTTGCGTAAACCCTTCTAACCCTGAATCGCAATGTTGGAATTAAACGTAGACGAGCTTATGAAAATTCATTCATCTTGTGGCATAAACGACTAAGGCATATATCCAAAGAAAGGATGGAGAGATTAGTAAAAGATGGGATTCTTTTGGATCTTGATTTTACTAATTTTGATGTATGAGTTGATTGCATTAAAGGAAAACAAAACAAACATACAAAGAAAGGAGCTACTACAATAAGTGAAGAACTTTTGGAGATTGTCCATACTGATATTTGTGGACCTTTCGACCCACTATCACTTGGTGGAGAAAAGTATTTTATCACTTTCATTAATGATTTTTCACATTACAGTTATGCCTATTTGTTGCTTGAAAAGTCTCAAGCAATAAATGTTTTAAAGACATATGTTGTAGAAGTCGAAAAATAATTAGACAGAAAGGTGAAAATATTCGATCCGACAGAGGTGGTTAGTATTATGGAAGGTATGATGGAGTGAGATAATGTCCAGGTCCTTTTGCTAAATTCCTAGAAGAGCATGGCATTTGTGCACAATACACAATGCCTGTACACCTCAATAGAATGGTGTAGCTGAAAGGCGAAATCGTACACTTATGGAAATAGTTAGGAGTATGTTAAATAACTCCTCGGTACCCATTTCGTTGTGGATGGAAGCCCTTAAGACAACTGCATATTTGCTTAATCAGGTTCCTAGTAAGGCAGTTCAAAAGACCACTTTTGAATTGTGGACAGGAAGGAAATCGAGCTTATAACACCTTTATGTTTGGGGTTGTCCAGTGGAGGCTGGGATCTACAGTCCACATGAAAAGAAATTAAATTCTAGAACTGCAAGTGGATACTTTTTTGGTTACCCAGAGAAGTCCAAAGGGTCTAGGTTTTATTGTCCCAACTATAGTATGAAGATTGTGGAAATCGAAAATGCCAGGTTCTTTGAGAATGGTGAAATTAGTGGGAGTGACGCATTACTTGATGTAACCATCCAAGAAGTTTGAGTACCTATCCTAACACCCGTAACTTCAAGGAAAATTGTTATTTCTTCTGTTGTAGAATCACTCCATAATGAGATTGTCGCCAATGAACCGGTTGCAGAACAACCACAAGAAACAGTATTAAGAAGATCTCAAAAAGAAAGAAGATCAGCTATTTCAGATGATTATTTGGTATATCTACAAGAATCTGATTATAATTTAGGGTCGAGTAAAGATCCGATTTCATTTTCACAAGCCATTGAAAGTAATGACTTTGAAAAGTGGACCAATGCTATGAATGATGAGCTGAAATCAATGGAATAAAATGAAGTCTAGGACGTTGTAGATTTTTCTAAAGGTTCTAAGTCAGTCGGGAGCCTAAAGGTTCTAAGTCACTCGGGTGTAAATGGGTCTTTAAGACCAAACGCGATTGTAATGGCAATATCAAACAACATAAAGCTAGACTTGTCGCAAAAGGTTTCATTCAAAAATGAGGTGTTGATTACAAAGAGACGTTCTCTCCTATATCAAAGAAGGACTCTCTTATAATCATAATGGCTCTAGTAGCTCATTTTAATTTAGAGTTACATCAAATAGATGTGAAAACTACTTTTTTAAACGGGAATTTAGATGAACAGGTCTATATTAATCAACTTGAAAGTTTCTTGATTAAATGAAAGGAACATATGGTATGCAAGTTAAAGAAATCGATATATGGACTTAAACAAGCTTCCGACAATGGTATTTTAAGTTTAATGATACCATCACGTCCTTCGAATTTAAAGAAAACATTGTTGATCGGTGTATATATCTGAAAGTCAGTGGGAGTAAGTTTATTTTCCTGATTCTATATGTTGATGATATATTGCTTGCTAGTAGTGATCTTGCTTTACTGCATGAAACCAAGCAATTTCTTTCTATGAACTTTGAAATGAAAGCTATAGGTGAGGCAACCTATGTGATAGGAATTGAGATATTCCGTGATAGATCACGTGGAGTGTTAAGATTGTCTTAGAAAGGATATATCGATAAAGTTCTTGAAAGATTTAATATGGTTAATTGTGATACCACTCTTGCTCCTATTTGTAAAGGGGATAAGTTAAGTGAGAAGGATTGTCCACAGAATGTATTGGAAAAGAAAAGTATGGAAAATATCCCTCATGCATCCGTTGTTGGAAGCTTGATGTATGCACAGACTTGTACGAGACTAGACATCATCTTTGTAGTTGGTATGCTAGGGAGATACCACAGTAATCCTGGAATTGAGCATTGGAAAGTTGCTAAGAAAGTGATGAGCTACTTGAAAGGAATAAGGCAGTACATACTAATGTATCTAAGATTTGATGAATTGGAGGTGGTTGATTACTTCGAATAAGATTTTGCTGGTTGTGTTGACAGTCGAAAATCAACGTGTGGTTACTTGTTCCTATTAGCCGGAGGAGCAATATCATGGAAGAGCGACAAATAGACTGTCATAGCAACATCTACCATGGAAGCTGAATTTGTGGTATGCTTTGAGGCCACAGTTCATGCATTATGGCTGCGGAATTTTGTCTCAAGACTTGGAATTTACTAATGGTGCTAAGCATATAGAGCTCAAATATTTGGCCATGAAGGAGAAAGTTCAGAAACAAAGCGCCTATAGAACATATTAAGACTGAGCTCAAGATTGCAGATCCTTTACTAAAGGATTACCACCAAAGACATTTAAGGAGCATGTTGATCGTATGGGTCTTGGTTTTGATCCATGAGTTTTGTTTATGGATCTCAACCTTCATGTTTTGTTCTAAGACATAAATAGAGATCTCATTTATCGTGTTTATGATATTTTCTTGTTTTCCATGTATTATGTAATTATGGATATGGATTATTCATAACAAGAATCGTCTTCGACAAAGACATTATTGGGACATTATAGTTACTTTCCGTTATGGATTGTGATTAAGTGATTTAATAGCATAGTGGTACATGGAAGGGGAAATGTTGCTATAATGATATTTACCGCCATGACCCATATTAGCAAGTTATTTAATTACAATATTAACATAATCTCATTAAAGGTGCAAATGAGCTGATGTTATGCGTATATTATAGTTACCTTATCAATTCAAATAAAGTGTCGTTGTCATATGGGTCAAGTGGGAGAATGTAAGAATTAATGTTCCACATGACCAGAAAAATAACTAACTTTATTTGAATTTTAAATGTTGAGGTAGTTATTGGCTTATAAAGGATAGACACGTCAGTTTTGTGAGATTTATGGGGAGTTATTTTCCTAATTAACCACCTTTATGGAGAGTGGTTACTGGAAGTTACTTTGGGAAAAACCGTCCTCTCTCTACTCTACATATGTTGGCTGCATACCCATAGATTTAGTCAATTGAAGTCACAAGAAAGAGAGGTCAAGTTGAGAAAAACATTTTCTCTATTTTACTTGTTTATCTTGTTTTACAAATTTAAAATATCTCGATTATCTCTATGGATCAAGGTATGTTTCTTGATCATTTTATTCATAGGTGAAAATTATGGAATTCTAAGATCTTGCCATTAAGGTTAATTTAATATGTTACACTGTGATCAACATTGGCGCATTCCATCAGGCCTAACACCCTAAGCAAAACCCTGATTTCAATCCTACTGAATACACCATCATTTTTAATCATTATAGATCCGGCCATTCCATCCATCCCTGCACTCGAGGATTCCCTTAATGCAAGATAAATCAACCCCGACGAGGATTTGTTGCTATAAATCTTCAAGCAATTTGATTCTTCTCTTAAACTCTTGTCGTACTCATTCTCTAGACAGAGAAGCAGCCTAGATATGGCTTTTCCCTTACCATTTTTAATGCCAAGGTTAATGAAAGGTAAAGGCTATGAATTTGATTCTGCTTGGAGTTTAATTTTCGATAGGATCAATAAAAATGCTAGTGAAAGGCCTGATTTAGATATATTTGCAATCATGATTCGAAGATAAGGACGTGCATGTAGATTTGGGATTACAACTTCATTGTTATTTTGAATTTTCACTTTTGATAGCCTTGTAATTGTAGTTTTTCTCTCAAATCCTTGTATGAAGGTTGTTTATATTTTAGCACCTGCAGTTACAAGAACCAAGATTTAATTGTTTCTTGTCTATAATTATATTTTTGAAGTGTTCATTTTGTTGGATTGGTAAACAGGTATTCCATTCCCAACCCTTGAGACATTTAAAAATGAATCTAGATTGAGTTTTCATAATGATTTGGAGTCAAGGAAAAATTTGCTCGAGAGTCTATTGGGTTCTCTGTGTAAATAGGGACATTTTAGAGTACCATCAGAGTATTCTAATAAGTGTAGAGGACATGATCCAAGTTAGGTACCATCTATTCGGTATATAATATCATATTGAATGGATGGTTTCCATCAACAAAGCTAAAATGTGTTGCAAGGCTTTGGGTACAGATGAAAAAGGAGAATGTAAAGCCAATTGTTGTGACTTATGGCACCGTTATAAGGTTTGTGTTGAATGCACTGTCCTAAGATGTCAATAGAATTAACTGTCAAGCTGATGAGATCTATATACGAACTGGACCAACTTACTTATCATCTACTAGTGAGAATCTTATGCAAGGAAGAGAGGCCGAACTTGACAGCTCGAGTTATAAGAGAAATGAGGGCTAAGGGATTTCATTTGGACTCGGCTATGGTACCATGCTAATCAACTTCCTAAGTAAAATGCATCGATAGGATGAGACTTTCAAAGAGTTTGAGGATATGATTTGTAGGGGCATTTTTCCTGAGCATCTTACTTATTAGAGAATGAATGATGAGTTAAAGAAATAAGGAATGACTAAGAAGGCACAGGAACTTTATGATATGATGGCATCAGTTCGCCACTCGATGAAGTTGCCTAGCACATATATAGGAATTGGGTACTCTTCACATGAAACGAGAACATCTATATTCAATATCTTAAAGATACGTAAAAATCGAAGAGATCTCATCGAGCATATAAATTCACTTGAGGATATTGCTAACCTCGAAATTTGTATCTACAATGTGGCCAAAAGATCCTAAGACTCTCATGTCCAAGTCTAGGCCCAAAGACATTGCTTGATCAATTGGCTCAATACAATTAGATAATCAATGTCGAGTTAACGAATGTAGGACCCTCTCCGTCATGTGTACGCCACATAATATATCGATATAACACTAGTCGCTCAAATCTGAATCATACATTCATGCGCGTGTCGGAGTTCAAAATATAAGCTGCCAAATAGGCGAGGTCTTATAGATTGTCTCAAAAATATAACCATCTCCAATAAATGAGTGTTCACAAATTGTCTCGAAAATATTCATTGATCCTGAATATGAGAAGACGTACGAATTACCCTCGAGAATATAAATCATTATGATATATGAGGACTTACGAACTGTTTCAAAAATATTTATGAGAGCCTGAATAAGAAAGGGTATACAAATTGTCTCGAAAAACAGATATTGCATATAATTTGTCGAAATTTCGGTAGCATCTCTTTTGTAATATAGACTAAACCAACTTGCAATACAACATAATATCTCCACTCCATAAATATAAAGTAAATTGGGATTCATTTGTCCCTTAAATTACTCATGATGATAAAGTAAATAGTGACATATCAAAATTTTCCAAGATGTAATATGTAGAGGGTTATCGTGTAACATAGCAGGTCATATACTTACACAACTTAGGGTAATAGTAGTGCTATAGCGGAGAATGTAACATATTGACGATAATAAGATGATAATGTGGATAACGTGGCATACGTAATGGTTGTGGTGAAAATAGTGTTATGCCATATTAGCAATGATGTAACATACGTACTTGGTAGCGATATATAATGCATAAGCTAGTAGTAATAATGTAATAATATAAAGATACTTGTATCACAATAATTCTCCAAGTCTAAGTCGAATATTTATATGCAAGTTGGACTTGAAATATAAGCCATTGTGATGAAGTTGATGCAAAGATGAGACTAAATATATAAGCAATTGTAATAAGCTGATGCAGAAACAATGCTTTGAATCTAGCAGCAAAAGTGATACTTTGAATATAAGCTACTGTAATGAGCTAGAACATAGGCGATACTCTGAATATATAAGTAGCAGAGATGATACTCTGGACATAAGCTATAGAGGCAATGCTCTGGATATATAATTAGCTATGATAAGATAGATATCCTTACATGGGGGTAATGCATCCATGCCAAGGGCTTCCTTCATGATGTTTGATCTAGCCATGGAAGCCTTTGTCTTTGTAGGTATTAAGGTGGGTCCACTCATTTCTTTATGAAGCAGTAAATAATATAAGATCTTCAAAGATAAGTACATGTGACATAGTTGAAGCAGAAGCAAAGCTCTGAAAGATAGGTCGTTGTGATGTAGCTAAAATAGAAGAGTTATGAGCTCTCTGAAGATAAATGTAGATGTGATATAGCTAATGTAGAGGCATGATAAGTTCTCTGCCATAGTCGCACACGACAAGGCATCTCAAAGATCGAAGAATAGATTTAGAGCTCGTAGGTCATCTTGAATTATTGGAGATTTATAAGCTGGCCTTGGATAAATGAGATCATATAGCTGGGCTTGATGATAGAGTACACAACAAGGGAAAATAGGAAGAAATGAAAAGCCTATCTGTGTAGTAGCATCATCCTCACCTTGCCTTCCTTTAGTTTAACAGAATCTTCAGCATTATTTGCAGGAGTAGATGGCTTTACTGGGAGGAACTCATCTTTTACAATAGCTAAGTCCACTTGGGAATGCAGCTCAGCTATCCTTTTCAGGACTTCATTGTATGCGACCTTCCTCCAGTATAAACGGAGGTCATCATACTCAATCATTTCATGGAAATGCACAACATATTTGTTCACAGTTGTCTCTCTTGCTCATTTCAGCTATTGCATCAAACTGGCAATCTCAGCAGTCAACTCATCAACTTGGGCCTTCAATTTCCCTCTCTCTTTGTTGGTCACCTGCAAGGCTGATGAAGCTATATTTTGCAAATTGTTGGAGTTTTCAACCCATTTCATCATGGAATTCACCTCAACTTCACAAAGATGGACCTTCTTCTTTACTTCATCATTTTCAGCTGTAACGAGCCCAATCTTTGATTCAGCCTTAGCATGCTATATCTTAAAGGTCTCAATGACCTCATCAACAGTAGAGGACTCAGCTCTAATCCTCAGCATCTACATCAATCGCCTTTTGAAAGAATTCTTTTGAGCCTCTACAGCCTCCTCATATCCATTTGGACATTCAAGAAAAAGCCCTGTAAATGAGCCTACGAAGAGCGAGGCCAGCCTCTAGCATATCAACTAAATCACAGGTCTTGGTAGGGATGACAATCGAGTTGTCGGCTCAGACCTCCCATGGCTCGGCCCCAAAAAAGCCCTAGCCAACCCGGCTCAAGGCTCGAAGGCGCCAGGCCCCATTTTGGGGAGTCGGCTCGAGCTGGGCTGGCATATATGGCTTTGGCCAACAGCTACGAAGTTGTCCGTTAAGGAAGCATTCAATAGCTGCCAGTTGGAAACTAATTTGTTGCCAAAGCTGACTGTTGAGGTAGCTAAGTAGCTATCTTAAACGGTAGTTAAGAGGAAAAAAAATCCAAAAAATCGAGCCCGCTCAATCGAGCCTTATTTTTTTGACTGAGCTTTTGTTCGGCTCTGCTTGGACCAAAAAGAGCCCACCTCAAAAAAGCCCGAGCTGACCGGCTTGGCTTGGCTCAACTCTTCTCGTTAACACCCCTAGGTCTTGGCATAAGAAGGGCACTTGTCTGTCCTATATTTGTGATGGTAGGAAGCATCTCCAAAATTGTAGGGGTGATATCCTTAGACCTATCTCCCAAGAAATTTTGTGCCTTCCCTTTAGAAGCGCCACCCCTACTGGTCTCCCTACACTTGTTCCTTTTAATCGCCTCTTTTTTGCTTAGGGCAGACGGCGTGAACTCTGATTCCATCCGGGTATTCAATCGAGATGCTTAGTTGATCCTTAACTTTAATAGGAAAATGGCTTATTCAATAATTCATGCACAAGTGCAAGGAACTTTGAATGAACTAATGCGAATGGGTGTAAGCTTCGATGCTTGGAAACACCCAGTGACGATCTTTCTTGTTGCAGAAGAACGGTAAGAATAGCTTTTCGTAGTTCATTAACTATATGAATGCGAAACAACGATTAAATTTTCTTATGAGCCAGACACATCTGTAGTGAAGTGAATGTAGAAATCACATTATTGACAATGATGAAAGATGCATTGTAGTGCAATTAAAGTTGGTGCTTCATGTCAAAGGGGAAGATAGAAAGGTTTTCACCACTTAGATTGTGGGTTATAGAGCAGGAAGCAATATGACATTTGAGCTTTCTTTCGAAACTTGGGTTTTACGATGACTTAGCTTCCAGAAAGTGAAACACTTGTGGGAATTTAAATTGTCTGCAAGCAAAGTTGGTTCTATTAAAAATATTTCTTTGTGACATATGTATCGGACTGAGACTGAAAATCCGGATCAATCAAATGTTTGGACTTTTATCCATTTGATGACGTACAAAATAACAAGTTTTAATGAGAACATGTTCTATGGGCCAAGACAATCTTTTTACAATATATTGCTGATTTTTTCAACTGGGTGTTGGATGCAAGAATAACTTATGTGGATGCTCGACATACAATTTTGGAAACCACTGAATAATAGATAATAGACAAATTGTATTACTATTCAATGTTGCCCAATCTCCCGTGCTAGACATATACTGATAGCTTGTTTCACACAGATTTTATTTTAAAGTGAAATGACTTTTTCAAAAATTTGTGGTTAAAAAGTGGGAAAACGTTCTGAGTTTCATAAAATTTGTGATTGAAAATAATTTTGGAATAAAACAATATTAAAATGATAGGTGCTAAATGAGGCTTATATATCATATGTCTATAAGAATATCTCTAAGAGACTTTTTTAAGTATAAGTTACTTTCTATTTTAAAGAGTTATCCCTTAAAGTTAATACTTCAAGAGACTATTTAAATTGTCATTTTAATTTAGAGAGTGAGTTTGGCTATCCAAATTCAAACACACTATCTATAATTAAATGTATTTATAGTATTTCCGTTTTCAATGTCGAAAAATAATATAATAATTTAGAAGGAAGTCGGTGAAAATAAAAAATAGGGAAAAATAATAAATTGTTTTAAAACAGTAAAACTAAGTGCTAAATATAAAGAGTCCACTGGAGTACTAAAAAAATTTTATTCTTTAAATTTATGAATGCTCTCCAAATTATAGAATATTTTCTTTAAAAATTGAGAATATCTTAAAAATGATCTAGTAGCGTAGCTCTATAAGTGCAATTCTAGTATTATTAGTCAAAAATATCAACTAGAATAGCCACGTTCAGCGCAAAAGTAAAATTTGAGGGTGAGTCACATTTCGTAACATCGATAAAAAACCACATTGATGAGCAAACAAAAGCCCTCTCGCATTGTCAATGTCTTAGGTGAAAATACCCTCTCTCTTGTTATGCTTGTTAGTTGTTAGTCAATCGTTGAAATTTTATTTGGCAAAAAAGTTTACTTTCTTTTCTTCTCTTATCCAATCCGACATAACTTTAAAACAAGTCATTTTGAATAGTGTGTACTAAATTGTAATTCTTTCATATTTTTCTTAAAAGTTAAAATGGGCAGCCACATCCCCAATTTGTTTTGCCTTTGTGATGGTGATATAATATAAAGAGTAATAACAAAATCATCAGATTTTTGCACACATTTTAAGTCCCATTCCACGTAACTCTTTGCATTCAAATTGACCTTCAAACCAACAAATAATGGATTCTATTTAATTTAAGATTTTAAGAACCTACGGAGAAATTGTTGTTTTATTTTATAAATATTTCAACACCTCATGTTATGTATCGGTTACTTTCATATTTTAAGAAAATTTAAACGTGATTTTTATAATAAATTGCATACTTAAAATGTGTCAAAATATAAAAATGATAAAAAAATCTCGAAATTTTTTACAAATTTAATGCTATTGATGCCTACTTTGAATTACTTCGAATATTAAGTTATTGCACACTAGATGAACTTATTATTCACCAAATTCTTTATGTGAAACATTAACTAATTGGAGGATATTGAAATTTCAGGGAGAAGTACATTTGCTCTTATTTGAACCATCGAATTTAAAAGAGAAGAATTCAATAAAATTAAAAAGGACACAAAGATTTATGTGGTTCCACTCCAGTGTAGTAACTTACATTCACAGGAGAAGAGAGAAGTTTGTATATTATATACTTATGTTTGGAGCTTATAATGAAACATAGATAGTCACATTATATCAAGGTTGCCTAATGAAGGATGAGGCAAGCAGGGAAGGAAAATAATGAATTATGGAAATCTTCCAAATCATGGTGCACCATAATATTCTCCAATATTAGCAAATCCTTCAAATACCATCAAATATCTCTCTTCTCCAATGCCCCCTCAAGTTGGTGCGAAAATATGAATAGAGCCCAACTTGGACAATATTTCATAAAATCTAGCAGTGGACAAGCTTTTGGTGAAAATGTCAGCTAATTGTTCACTACTAAGAACGGGGGAGTGCAAATAACCTTGGCTTGGACTTGTTCTCGTATAAAATGATAATCAACTTCAATGTGTTTGATCCGTTCATGAAAAATTGGATTTGAAGCAATATGAATAACAAATTGATTATCACAATACATTTGTGTAGGTTGTTGTGATGAGCCAAACCCCAAATCTCTCAGCAATACGACAACATTAGGCTTTTTACTCCTCAATATTACCAAATTTCCTCCAATAAAAGTGCAATATCTTGTCGTAGATCGTTTGTCAATCGTACTGCCAGCCCAATCCGAGCCTATGTATGATGTTATAAGAGAATGACCATTCTTACGCATCCATAGACATCTTCCAGGTGACCCTTTGAGATAGTGCAAAATTCAGTTAACAGCATCCGTATGTGCAACTCGTGGAGAGTTAATAAAATGACTTACCAGGCTTATAGCATATGAGATATCAGGTCGAGTAATTGTGAGGTTAATCAATCTGTCCACCAATCTTTGAAATTGACTCGCGTCATATAATAGGTCGCCATCAAGTGGTAATTTTAAATTACAATCTATAGGCGTTTAAGTTGGTTTGACACCTAATTTACCAGTATCTTGTAATAAATTCAATTTTTATTGAGAAATATGCCATCTCTAGTCCAATAAAGTATTTCAAAATTTTCAAGTCTTTAATAGAAAACTAAGTATGAAGAATATTTTCGAGCCTTGATTCATCAACATAGATCAAAACAATAACAATACCACTCATGCCTCTTTTCACAAACAATGAAGAATCGTTATTACTCATTTTTAAACCATTCTTGACAAGAACAGGACTAAGTTTGGCGTACCATGCACGAGGTGAATGTTTAAGACTATATATGGATTTTTCTTAATCTGCGTGCAATGTAAAGTCCCAAAAATTCTAGAATAAAATTTAATTGTTCTATTCTCTATATTTCTATATTTTGAAAAGTTAAATGACTAAAGTGAAATACTTTTAAATCCTTATATTTTTAGGGTCAAATAATTAGATTTTGATAAAAAGAGATTTAACATATCGATATTTGACTCTTTTTGAAGCTTGCAATTAATTAGAATCCTTTAATTCGAGGAAATGTTAATTTGGATAAGTTATGTCAAAGATATTGAAGTCCAAAGAAGTTACATATAACTGGTAATTCTAATCCTATTTTTTATTGGGATAAATGTTGACTTAATCGATTGGCAAGCTATTTACATGAGATTGGCGGGAAATCATTATTTGAACTCAATTTTTATTTTATAAAGTACAACCTATTCTTACCTAAAATCTACTTTGATAACAATTTTAATTCAATTTCTAGTCATTTATAGTTCCCTACTTTACACACAATCCTATATAGGCTAAGTCATGATTACCTATATACATAGGACATGATTGTAGAACTTTTGCACACAATTTTTTTTTTTTTTTAACGAGGTGTCCCAACTTGCGCTAGACTATATCCTCGTCCCTGAACCTCCGGCCCCTTAGCAGCTCAGGGAGGTAAATCGCTGGATGTGCCCTTGTTGGTTCCCAAGTTCCCACACGGCTTTTACTCCTTCCCCAAAGGGAGCATTCCTCCATAGTGATTAATCCACCAATAATTCCTCCTTTATTGGATCAAAGGTTCCCACCAGGAATCGAACTCCCCACGCTTGGTTCCAGAGCCCCCCAATGTGATTGTTCCGCCAACTTGGATGTGCAAATTTATTATATGCATACACGGCAGTAGAGAGAGTTAAGGTAGAGAGAGAGAAACATAAGAAAATGGGTTTTCAGGTCTGTTATTTTACATTCCTTCATAACTTCCAAATCTATAAAGGTGAGATACTTATGTGCAAGTAGTTTGTTATGTGGATTGCCGAAAAGATTCGAAAACGAAAAGTATTTGAGTTTTTTGTCTTTTCATTAATTGATTGGTTTTCATTTACGTTCAAAGACATGTCTATTCAATAGTTAGTTGATTATGTTTATTTTTAAATTTACAATTTTTATGTTTGAATTTAAATTTACGAATATTTTAGTTATTTTTTATAAAGAATTTTATTTTATTATTTTGTCTTTAATACAAAGAAAAGTGAATTTTTAGTAACACATCAAGATTTATGAAAATTTGGGATATTACACTTTGGTGTCAGAGCACAGATCCACCTTTCGATAGACATCTTTTTTTTTTTTTTTTTAAATACTGTTCACGTGAATAGTGTCGAACAGTGCTCACTCTATTACAAAAAATGGATATATATACACTATAAGAAAAGTAGTTTTTTTATGGCATTTATTTATGGCGCACATTTTAGGCATGCCGTAAAAAGTTTGTTTCTGTGGCTTGCCTTAAATGTGTGCCATAATAATTCAACTACTTAAAAGAATTTATGGCATACATTTAAAGGCATTCCCTGTTTGGCGTACACTGTGCATCGTAAAAAAGTAAAAGAAAAAAAAACCACTTTTTATGTCATTGCTTTATACGACATTTGGCTGTACGCAGTAAAGTATTATTTACAGCATACGATGTAAGCCATAAAAAATAAATTTCGTTGTGTGTGTGTGTGTGTGTGTGTATGTCTCTGTGTGTGTGTGTTTAGCTTTAGTGTTTAAGTGACGTTTAAAAAAATTACTAATTAAAAAATTCATATTTTAAGAAATTTCATGTTCCACTAATTGTTGAGTTTTCTTGATTGCATGTTCGCAAAATTGAAAGTTTTTGTCAAAAAAATCTAAATTGTCTAAGAAGAGTTTGGGATTTAAGCGGTTTACTTATAACCCCCTCCTCATTTAGAAGCCTTTTGGTTGTACGTTATTCAAATCAATAAGACGAAAAATAATATTTCAAAAAGTTCCAAATTTAAGAAAAATCTCTTTTTATGGAAACTTTTATTTTGAAAAAAAATCCTATATTTTAGGAAATTTTTAATAAAATAAAAATAAAGTATTTTCATAATGAATAATACTATTCATAGTCACTCACTACAATAGTCTCTCTACATGACATCCTATACAATGGTTTGTGATTTGATGTATTAATATAGTAATTTTTTCTTACATCATATATGAAATCACTAATCACCACATATATACAACGTAGGGTGCTTGCGATAATGAGTGACTACGAGTAATATTACTTAAAGTCTTAAACATTTAACGATATGGAGAATCATTGGCATAGGACGCTCACTATTTGGTCATTCTCCAATTGATCAAAGGTATGAAATGAAATGTTATTCATTTACCATGATTATGAGTCATATTATGAAAGTATTATCATGTTTATCTATCATATTTTATTAATTGAATTTTTTTTTCACATTTCGTATAATATTGCTTATGCGAGCATCGAATGAAATAATATTGTCACTGAAAGATTAAGCATAATTGATGTTATGCTTGTCACATGATTAGGATTTGGCAAACTAGGATGAGTAGGAATAGCCCAACGTATCTTCATCTTGCTCAAATGGCTATTGAGAACTACATAAACTATGAAGTTAGATGGGAGTGAACCTTTGTTGAGCATATTGAAGATTTCTTTTTTAAGTGGGAGTAAGCAAGATCTTCGGATATAGTGATGAGACAATCCTCTCGATATATCATCTTATAAGCACTATGCAGCTTCAATGGAGAGACATGGTTTACTTCGTGAGGGATATGGATTGTAGGCTATATTTGCGAGAAGATTGGGATATGGATGATTTTAAGAATTACTGTGAGGATGTCATAATCAACCATAGACAACAAAAGCCAATGCCAGAGCCCCTACCCCAGCTTGAGGCAGAGGTTGAGGCTGAGGAAAAGCCTAATGAGGACCCCAAAGGAGTAATCAAAAAAGGAAATCGAAGCTGCAGGAGGACTCTGAGCAAGAATTCGAGCTACAAAACTTCATTGATTTGGTTACGAATTTGAGCCTGAATCATGCGTTCTTCGAATGATAAGACTCCACCAAAGAAGATTCCTAGGATCATAGAGATTAGAAATAGATGTTATTTACTTATTTAGAAAAAGTTTATTATTTATTTATCAATTCTTTTTGGACACAAAGTACTATATGTAAAGATTTGAAAATTTTAAAGTTTTTCACCACTATTATTATTATTATTATTATTATTATTATTATTATTATTATTATTATTATTATTATTATTATTTTCTGTGTTATCCAATATTTCTAAGTTAAAAATTTCTGTATTAAGAAAATATCGAGACAATAACAAAATCAAGCTACAGTCATTAGGGATTTGTTGAGGGCTGTACAAGATTTGGGTAGACAACAAACACTCCTCATAATGTAAATGCTAACACCAACTCAATTGTGGAATAGTTGCGTTGCTACAAACCCACAACCTTTGATGGGAAGGCAGACCCACTGGCAGCTGAAGAATGGATAGAGGAATGGAGCGAATCTTCGAACATCTTTCTTGTACTGATGCTTGGAAAGTATTATGTGCAACTTTCATGTTAGTTGATGCTCCATGCCACTGGTGGGAGTTAGCATCACGCACTAGAACAGAAGCACAATAATGTGCTCTGACTGGGACACAATTCAAGGACAAAGTGATGGAAAAATACTTCATATAGCTATGAGAGATTGAAAAGTGATAGAGTTTCTTCAACTTAAACAAGGAAAGATAAAGCTTGAGGAATTTGAGAGAAAGTTCGAACAACTCTTTAGGTACGCACCACACCTAGTGGACACAAAGGCAAAGAAAGCAAGGAGGTTCGAATTTGGATTGCATCCAGAGATTGGTGGAATAATGGCATCCTACTAATTTACCACCTACAGCCGAGTTTTGCAAATTGCCTCAGTAATCTTAAATAGGTTAGAGATTGATCAAACTTTTAAGCAAGGTGCTGAGCCTTCAAGAAAGCGAAAATGGTATAATTCCATTGAAGAGAAATGAGGGAGATGGACAGAACAAGAAAATTAACATTGGGTCAAATTTTAGACAAGCTGTATATTTATTGAATAAATCTAAGAGTACAGAAAACATTTGCCAAGAAATGTATAGGAATTTGAAAAGGCCGAGCTAGCATTTAAAAAAGGCAAAAGAAATGGAAATGAAAATAGAAAATAAGAAAAAGGTCAACAATGTCAGACTTAAAAGCAAGAACCCATGCCATTTCCCTCAAATAATCCCCGCCACTCCACTGCTCATTACTCTACATCTCCGGCCACCTCCAATCGGTTTATTTTTCAAGAGTGAAATGAATCCGCGATGGCGAAGAAAGGACTAGCTACTTGACTTTGCACTGGCTGAAAATGAAAGGCCTCAATAACCTGTAGGATGACCCAGAAACTTGATGATTCAAGGAGACACAGTTGAAGCTCATGGTAGCCGAATGAATAGCCATTAATTCAGATCAAAAGAAAATCTCAATTATGGAGAACTTGAGGGACCAATTAAATTACAGTTTGGTGTTAAAATTGATGGTCTGAAGAGGAATGTAAGCAGGCAAATCGATTATATCGACAAATAAGCAATAAATTATATATAAAAAATGAGAGAATTCTTGAGAAATTTTCAGCTGGTTTTTGTGTAGTTGGGTGGGTTGGTGTACTGTATAGTGCAGCAGAGAGCCAAGACAAGTATAAAAAGATAGTGTGTGAAAATTGGATAGTGGGTGGAAATGTACAAGGGGCCTTTCTCAATCCTATGATGACTTGTGGAAATGTAATTAGATAGTGTGTGAAAATTGGTTAGAAAATATTCTTTGTTAATTATATATATTTTTTCTTTTGACAGAAGAAGAGATACAAGATTATTCTGGACAAGAAACCAAATGTAATAAATTTCTCAAGCCCAACTTTTGCCTCCAATTTCTCAAACCTACAGTGTTAATTTAGTGGGCTTTCGTGATTACACTGTGGCCGGATGTGGATATCAATTGCGTAGTCGGAAGTTGGCCGAAGATGGAGAAAGTGAGTGGCGGACTTCTCTGCTAGGTTTTGGGGGGAAAATGATGAATGGAATTAGAAAGAATTGTTTTGGTTAGATCTTTCCCATTTTCTGTTTACTCTTTTTTTTCCCCGTAGCCACATCATTTATTTTGAATTCCTGTATAGTTTCTATGACCTCTTTCCTGTACTTATAGCACTACCCATATTTATTTGGGAGTAATGTGTACTGTCGATGCGGTAAGACTGGTCATTTTGCTAAAAACTACAAAGAAGGCCCCTCGAAGAAAGAAAATGAGCAAGAAAGAAAGGAAAGGCTAGAGTTTTAGTTTTAACTCAACATAGGACAACAAAAGAACCAAATTCAGGTAATTTGAAATTCTTTTTAGGAGAGGAGATTGTAAAGTCCAGAAAATTTTAAAATAAAATTTAATTATTCTATATGCTATATTTTTTTATTATGAAAAGTTAAATGACTAAAGTGAAATATGTTGTAAATCCTTATATTTTTAGGGTCAAATTATTAGATTTTGATAAAAAAAAAAAAAAAAAAAAAAAAAAAAAAAAAAAAAAAAAAAAAAAAAAAAAAAAAAAAAAAAAAAAAACCAAAACAAAAGATTTAACATATCGATATTGTACTCTTTCGAATCTTGTAATTAATTAGAACTCTTTGACTCGAGAAAACGTTTCTCCGGAAAAGCTATGCCAAATATATTGAAGTCCAAAGAAGTTATATATAATTGGTAATTCTAATCCTATTCTTGATTGGGATAAATGTTGACTTCATCATTTTGCAAGTCATTTACACGTGATTGGTAGAAATAATTATTTGAATGCAATTTTTATTCTATAAATTACAACCCATTCTTACCTAAAGTCTACTTTGATACCAATTTTAATTTAATTTCCAGCCATTCAGGGTTCCTTTCTTTACACACCACTCTAAATAGGCTACGTCATGATTACCTATATATATGGGACATTATGATAGAACTTTTGCACACAAATTTATTATATGCATATACGGTAGTAGAGAGAGTTAAGGCAGAGAGAGAAAGGAGCATGAGGAAGAGCGTTGTTTCATTTCTGTTACTGCTCGTAATGTCGAAAGAAGATGTTCATATAGTGGGAAGCGAAGCAGATCGTTCAAACTCTCCCCTGAGGTAAATTCCTATTCAAACTCTACACTGTAAAATATGGTTAATTATTAGAAAATCTCATATCTTGTGGTATAAATAGCTTCTGATATTGAGGATCATGGCATACATTTCTTTTTTGTCGAAGAATATCCTAAGAAGACGCATCAAATGGAACTAAAATCAAATTTGGCGTGATGTAAAGTCTAGTGGTGCACATAACAAACACACAAATACTCGACGATGAGATATGCCAGGTTTTCTTTGTTTTAAGACTTCTACCGATGACTGAGTAACACGACTTGGGAGCCTATTTATCAAGCTTGTGACCAAGATTTATTCGGAATATTCATTTGAAGCATGAGATCTCGTAGTCTCCGAAATCTGTCTATTCTTTCTTTCAACCATTCCATTTTTTTGGGGTGTACGAACACAACTAGTTTGATGAATAATTCCTTCATCGCTAAGAAAGGCGGGGAGTGGACCCTTTGTAAATTCAGTACCATTATCTAAATGGAAAATCTTGATTTTATAATCAAATTGAGTAGCCACCATGCTATGAAAATCCTTAAAAATAGGGTAAATTTCGTTCTTAAATTTCAATAAATAAATCCAAGTAGCACGAGAATAATTATCAATAAACATCACAAAATATTTAAAATCATCATATGAATCAATTCGACAGGGCCCCCACAAATCAAAATGAATTAACTCAAAAGGTTTAACATATGTAGATGACGAATTATTAAATGGTATATGGATTTGTTCGGAAAATTGACAAATATCACAACCATGTGTCCTAAAAGACATAAATGGAAACATAAAACACTACTAAAAGGAAGTCCAAATCCTTGATGCATAATATGATTTTCTACCATAGTACTATAAAGAGAAGTGGCACTGAATGGTTTCAACAAATAAAGTCCATGTAAGTAAACACCTTCACCAATCTTCTTCCCTGAAGTTTGATCCTGAAACACAACGCCATTAGAAGAAAAATTAACGTTGCGATTTAAAGAGGTAGTAATTTTTCCAATAGAAAGAAGTTGAGTTGGAATGAAGAAATCACTTGTTTATCCGAACTAGGAAGACTAGGAAAAAAGATTAATTTTTTCTAGATCTACAAATGGGAATTGATGTACCGTCAGCGACTGGAATGGCATGTTTGGATGAATTTTTTGATTAATCATTCAAAGATGCTGCATCATTTGCCAGATGATCAGTAGCACCCAAATCAATAATCCAAATATTCAAATATTTAGATGTACACAAAGAGAAATAAGCTTCAAGGTTACTAGAGGCATGAGTATTGGAAGGAGTTGATTCTTTTAGAGTAAGGGGACTAGGATTACTGAGTTGTAGGAGAATTTAGGCCAATTGATTGATTGAAATGGTAATATCAGCAACAACAGCACGTTCTATGTTTTCTCTTTTCATAGTGATGGCTTAAAATGAGGATGAAGTTCCCAACAATAGTCCTTAGAGTGTCCTAGCTTGTGATAGTTGTCACATTTTGGAGCTTCTCATCTTTTCTGTTTTGAAATGTTTTCCTTTTTCATCTCTTTTTACAGTAAGAGTAGACGACTCAGGTATATTCTTTATTTTTGAATTCATCGACTTTTTCAAGTTTCTTCTTGCACGCACACTCGAAAAGGTTGGAAGCATAGAACTCATAAGGATATGACTCCAAAGATTCTCATACTTTGGCCTCAAACTTCTCAACAAAGAAAAGATCTTACCTTCTTCGGCCCTTTTTAGTAAGATTTTTGCATTAGTTGTATGTGGATGGTACATGCTCAATTCATCCCACATCTTCCTAAGATTATTGAGGTGTTCGATGAATGGCTTATCTCATTACTCAGCGACAGTAGTTTTCCGTTGCAATTTAAAGATTCTAGTAGCATTATTTTTTTTTCCATAATTTCCTCAACAAAATTCCACAAGTCTTCCATCAATTCTGAAAATGTGAAGATTTCATCAATAAGTCCTGCTATTGAATTTAGAAGCCAAGATCGAACAAGTTTATCATTCAATATCCACCCTCATATGTTGGATATCTAGAGGCGGAAGTGCCACTAATGAAGCCCTTTCATCCGGGATTAACATCATTCTCCATTGTTATTGGCAGATAAATTGTTTTCTTAATCAATGTAAACTGAAAAACAAATTGCAAATGCCAAAATGGAGTAGCAGAAAATTGAAAAACGTGAACAACAGACTTTGAGGATGATTTTGAGCCAACAAATGTGGCCAAAAATGGGCCGAAACACAATTAGCCAGAACCGTATCATATGAATCCAACGTCACCGAGCTTGCACAATTAAGATTTATGGTTTGAAAGATACAACCATTTTAATGGAGGTAACGGAAAACTGACAAAAAAAAAATTAAAAAAAATCTCTTTTCGTGGAGATTGGGAAGAGTTTCTAAATTTCTAAACGAATTACGTTTGAATAGCAATGGACCAAATCAATACATCCGTTCTGATACCATGAAGAATTCAATAAAACTAAAAAGAATACAAAAATTTATGTGGTTCGACGCTTGTGTAGCAACCTACATCCTTGGGAGAAGATAGGAACTTGTAACTTTGTCTGGAGCTTACAATAAAACATATATAATCACATTACATCAATGTTGCCTTATTTAGGATGAGGCAATCAAGGAAAGAAAATAACGAATTACTTCCAAATCGTGATTGCGCCATAATATTATCCAATATTAGCAAATCCTTCAAATATCATAGAATATCCCTCTTCTCCAACAAAAAGTAAATTAAAAATAGGGAAAATTGCAGCCGAAGTACCAAACCTTTCGTTTATTAGCAGACTTTGCCCAAACCTTTGATTTGTGCCACCGTGAGTACCAAACCTTTAAAAAATATGCAGCTCAAGTCCAAAATGACGGTTTCCGTCTGTTTGACCTCAAAATCCGTCAGTTGACCCCAAAATCTTTCAGTTGACCCCAGAAATTAAAATTTAATAATTTGGCCAGATAAGACAAGGTTAAAATGGTCATTTTACCATTTTAATATAAAACAATAAAAAAAAGGAAAAAAGAAAAATTGGTCATCTTCTCCAACAACCCCGACCCCCATCCCTCAACCCCACCAAAACACAGCACCACCAACCATCACTTGTTACAATCACCTACCATCGCGTGCTACAAACACCCACCGTCGCGTGCTACAACTACCCACCACTTAAGGAAATCATGTTTTTCAAACCCTAATTTTCATCCCTTGAAAGCTTTTGTAATTCATTTTCACCAAATCAAAACTCACAAAAAACCCTGGAATTGGAAATCAGAAATTGCTCCTTTTCCAATTTCTAAATCTCCTAAATATTTTCCATTCATATTCCATAGGGAACTTGAGATTTGATAATGGGAGGTTTTTACTCCAATTTTTTTACGGGTGGGAGTGGGGGCAATGATTTATGGGTATGGCCGGACGGTGGTGGCACTACCGGCGATGGGTGGCGGGTGGCATATGGTGAGACTGGTTTTCCCCATTATTGGGCAGCTTGGGATGAGAAGAAAGAAGAAATACATACAGAGGTTGTATGTACATGTGTGTGTGTGTGTATAGTTTAATTAATTAATTAATATTAAAATGGTAAAATGACCATTTTAGCCTTGTCCTATGCGGTCAAATTATTAAATTTTTAATTTCTGGGATCAACTGACGGATTTTGAGGTGAAACAGACGGAAACTGTCATTTTGGACTTGAGCTACATATTTTTTAAAGGTTTGGTACTCACGGTGGCACAAATCAAAGATTTAGGCAAAGTCTGCTAATAAATGAAAGGTTTGGTACTTCGACTGCAATTTTCCCTTAAAAAAAACATAAATTTTCTTCTTTACATGTTTTACTTATTTTATTTATATATATTTATTTATTCAGTTATACTTTTTTATAGCGGGCAGTGATGGAGCTAGGCACTCGACGAGCCTCGACGGCCGCCCAGGCTGCGAGACAGCCTTTTTTCAAGACGAAAGACAACCTTTTTCTTAGATGAAAATGAATGGGATGAGAACTGGAATCACACGTTACTTAAAAGTGCTATCAACCACTTGCGGTTTCTACCTTTCATAAAATATAATCTCAATCTGCCTAAAAGTATGGCTCCTGACTGTCCTGAGAGAAGAAATAGCCCATAAAATGGCCATTTTAAGCCACTGATTGTACGGTCGAGGCCGACCAGAGGAAGATTGATGGTGGCCTTCTGCATTTTCAGGTAGATAGTTTGCTTCTTCTTCTTCAAATTTCTGATGATCTGCTGAGATTAAACATCAGTTGACTATTAACGAAGAAAATAATAACATTAAGCACCAAACCAATAATCTTTGTTCTTAATAAATTTGGTGAAAAAATAGATTAAAAAAAAAAAAAAACATCGCCTACCATTTGAAAAATCTGGAGGAATTAAAAAGCTGGTTTTTTTTGGTAGAATTCTCTAGATACAACTCCACCGCCTATTTTGTCTGTGTGTGTGTGTATGCAAAGAAGGTGAGAGAGACAGGGTTTAATGAGAGAAGAGAAAGTGAGATCAAGAGGAAGAGTGCATAGAGAGAGAGAGAAGTGAAATTGTTAGTAGCCCTTTTTGAATCTCATTACATTAATTTCATTAAATTTCATTTTTTTCTTGCCTATTTTTAATCGCACATTTATAAAATAATATTATACGTAAATCGAAATATTTTTTTTAACCACTCATTTAAAAAAAAAAAATCTATCCACCCATTTTCAGTTCCAAAAAATTGGGGCCAAACGAGGGCTAGAACTTATTTAATAGTCCATTAAGTAGAAATATTATATTGTTAGTCAATTAAGTTGTGTGTGTCCAAATTGTATGAAGTCTAATTTTGTTCTAGTAAATATAATTTTCTTTGGTCTTAAATTCAACATTTAGTAGATGGAAGACATTAATCTACTAAAATCTCAATATTTTTGGCTTTGGAACCTTAAATCAGCGTTGTAGTTAAGGTGTAAATAATGGAAAACGAAGTAGAAATATCTCTTCAATGCCATAAGCTTTAACATTGTACTTAGTATAATTGAATATATTTGTATCAATCTGAGCAAATAGAAAAAGATAAAAGCAGAAAATAAGAAATAATTAAAAAGCAAAAATAAATTGAGTGCATAAAATTCAGCAAGAAAATTTCCAATATCTGACAGTAATTTAAGTTAACTTCATAATCTCACCATTAATGTCTTCTTGAGTTTCTCCCATGGCTAGTAGCATGCAGAATACAAAGAAGACAGGTCGTTGGCCTGGTTTATAAAGACACAGGAACCCAATAGTAAATAGGAATCGAAATGTGTCGCCATTTAATATTATTTAATTAAATATTAATAAATGATCTTGCAATTGTGGTCGTCGACGGTCGACGATCGTCCTAGCTCACTCGAATTTCTGGATTCGTCAAAGATAGCGAGAACTACTTGTTTAACTACTTGAAAGTACGTGTCTATGTGAATTGATATTTGTCGAATTTCTTGATGTCTAATTCTCATTGACAAAGAAAAATTGATGCGTCTGAAATATCAAGTATTTAATGGAGGAAAAGTTCAGCATAACCCAAATTTAAAACAACATATAAGTAGAATTAAACGTTGTAATAGAATGAAAATCAAATGCAAGGAATCTCAGTTCATAAATATGGGATTAGGTTAGAATTAAAACATGATTAAGCTCTCAAATATATGTCAACTCTTCCAAAGCCTTATAGAGACAAGCCTCTAGATCCAGGAGCGGACCCAGACACTTCGAATTGTGGGGTCAAATATGAAGATTTTCATCGTAGTCCGTAGTCTAGTAGCAGTAGGGGCTAACCTATATAGCAGGGGTTGAGCCGCTTAGGGACAGCCCGGTGGAGGGCCAAGGTGAAGAGAAAACTGGAAAATGGAAAAAACGAGTTAAAAAGAAAGACGAATCACAACTCACGTTTGGTAATTGGCAATTTGGGAAATATGGTATTTAATTTGGGAATATAGGAACTCATTATATAAGCTGGATTGGATTTGGGTAAATGAGTAAATGGATTATGGGAATGAGATTATGGATATGGATATAGTGATTGGATTTGGACTTTTCACAAGTGTGGGCTATTATTGGGAAATTGGATTTGGCAATTGGAGAGGGTAGCTGTTAGGCTAAAAAAAAATAATAATAATAATAATTCCAAAACTTTGCGAGGTCATTTGACCCCATGTGGGTCCGCCCTTGTCTCGATCGATCTTCATTCTTCAACATATTATTCCTCTTGATTTCAGCTCCATCCATGAGTTACATGATTCAAATATATGGTCTGATCGCGTCAATATTTTCGACTAAAAAAATTATATATGTATCTGATGCATGAACTGAAGAATGAAGAATCGTGTATACCAACAATTCATTTACGTGCTCCAAATGTTGTGGAGCTTGTTGGCAGTGCACGGGAAACGTGGGGCCAACATCACGTGATTAACCACGGTCGTTTCACGTGCTCAACAGTTGTATTCGCATCCACGGGTTATGGAGTTGCTAGGATTCCACCATTTACTCCAATTAACGTGGCATGAGGGCTTCAACATTATAGACTCTGCAGTTGAGCATGCTAAATCACTTTTGTTCCCAGGACAATGAAGAGTTTAGGTAAGTTCATGCACTATTATGTACTTAAAAATGTCACTAGATAGGGGTTTGCTTGTGTATGTAATTTTTTGTACATCAACGTGTCCCACATTCACATGGGGTGGAGCCCAATCGAATGTGTGGAACACCTTAATGTATAAAAAATTATGTACAACTAGTGTTATCCCACTAAATGTTAGGTCTACAATACTTTTTGAATTCCCTCAAAAAGATTCATGAGAGGGTACGTATCGCATGTATACAATTTTCATAAATAGGTAGAGATTTATCCTGGTTAATGTATCATGGTTTGATTTTATTAGGAATACACATGGAGAATTTAATTTTATTGAGTCCGTGATAGAGATAGCAGCATAGTCATTCGTGCAACAAGAAATTCGGCTATAGTTAATGCAATAAATGTTGATTGTTGTACATGTGGTAATCAAAATGAAAATGGAGAAAAGAGCATCTCCAATGAGACAATGGATCAGAGAAATTGTAAGCCTCGTGCACAAGAAAGAGGAGATAGAGAGAGCGAAGATAAATTATAAAAATTAAATGGTGAATGTGCTAAAGATTCTCTTGTTTTTTTTTTTTTCTTGTCATATAAATATTTTGCGATGATGTGACATACTCTTTAGTGTAATCCACAATCCCATTGAAAATGCTCTTAGAGTTACAGTATATTATTCACGCATTTACGAGCATTTTAAGTAGCATTTGGATTGCTTTTGACAAATATTAATACCATTTGATCCGAGTTGTAAGTAATATCAAACTTTGAATGAATCAAAGGCTCGTGTAAGAAATTTTGAAATCCAATATTTGCTACATCTACATAATGAATAATCTATTCCAGTGCTTCTTGTCTTTCAGAGACAATGTTGTATACATCGAGACGATAGTTTGATGAAATTAGATAAGATCTAGTTGTATTATAGAAAGTTATATCAATTATTCTATTAATTAGTTAAGGATTTCAGATGGTGGGAGGGAGTGTCATGTGATATTTTCATTTGAATTGAAAGATTTTCATGTCGAAGTATGTTGTTTGTATTATTCAATAAAACAAGGATGTTGAATAAATTTTAGACATATAATGTCATGTACAAGAATTTATTTCTGAAAAAAGTATATAAAAATCAATAAAAGTCCATTAAGCTCTACAAAAGTCATTCACTTAAAAAATATGTTTCCACAATAACATTTATGCTAGTATTTTGAGGATTATCGATTAACTACGACTTATAATAGTATTTTTCTAAATTTAGTAGAATTGCTTATTTTGATAAATTTACAATATTCAACAACATTAAAGAAAAATAAGTTACATTGCCCCTTCTGATCCAATACTACCTACTCAAATACCCTCTTAAGTGGCATGTTATAACAGTGATTGAGTAGGTTCAAATCATGTTCTTAATAACGTCAAATCCTCACTGATCTGAAAGGCATAAATCATGACTATACGTGTAGACCAAACTTCAAGCTTTACGATCCCAGATGAAATCTAGGCATAATTTTTTATTGTTATTTTTAATGTTACCATTCTAAAAATCATTTAATAAACCAAACATATGTGTAGACCTTTCTAAAAATCATTTAATGACTATACGTGTAGACCAAACTTCAAGCTTTACGATCCCAAATTACCTTTCTAAAAATCATTTAATAAACCAAACATCTAAAATTATAAAATATTATATTTAATTAATAATTATTACAATTAGCTAATTATACAATTTTCAAATTTTTGAAATGCAAATGGTAAACTATTTTTCATAATTTCAAATTTCAAATTTCATTTTTGACATTTATACAGACAATTATTTAAAACTTGAAACTAAAGTCAAATAAAAAGCTTTTTAAAAAAGGGGAATTTTTTTTTTTTTTTTTTTATAAAGCTCGCCTGGGCTCCCATTAAGCTGTCAACTGTCAAGTTGACTACTTAATTCGCGCTCACTGCCAAGGTGGAGTGTTTCGCCCGCACCTTGGCTAGGGGTACTTTAGAAAACTGCAAATCGTTCAATACAGGATATCATACCATAGTAGTTCAATCATAATCAATTTATAGCCTAATTCCCATTAGAGCTTCTGCAGACGGTAAATTTTCACTGGTAAAAAGCAGTCAAATGAGAACAGTACAGAGTTGGTTCCTAATTCCTCTTAACAAAATTCACAAGGAAACTGGTAAGAAAATTGCAGGAGAACTGAATCATTTTTTACAAAGCAAGCACAAGCTACATATGTAGATATCCTGCCAAAAAAAAAAAAAAAAAATTCTAGGAATTAAATGGGAGACTAAGGATGATGTCGTCATTTCCAGAGCTTAACAATTTTGTCGTGACCAGCGGAAGCTACAAGACCCGAGGCTGTTGATGCAGCCAAAGAAGCGATCAATCCTTCATGAGCTGAAAGGGTCATCGTCCTCTTCTCCGACATGTTCCAAAGCTCCACTGACTGTAAAAAGTTACCATAATATTCAGAAAAGGATTTGTAGGAAAAATCGAAAAGCCACTACACAGGTCCATTGAAACTGGGTCTAATGAAACTCTACTGAAAATGAGAAATAAAAAACTGTAAGCATGACAAGAAACTGGGTAATCTAGATCCGAGTCCCTATGGATCATAAAAATACACTATTATTTGAGGGGAAAATGAAGGCCTCGAATTAATCAATTTGAGGTCAACCACTCGGGGTAAATAGCTCACTTCTTGTGATTGACTAGTATCTTGAGGCAAGGTACTTTACACCAGTGTCATGTTTGGCATTGTATACTAGACAACACTGGTTACAGTGATGCAAATTACCAAGTGTTAACATAGATGATTAAGGAAATTATATTTCGGTTAATTATAGCTGATTTTTAGGGATTTCATATCTTCCAATTTCCTTGTAAAGAAAGAGACTATACATATACATGTGTATGACAAAAGTACGGGAAAATAGAGAACGAATTTTTCGGAGAAAATTACAAACTCTCCCTCTCAAGATTTTGGCTTCTTTGACATGGTATCAGAGCTCGGTTTCTAACCGGCTTTTATTTTTTTCTTTAGCCCAAGCTTCTCCTCTCCGTCGTCGACAACATGACTGTGGCCCCCTTTATGTGTGTTTCTCCTCTGTGACTCTAGCTGGTAATTCCTTCGCGTTTCTTTGTACTAGGTACTTGTTATTTAGACATCTAGGTGCATATTGTTTCATCTCTATTTGGTAATTTAGCTTGATTGTTTTGAATTTCTTGGATTCCTGTGAATTTTTTGTCGACGTTTTCACTGCTTCTGGTTAAGTTCATCGCGTTCATTGTCCTGGAAAGCAATTTGTGTTGTTTTAGGGACAGTTTTTATAATTATTCTGGTTGGCACCTTGTTTGGTTCACTGTTGAGCACTTGGTTGGTCTAGGTTTATATTTTTAAAGGGGCCATTTTGTTCATCATGCTATCAGATAATTTAGATTCTTTTCATATCTAATTTAATGGTAAAAATTACTCGGCATGGGAGTTTCAATTTCAATTATTTGTCAAAGGAAAAGAGCTGTAGGGTCATCTTGATGGAAGTGATCCCACTCCTAAAGACGTGGAGGCTTCGTCAAAAAATCAAGAATGCTAGGGTTATAATTTAGATCCTTGGTTCGATTGAGCCTTTCTTTGTTCTCAATCTGAGACCGTATAAAACTGCTACTGATATGTGGAATTATCTTAGTAAGGTTTACAAACAGGATTACACGGCTCGAAGGTTTCAATTGGAATATGAGTTAGCTAATTATACACGTAATACTCTCAATTGAGGAATATTTTTCTGGTTTTCAAAATCTTTGGACTGAGTATTAAGATATTGTTTATGCTAATGTTCCCGCCGAGGCTTTATCTGCTATTCTAACTGTGCATGAGACTAGCAAGAGAGATCAATTCTTAATGAAGCTACGTTCTGACTTTGAAGTTGCACGTTCTATTATGATGAATCGCCATCCCGTACCATCTTTGGATGATTGTTTGGGTGAACTCCTTCGTGAGGAGCAGCATATTGTCACTCAAGCTGCTATGGCATATGGGGCTACTGTTAGTTCTATTACTGTGGCATATGCAGCACAACGAAAGAATAGAGATCGAGACATGCGTTCTATTCAGTGCTATAGTTGTAAAGCTTTTGGTCATATTGCTCGGAATTGTCCTAAGAAGTACTGTAACTACTGCAAGAAACAGGGTCATCACATCTCTGTTTGTCCCATTTCCCCTGAAAGGAAGCATAGTGTTGCATATCATGCCTCCACCGGTGCCTATTGCTCTGCTACATTGCCTGCTGCCTCCTCAGTTGTTCCCACTCCTGCTTCTGCTGCCTTAGCAAACCCGACCACACTCACCCCTACAACAGATGATCCATTCTGCTTTTTCTGCCTTTGACCTCTTAGGTACTCGTATAGTTTCTTCTACACCAAGGTTCTTTGACTCTGGAGCTTCTAATCATATGACCAATACTGTTGGTCTTCTTTCCAATGTCAGAAATTATGATGGGAACCAACAAATTCGCACCGCTGATGGCAATTCCCTGCCTATCAGCGCTGTTGGTGATCTTTCTTCTTCCTTAACTAATATTTTTTTGTCTCCTGATCTCTCTACGAATTTAATTTTTGTTGGTCAATTGGTTGATAACAATTGTGATGTCTATTTTTCTCGTTCTGGTTGTGTTGTGCAGTATCATATGTCCGGGAAGATGATCGCGAAGGAGCCTAAAGTGGGACAACTCTTTCCCTTGTACATTTCTCCTTCCCCAATATTACCGAGTTCTCCTTTACTTTCCTTTGCACGTAATGCTTTTAATTCTAGAAATAAATTGTGGCATAAACGTTTAGGTCACTCAAACTCAGATGTACTTCGTACTTTATTTCATTTTGGTCCATTGGGCAATAAAGCACATTCTTCCACCGATATCTTTTTTGATTGTACAGCATGCAAACTTGGTAAAATTAAAATTCTACATTTTCCTTCTCATGAATCTCGTGTCTTACAATGTTTTGATATTATTCACGGTGACGTTTGGGGAATTTCACCTGTTGCATCTCATGCACGTTATAAGTACTTTGTTACGTTCATTGATTACTTTAATCACTTTACTTGGGTTTATTTCTTACGATCTAAAATAGAGATTTTTTGGTCTTTAAGTGTTTCCTGCCTTTCTTGAGACTCAAATCTCTACCCGCATCAAGATCTTGCGATCTGATTCTAGAGGAGAATATATGTCCAATGCATTTCAAGACTTTCTTCAATGCAAAGGTATCATCTCTCAGAATTCTTGTCCTTCGACGCCCCAGCAAAACGGTGTTGCTGAAAGAAAAATCGCCATCTTCTTGATGTGGTAAAAACCCTCTTACTGGTATCGTCTGTCCTTCCTCAATTTTGGTGTGAAGCACTTTTTACTGCAGTTCATTTAATTAATCGTTTGCCAACTCCTACGTTAAATCAAGTTTCTCCCTTTTTTAAGTTGTTTGGTCATTCATCTTCATATTCTCATTTTCGTACATTTGGGTGTGTTTGTTTTGGGCATCTCTCTGATCATGAGCGACATAAACTTACCGCATAAACTTACCGCTCAATCAGTTAAATGTGCTTTTCTTGGTTACGCTAACTCTCAATAAGGTTATGTTTGTTATGACCCACATGCTCAACGTATTCATATTCCTAGGAATGTGGTTTTCTTTGAATCTCAATATTTTTTTCCATCTCATGTTGTACTACCGTCTCTATCGTTCTCTCTTCTGCCTAGCTTCTTCGAATCTCCATCAATTGTGGAAAGATTTAAACCTAGTCTTGTTTAAGAACGTCGTCGTCATCGATGATATTGACTTAGAGCCTAGTCCTGCTACAGTTTCCACCACTCTTCGTCAGTCGACTCGTCCTTCTCAACCCCCCGCTAGGTATGGTGTATTCTCTCCCGTCTCTCTTGTCGCTACTTTATCTTCTATCTCCATTCCCTCTTGCTACAAAAAAGGCCATAGAACATGCGTGTAGGCAAAAAGCAATGCAAGCAGAACTTTAGGTGCTTGAGGAGAATCACACTTGGGACATTGTTCTTTGTCCCCCTACAGTCAAACCTATTGGGAATAGATGGGATTTTTCGATCAAGCTACGTTCTGATGGCTCTTTAGACAAGTATAAAGCTCGTCTTGTAGCTCTGGATAACAGGCAGGAATATAGGGTTGAATATGAGGAAATATTTGTTCCTGTTGCAAAAATCACCACAGTTCAAAGAATCTTGGCTATCGCTGCATCACAATCGTGGCAGCAACATCAGATGGATGTGAAGAACACTTCTCTTCATGGCAATCTTCACGAGGAGATCTATATGAAACTTTCCCCTGGCATTACTACTACTCCTCATAATGTTTGTAAGCTACGTCATTCTCTGTATAGGCTCAAACAAGCTCGGTTTGAGAAGTTTCGTGGTACACTCCTTACCTTCAACTTTACACAAGTCAATATGATTCCTCTCTTCTTTCACAAGTCCTCAGCGGATATAGTTCTTCTTTTGGTTTATGTAGATGATATCATCATCACTGGCACAGACTGTAGTTTCATTTCTAACTTTCAACAATTATTACATGTCACTTTTCACATGAAAGATCTCGGTCAGTTCACATACTTCTTGGGCCTAGAAGCTCATCATCATGATCAAGGTATTTTCTTAAACCAGCATAAGTATGTTTAAGATTTTATTGCGTTGGTAGGGTTGGAGGATTCTTCTTCTGTCGATACCCCTATGGAAGTCAATGTAAAGTACAAGAAAGATGAAGGAGATCTTCTAGAAGATCCTACCTTATATCATTGTCTAGTTTGGAGTCTTATCTATTTGACCACCACTCGCCCAAATATCTCTTATATCGTCCATCAGGTCAGCCAGTTTATGTCTTCACCTCGACATCTTCATCTTGCCGCTATTCGCCGTATTGTTCGTTATCTTCATGGATTATCTGCTCGTAGGTTGTTCTATCCTAAAAGGTCTTCTCTTCAGCTCTTAGCCTACAGTGATGCTGATTAGACTGGGTGTCCAAATAAGCATAGTTCTACTACAGGTTAAGTGTATTTTTTTGGTGATGCATTGGTCTCTTGAAAATTTAAGAAACAAGATTGTGTTTCTAAATCATCTACTGAGACTGAACATCGTGCTATATTTATAGCTTGTTTTGAAATTATTTGGTTACGTGGTATTATGAAGGAACTTATTTCTCAAGGTGGTCCTATCCCTCTTCCTGCAGATAACACAACTGCTATTCAAATTGTGAACAATCTCGTCTTTCAAGAATGCACAAAGCACATTGAGGTTAATTGTCACTTTATTCATGACACTTTTGAAGGATTGGATAATCTCTTCCCTACATTTCTTCTGATCTCCAAGTGGCAGATGTCTTTACCAAAGCTATGACTCGACAGCTGTATCAATTCCTTGTTGGCAAATTGTTGCCGGTTGATCTCCCAACATCAATTTGAAGGGGATATTAACGTAGATAATTAAGGAAATTATATTTCTTTTAATTATAGCTGATTTTTAGGAATTTTATATCTTCCAATTTCCCTATAAAGAAGAGACTGTACATATATATGTATGACAAAAGTAGGGTAAAATAGAGAACGAATTTTTCGGAGAAAATTACAAACGCTCAATGAAGATTTCGGCTTCTTTGACACAAAGGATGTCAGGTTCTTATATACAAGGAAATATCAAATCAACACAAACGAGTAGCCTCATGGGACCTGCTTTGCCTGAATCGAAATAAAAAGGCTATAAAATCATTACATCGACCGAAAATGGATGGTATCATTTAACCAACAAGGGGCTAACAACTGACCCAAGATAAACACATGCAAATTACCATATATAACTTTAACCAGTCCAGCTAACTTAACTCCCTGTTTGAAAACCATTTTTACAACTCTCTTTTTCTCGAAGTCTTTTCAACCACACGTTCTCACAATAAAATATTCTGCACGTAAACCCAAAACTCTTTCCTACTTTTTAACCACATTCTTAAAAATATCACTATTCCAAAACATCAATATATATATATATATATATATACACTGAAAGAAGGAACCTTTCTTTGTAATGGTTTTCAAAGGGGCTAATTACATAATTCGTGGCTAAACCATGGGATGGTCAACACATGGTGAAGCTTCTTCAACAAGAGCAGTTCACAGCTTAATCATCCCTTGACATATCCAATCTAAACATATGTATCAGACGTGCAATTCAATTCATTCTTGGATTCTAAAATCTAGATCCGAGATTTTTAAACCCTCAATCCCATTTCCACAATCCAAACACATGGGTCCAATCTGGGGTAAATATATTCATTCAATGAGATGAATATACTTTTGGAGAAAGGAGAAAACAGAGTTATAATAAGCCCCAACAGCAGGAATACACTAATAGCATGGCTGATACGCAACATTATATACGACTGGACAGTTTAAAGAACAAAACTATAGCTTCATATTCTTCCTCAATACTGTCCAATACTATTCATTCCTCCCTACTAAACATGCTTTAAAAGCTAAATTCCAATATACAGAAGCTAGTCTTCATTTCGTTCAACACATTTAAAGAAGCAGGTTCTGAGATATTAAAGCTTCAGAAACTCTGCGCCAAAAGTACTCCACTGAAGAAGTCTCTTTCTTAAGAAGAAAATAATTATTTCCAGTTGCAAACAACCATCGTCTTCTAGTTTATTTTATCCTCTCTTTTGGGTGAGAGGTTGACGTAAAATTGTAATATCATACATATGAGCTCGTCAGTTTGCTCAAATTCAACCTACGCAAATTCAAAAACTACCGGAAAATTGCTTATCATATGCAAAAGAGATTACTTGCCTGGTAACAGCCAATGACCAGCAATGAAGGATATGTAGGATGGAAAACGCAGGAATGGAATTTGTTGCCATTACAACTAAGCTCATGTAGACAATCACTTTCACTCCCGGATCTCAGTGTCCAGACTCGCACAGAATCCTCACTGACGGATGCCAAGAGTTCACCGGAAGGATCCCAGCAAATAGAATAAATCCGTGTTGTGTGACCCTGTAGTGATAGTCAATATGGGTACATCAGGTGAGGGAGAAGAATAACAAACACAAATTAAAAAATTTACAAACCAGCAGCAAAATCAATAAATTGGTATGATAAAAGAGAGCATTCATGTCCAGGAGATGCAAGTGACTTAACACCGACACATAGTATCATTCTAGTAAATATGGATACAAAATCAATCTCCGAAATTTAGCCTGAACATTGGTGCATAAAAACTCTAATTTATGCATCCATATCTCAAAGAAGTGGCCGTTTGATTGCTTATTAATAATGCAATAATAAAAATCTTTCCGCTCTTGTTCATTGAACTATATGCAAAAAAGGTGCAAATAAATCCATTTATCAATCATCGGCCAACTCAATCAGTTTCTGGACCTGTATTTACATTTCCAACATGTGTGTCTTCGACTTGAGAAATTTTTCAAGATCAGAAACAATTATATCAGTGAGTTATTACTATGTTAAGCTCTCCTACTTCACATTTTTAGATGCTAATTTTAACTTGCACGAATATATCATTTTTGAGATGAAAACATCATAAACATGACTTCCAGTAAACAAAAATTCATGGTACATATTTGATCTTCACCAACATCCATTTCCAATTATTACTTGCTGGGGTGCATGTTTAGCATTATGTTAAATGCTTGCTTACAAGCTCAAACAAATTACCAAATTTCCAAAATATCACTGCCCCGCACCGGGCTCAGGGGTAACTGACCTTTATTGAATATAGACAGGTCAGTGTCTCCGCATCCAATATAGATACAACATTTTCAGCTGCTGCAGCAAGATATCTTCCCAGACGAGGTTGAAATCTGACCTGGGCAGTGCCACCCTAGTCCAATCGGAGTAGGAAATATCAAACAAATTAATTGCCTTCACAACTACCTAATTGGGACGGGGAACAGGGAGAAAAATAAAGGGAAAACGGAGAACAGAAAGAAGACATGGTGAAAGTTCCTAGCATAGTTTTTCTATGTTTTTAATTTTTACCTTGGAAACTCTAGTACAGCTACCATTGTTAATACTCCAGAATCTTATCTCACCATCACTGTCACATGAGCAGATGAGATCTTCTTTGTTAGGATGAAAATCCAGTGACATCACTCCAGAGGAATGTCCAGTAAAGGTACGAAGTGAAAAGGCCGGCTGCAATATAAATCAATATTAAGGATAAGCTGATGTCATTGCATATTACCAATTTAAATGTCTAGGAAAAGTCCACAGTCCATTCATCCACGATATCGGGGAAACAGATGCAGTGCCCCTTTGACTTCCCAAATCAAAAGCAATAAGAAGCAAAGATAAACTCCAAACAAACAACTCTTTTTCTGTAAGAAAAATTGAGTTAACCAGGGAAACACATAGATTTTTTAACAAGAACAAAATATATGTAAAAATAAAGTGAAATGAGTATCAGACTCACAGTTTATTGATGGCATTGCATAGAAAGATATTCTTGATGAATGTCCTTATTCACAAAGAAAAAATGTTTTTCCAAATAGGATATGATGACAAAACATTAACAAGCAGAAAATATTTGGTAGAGGAAAATGGAAGTTCGCAAAAGAGAAGAACATGCAATTATATAAATTATTTCCCAACTAACATTGTCAGCATCCCAAACTCTGACAGTTTTGTCAAAAGATGATGTTGCAAGGCGTGCAATGCTCGGACTAAAGCGAACATCAGTAATAATCAATGAGTGTTCTTCGAGTGTAGTTTTTGGCTTCAAATTTTCAGTACACCACAAAACAACCTGCAACATTTTTATAATATAAGTATGAGCTGCAAATTCAACAATGATAAACGTTAAGTTTGGAGCTCCATAAATTAGATATGGAGAGCATCGTTGGCTAAGCTCAAGTGAAGACAGACAAAAAAAGTTGAACTTTTGAACTCAACAATCTAAAAAACAAAAATAATTTCTAAAACCTCTCAACGCATGTTTGGGAGAAAATGTCACTTTTAAGCTTAGCCAAAGATGCTCAAAAGAATACTTGTGGTCGTAAATGGAAATGATCTTCTATCCGCTTTGACATTCACCTTTTTGTCGTGGCCACCAGTAGCAAGCAGTTTGCCATCTGATGAGAAGTGGCAACATGCAACTTTGTTAGCACTGGCACGAACAGAACACATTTCTGTAAATAACCCTGAAGATCATGTGCAACAAATCAGAGTAATTTACACAGAATTGAATTCAATTAGTTTCCAAGTCTCCTTACAAAGCAATTCTTTGATGATTAAGGTTTTCAAAAGTGGAATCACACAGTTAATCATACAATGATAAAGAAAAATAATTCAAATTTGCATAATGGTGTTTCCACAAATAAATATGACCACACATTAAGCAAACCTAAAATCATCATCACTACATACAGATATCATGGTCCTATGCTTTCAGCCTATAGTATATAATCTTCCATAAGGATACTGGATTAGAAGGTTGAAAAAGAAGCATCTGAGTAAGGAAATGATTTATGTACTTCACAAATTCTGCAGCAACATTTGAAAATAATCTAAACAACATAAGTCGAATAAAAAGGAAGAAAATTGAGCAAAAAAAAATAAAAATTGTAACTTCGCAAAAACATCATTGTGATCCAATGTAATGTAGGATAGATTGAATAGATTGAGGGGGAAGAGGCAAGAAGAGGGGGGGAGAGAAGGTCGGGGAGGAGAAAACTTAACCAAACATTTAATTCATTCTCTCATCAATTCATCATCGTTCCCTTCAAGTTATAGTACACATCCATATATATAGACAAACACGAGCAAAACTAAAGCTTAAATAGGCCTTGGACCAGCCCATAAATACAACCTAATTAAACTAATAACACATAAAATAAATAACACCCAAGTAGAAGCCCAAAATAGGTGACGTCCTTATCAACTCTCCCAGGGTGGGAGGAAAAACTTGAATCTGTCAAGTGGATAAATCATAAAGGATCACGGCGGACGATCTTTCTGAAGAACCAAATATCGTAACTCAAGCTTGATCCAAATTTGTTGGTTCGTCTCTTTGACAATCCACATAGCATCAAACTCAAGTCGATCCACCCAACGAACAAGAAAACACCGAATCTCTCTATTATCGTTCAACACAATCTGTTCATCTAAAATAACATCAATTTTATCATTGTGTTGCGACAAGTGGTATTGGAGTAGATACATCAAAAGATTTAGCGTAGGAGCTCATATGTGAAAATAGAAAATGATCATCAGAGGGGTTAAAATAGCCTTTGTAAACAAGAAGTCCTTAACAGTTAAAATAAAGTGGTGACCAAAATGTGATAAAAGATCAACGACACATGTATTTGAACCAAAATGCTTTAAAATTTCATAAAGACTAGCACTATAGGCTTGCAATATAACATAATCCCCAATATTAAATTCAAAATTTAGGTTATGCAAATAAGCTTGTAGCTTATATAATGCATTATTTGCTTCAAGTTGTTTATTGATCTCAATATGTAAGTTATGAAGATGTGATACTACCTCCTCAACTAACATAGACACATTAGCATGTAGGAAAATGAGAATAACTTCAAAGGAACTCGTACTTATAGACCAATTCACAAAATTGTTATATGTAATTTGCACTATTGGAAAGATCAAATCCCAATTACCTAGATTTTCCTTGAAAATGGCATGATTACACAAATCATTAGTACCTTTGAGTTGGATAAGAGTATGACACACAACATTTGACTGAAAAGTATCGGACACAAGGGGTACAATACCTAGGTTCATCGGAAAAGTCCGAATACTATCTAAGGAGGTGTTCTCACTATCATCTAAGTCATCAAATTATTCAAATTTAGGTTCATAAATTTGATCTTTTAATCACTCCTTTATTATATTCTTTCGTTCTTCAATGACTAAGACTCGACTAGAATATTTAGAAGAGATGTAGCCAAAGTCCTTACAGTTCAAGAACTGCAAGTGAGAAGAAGCCTTTAGATTTTCAAAAACTTTGCCCTTATTTTCCAACACGAGAAACATTAGACGGGAAAGGTCTTTTTATAGACTTAAGAGGAGGCAGCGATGATGAGGTTGGTAGACGATGGTGATCGCAATTTTCATATGGAGTACTAATAAATAACTCATAATCTCGGATAAAAAGTACGCATGATCAAGAGTAGTGACGCCTTGAAGGAAAAGCTCACTCCTAGGTTTATCTTTTAACCTACTCAAAGTCAGAGCCTCATCCTCAATGACATGACATTTCATTCGAAATTCCTCAAATTGAGCAATATACTCAATCACTAACTGATTCCCTTGTTTATGACAAGAATTTGCTCGATAAATCTTTGGTATGTAGTGCTTTAATATATATAGAATATTATAAAGAAAATTAAGAAAAGAATACAAAATCAAAATCCCTGATTCTATGGTAACTACCAATTCTATACAAGTTACACATGGAAATCGCTAATTAGCTTTATACTCTAATACCCCTCTCAAATTGATGCTGATAAGTCCACAAGCATCAATTTGCTGACTAGAAAAGTATGACGGAGATGCGTCAAGGACTTGGTGAAAATATCTGCTATCTGTTGAGCCGTGGAAACATGGGGAAGAGCAATGACGTTGGAATTATAGACATCCCGAATGTAATAACAATCTACTTCAATATGTTTGGTACGTTCATGATACATTGGATTGGCCGCAATTTGAATAGCATTAGTGATGTCACCATGAAGGGGTGTAGGCTGTAATTGAGGAACTCCAAGTTCAGCTAGCAGACCTCACAACCACACAATCTCAGAACATGCAGCTGACATAGCGCGATATTCAGCCTAAGGGGACGACTTAGAAACACAATCTTGTTTCTTACATCTCCAAGAAATAAAAGCATCACCTAATAAGATAAACCATCCAATCGTAAATCGACGAGAATCAGGGCAGCCAGCGCAGTTAGCATCACTATAAACAGTGAGCTCAAGAGATGTCACCCTCGGAAAGAATAGGCCACGATGAGGAGTCTCAATAAGATATCTAATAATGCAACGGACAACTACTAAATGGAGATGATGAGAAGTATCCATAAATTTGCTAACAGCATGTACTGAAAAGGAGATATTCGGACGTGTGATAGTGAGATAGATGAGACTCCCCACAGCCTCCGATATAAAGTAAGGTCTGAAAGAATATTGCCTTCATCTTTTCGATATTTAACATTAAGTTCCAACGGAGTATCAACTGAGGAGAATTCAGATAAATTTGCCAATCGAATCAAGTCTTGAATATACTTGTGTTGGTTCAAGAAGATACCATGTGGAGCGAAGTGAACCTCCAAGCCAAGGAAATAAGTAAGCCGCCCAAGGTCCTTCATATAAAAAACCGAGTGAAGATTGTGCTGAAGTTGTTGAATAAGGATGTCATATCCAGAGATAATAATATCATCTACATATACCAACAAAAAAACAATGCCAACGGTACTATTATAAAGGAACAGAGAGGCGTCATACTGACTTCGGAGAAAGGAGAAATCCAAGAGAGTGCGACGAAACTTGTCAAACCATGCTTGAGGAGCCTACTTAAGACCATACAAAGATCGTTTTAGTTTACATACAAATTCAGTTGAGGGAAGAGGCATACCAGATGGAAACTTCATATAAATATTTTCCTTGAGATCCCCATGTAAAAATGCGTTCTTAACATCCATTTGGTGTAAAGACCAACACCGAAAAGTGGCAAGTGACAATAAGAGATGAAAAGTAGTCATTTTAGCAATGAGAGCACAATAAGAGACGAAAAGTAGTCATTTTAGCAATGAGAGCAAATGTCTCATTGTAATCTATTCCATATTCCTAACGGTTACTTAAGGCAACCAACCGAACCTTTTAACGTTCAAGAGAACCATCTGATCAAAGCTTCACTAAATATACTCATTTACTACCAATGGGTTTCACAAACTATGGACAGGGCACAATATCCCAAGTTTGGTTAACTAAGAGGGCCTCAAGTTCTGCATTCATTGCCTGTTGCCAACACTTTTGTTCCGTAGCCTGTCTTTAGGAGGGAATAATAATTGAGTTAAGGGTAGCTCACATAGAGCTATGGGAGGAGAAACCATACCTATTTGGTGGCCGACGAACACGAGAAGAGCGACAGAGATTGTTAGGAGGTGAATGATCATCTAGTGAAGGATATGATGTCATGGATAGAGTATCATGGAGACCTGGAGGGACAGTCGTCGAACGGAGAAGGTCAAGATTATTGATTGATGCAACCTGATTTTCAAGAGTATATGAGACCGGGCTTATATCAAGAGAATTTTGTAGTAAAGTGGGCAAGGTAAAGAACACAGGAGGACAAATAACAATGTCTTCATTAAAGAAATATTGTTTTTCAAAGAAGACAACATTACGAGAGATCCTGATGCGAGGTGTAGTAGGATCATAACATGCACACCCTTTTTGTGTGCACTATATCCTAGAAAAGCACACCTATCAATTTGAGGTGTGAGTTTCGTTCTTTCGTTCTTTCATGTGAAAGTAAATTGACAAAACAAACACAACCAAAGATACGTAGATGAGAATATGTGAGATGATGACCAAAGAACTTATAAAATGGAGATACATTATTGAGAGTGGGAGATGGCAACCAATTAATGAGATGGACAGCGGTAGACAAAGCTTCACACAAAAAATGAGAAGGAACGAAAGACTCAATTAGAAGAGCACTAACCATGTCAAGAAGGCGTCGATTCTTACGTTTTGCCACCCCATTTTGTTGAGGAGTAGAAGACAAGATCGCTAAGAAATAATACCCTTGGTCTGTAGGAATGTTTGAAACTCATTAGACATATATTCGCCTCCGGAATCAGATCATAAGATCTTGATAGAGGAAAATTGGCTATCAATGAGGGCAATGAAAGTTTGAAAAACAGAGAAAACTTCACTCTTTGCACGTAGAAAGTAAACCCTGGTGAAATGACTATAGTCATCAATAAAGGTAAAAAAATATTTATAATGGACATGATACACCACAATTGCAATACCCCATACATCACTATGAGCAATGTCAAAAAGATGCGAAACACGAGAACCATGAGAAGGGAAAGGCAAAACTTTACTCTTAGCAAGTTTACACGAAGCACAATAAAAAAATATAGATGAAACTGAAACAAAAGTTTTATTACCAAACAAACCAGAGTTTAACAAATATTGCAATACATTAGAGTTGGAATGTCCGAATTTCTTATGCCAATCAATTATGTCAAAAATAGTAGAATAACAAACAAAAGGAAAACTGAAACTGACTTCGGTGTGATAGGAAATAGACGTCCCTCCTTAAGCCCCCTCACGATCGTCCTCCCGAATGCTTGATCTTGCACAACACAACCAGAAGAAAAAAAAGATACAGTGCAATTGTTATCAACAAGTTGACCAACAGAAATAAGATTAGTGGATGATTTTGGAGAGACTAAAATATTATGCAAATCTGGTGATATATCACCCACTGCTGAGATAGGAAGAGTGTTACCATCTGCAGTATATATATTGAGGGGTCCAACATATGGCCAGAGGTTGCCAAGTAATAGAAGATTATGGGTCATATGATAGATGCACCCGAATCTAATAACCAAGGAGAAAGAGCAGTTGGTGGCTTACTTGAGACACCTAAGGCAAACAAAGCAGAAATGACCATTTGCTGGATCATCTCCGGAGTGACGGAGGTTTGGGTAGGACCAGGAGAGGCTGAAACTTGAGTGGTAGTAGCTAGCGTAGCAAAACTAGAGGCTAAAGTGGTAGCAGCAATATGACCTACTCCAAGCTTACTTGGAGGCCGAATAGGGCACTCCTTAATCACATGTCCAGCCTTCTTGCAATAATTGCATACCTTCTTAGGACACTGAAAAGCCATGTGACCAAATCCCTTATAACTGTAACACTGCACACCAGACATATCCTGAGACTTGAATTTCCCTTAAGTAGCGTATGCAACAGGGATTGGTTCTACTTGATTTTGTTATTGCTCCAAAGAAGCACGAGTGATAAGTCGCTGCTCATCCCTTAGTAACTCACCCAAACAACCATCCAACGTTGGAAGAGATTCACAATTCATAAGACTAGATCGAATAGGTTCAAATTCGGCTCACAATTTCATGAGAAACTGATCGCTCTTAATAACTTCATGCACAGCTTGTATTGCCTCCAAACTATAAGGTGAAACCGAAGCATAGATGATATCCATGTACTCAGCCCACAGATTGAAGAAACAAGAAGAAAACTCTTCAATAGATCAAGAATCCTGAGAAAAATTTGCCAATTCAAATTCTAATTGAAGTCGTCGAGCATTGTTGGTTTGAGCATAGACTTTCTTCAAAAATTCCGACATAGCACGAACAGACTTGTAAGGCCTGAGATTAACATAGATGATATCCATGTACTCAGCCCATGGATTGGAGAAACCAGAATAAAACTCTTCAATAGATCGAGAATCTTGAGAAAAATTTGCCAATTCAAATTCTAATTGAAGTTGTCGAGCATTGTTGCTTTGAGAATAGACTTTCCTAAAAAATTCCCACATAGGACGAGCAGACTTGTAAGGCCTGAGATTAAGAACAATCTGAGCATCAACGGATCCAATAATCCAGGCCGTAATCCTAAAATCTTTGATTTTCCAGGCAAGGTACATCTCCTCCTTCTCTTGATCAGGAGGTGAAAGACTCCCATCAATGTGTCCCCACAGATCCCCTTTCCCTTCAACCAACAACTGAAAGTTAAATTCCCATGAGTAGTTCTTTCAAGTAAAACGAATGCAGACAGAATGAGTTTTCTTAATAGACATGATGAAATCGTCTATAATTCAGCTCAATGAATTACCCTTGT
>NC_036244.1:7832303-7886926 GCF_002742605.1 Olea europaea var. sylvestris | reverse complement strand
ATCCATTGAGTAAAAACTTCAAAATCTAAGCGACCATCAAAAGTATGAGTGTCTAATTTTATATCTTTAAAGAAACTCTCCTTATAACAGGGAAGAGAGTAAGTACTTTAACAATCGTAGGCTCGTTCTCGCCCACATTGATCCCTATAACTACGATCGTATCAAAAATATTTTTAATCTCCTCGTCGATGACAAAAATGTCTATTATGGAATACTTCATAATTTTCAACGTCAATCGAATGAGGAATTTGCTTAAAATTGTTCAAATTAGCAGAGAGGGCCTTACTCTCTTCAAGAGTAGCAGTAGCGGGTTTGGATAGCCGCTATTTATATAGTGAATGCATCAAATTGTAAGGAGTCCATGTTTAGGTGCTGAAACTAAAAGTGACAAGACTAGTCGACCACTATGCATGCACTGTATTGGTAGCTAAATAACGTGCAATAGAGAGGTTAACAATAAGTGCAAGCAAAGGAAAATAATATCTTGAGCCCTTTTTTTAATTTTGGGATTAAATAAATTCAAATACGGCAAGCTAATACTGCCGGTATATGTAAAATAGCAAAACAAGGGTCAAATACTAGTCAAAATCTAATCACGTAAAATAAGTGAGGTAAAAGTAAAATTTAACAAAGCTAATTGATCCAATTACATAAATTTAGGTAAAAACTGGAATAACAGTAGCACACAAAAATATTGATACAATTTTAAAACAAAATAGTAATATAAACCAAAAAAGTTAAATAAAAACAGTAACTTCACTTTCGTTCGTTGAAGTAGCTGTGTAAAATCAACAGGAATAAAAAGAGGTACATGCAAATAATAGAAAATACGTTTTCTTTTCACTTTTTTTCTATTTTGTTTTTTTCCGTCTTTTTTTTTCACTTATTTCACTTTTCTTTCTTTTCTTTTTCTCCTTTTTTTTTAAACAAAGCAAACCAAATATTAACTATTACATAAACAAAATAGGGGTATAGATTGAGACCCAAAACAAATATTACCCATACTTTAACATATGCCCAAAATACCAATCAATTTCATTGTATACATAAACAAGGCCCAATTACCAAACCAAACGCAGAGGATGAGGGAATACGGCTCTGGCGATGACATAGGCAATCGGCTTTGTGATAATATGACCGACGGTTGGTGTCCTTGGGTGCCACGATGGAGGCAACGGTCGTGGGGTGGGTTCCGGGGTGTCACAAGTAGCTAGAATTCGGAGAAGGCGATGGCTATACTTCTGGGCTACTGGGATGGTTAGTGATGGTGGTTTTGTGTATTTGTGGGTGGTTTGTATGGGGTGGAAGTTATGGCAGTTGGTGTTCACAAATTGTATGATCACGATTTTTTTTTTTTAGTAGTGCGTTGGCTTTATTTTGTGTTTTCAATAGTGGGGAGTTCGGATGAAGAAGTGGGGTGTAGGGGAGTCAGTTGTTGAGGAACTCTAGGGTGTTGGAAAGTTGCAGGGGTCTAGATGATGGGCTGCACATATGTCTATTGTAGCAGATGAAGTTATTGGATTTACTGGACTGTCAATAAAGGGTTGGCTGTTAACTACTGACACGGGAAAGATTGCTAGGTAGTCGCAACTATTCTGATGGAGTGAAAATTCCTAAGTTTAGCTTTGATACCAAATTTGATGTACGATAGATTGAGGGGGAGGAGGCAAGAAGGGGAAAAGAAGCAAGGAGGGGGGAGAAACAGAGAGATTGGGGGGAAGAAGGTAGAAGAAAAGAATAAGAAAAGGTCGGGGAGGAGAAAACTCAACCAAACATTTCATTCATTCTCATCAATTCATCATCGTTCCCTTCAAGTTACAATACACATCCATATATGTAGACAAACACAAGCAAACCTAAAGTATAAAAGGGCCTTGGGCCAATCCATAAATACAACCCAGTTAAACTAATAAAACATAAAATAAATAACACCCAAGTAGAAGCCCAAAATATGTGATGTCCTCATCACAACGTCTTTCAAGAATGTTCTTAGAACACATTAAAATATAATCGAAATGAGACGAATAATTTCCATAGTGCTTAAAAAGCATTGAACTCCAGAAATCTGCTATCCAGCATCACACTAGTTAAAGAGGTTAGCATCTTACTTACCTTTGCTAACATCCATGCAACGACCAACTACTTCTCGNGTGACGGTGTTGATGGTTGAGAACCTGGAGATGGCCCAGCTGTGTTTGCAGTTCCGGAGCTATTGGCAGGTCCTGAAGATGACGCAGGTTGTTTCCTTTTTCTTCCAGTCTGGTTTTTTGAAGCCTTGATATGCAAGGAAGATCATGTTAGGAACATACTTGGAACTCTAAAGTTCAGCATTAAATCAGGCACATGCATCCATCAAGATATCCATGCTTTAGTGGTTTAACAGCTTTCCACATAAAAATGATTGTATTAGGTAAGATTTCACTTACCATTTTGAAAGTTGTGGACGTCAAGAAGGTAGTTATTAAATGTGAGAAACTCAGTCCATCTCACCTAACATCATAAGATGTGCTACCAATTTTGTTCAGAAGTCATGCTATGATGGTGTAGCCGTAAACAAGCAAAGTTCAGTAATAGTTCCCCCACTCCACACTGGGGCTGCCAAAGAAAATATGAACTCCTAACGTGTGTACAAATGCTCAAATAACCAGCCATTGGTTTAGGTGGTCCTATTCCTCCAAGAGCACACAGTGAGCTACCAGGACACAGACTTGTTACAAAAAATGGAACTAGGAAAATAGCTTCATGCCAAAAACATAATCAAATGGTAGAAAAGATCTTTGATAAATAAAAGACAATTAAGGTTACAAGTAGCTTGACCTATTGTGTATTCTACCACAAAAGGCTAGGCAGAGCTCCGTTACCATAATTATTAAAACTGGACTAGTCCAGCTTAGAAACCCGTCGATCGGTCAAAACCTACACGGGCTGGGAGCCCGAACAAGATGGCTTTTACAAAACACTTTGGAGTGAAACCAAAATATCCAGCACATGCTTCAAACCCGCGACCTTCAGGTTGATAGCGCAAATAAATTCCTAATGGGCCACTTTCCTTTGTTAAAATACTGCCTAATAATATAATATGACTCTTTAGGTAATCCTTGAAGAAAAAGAAAAAAATTTTACTTCATAGACCATAGCCAAATATAAAATTATACTGACGAAGTCTCAAGAAAAAAAAAAAAAAAGGAATTGATGAAGTCCCATGACAAATGATGAACGAATTGAAAATTGAGTAATAATATAAAAATGCGACTATGAAAACCTATAATGCGTTTACATGAACATGTGTCAGGCACGCTGACACACAATTTTTTTAAAAAGCACTAACAAGACCAATTGCCGACACATTAATTAAATTCTTTAAAATAGTATAAATTTAGTTTTATACTTGTGATTAATTTTTCTTGTAGAAATTTTTTAAATATAAGTACCTATTTATTATTAAACAATAGTGAATTTAAAATATATGATATTTCTAATAAAGAAAGAAAAATGACCATGGTCGAGAGACAAAAGAATGTCGGTATTCAACAGGCGCACATCACAGACACGGACATGCCACCTAGTTAAAGTGTCTATGCAGAGAAGAAAACACTAAGTACGAAAGAAATAGAGCTCTTATAACTTTGATTGGATTAAAGATCAAAAGTGTGCACAAACTATGTCTGTCTCATTCTAATTTAGAAGCACAAACACAAAACATAAACGCACCAAGATGCGATTTTTCCAAAAAAAGACACAAAAACATCAGGAAGATTAATTAAATCATTTCAAATTTTACATTTAATATTTAATCTTTGTTTTTTGTACTTTTGATGTATGAGACAACATATAGCATGTTGGGCGTATGCCCAAGGAGCGTCTTAAATTATCCCTCAAGCAATACAAACTTGAAAAATGTATAAAAAATAGAACATGGCATGTGACTTGTCTTGCATATTGTCCTAAAGTGCTGTGTTATTGACATGACATTACACCTATTGGACATAAAAATACCGTTCCATTAAGTGCGCAGTATTTCATAGGTTCTATATAGAATTAAACTACATTGGTCTTCATAGGTATTTTCCACGTCGAATCAACCATCAAACATGGATAAGACCTAGATCGACACAAGCTACTCAAGTGTGCTCCAATTATTTTTACTAGATACATTCTTGTGTAGTGTGAATTGAATAATAGGAGGAAAAAAAATGATTTCTTTCCAAAAAAATTTTTGCTCAAGAAAGTATGAAATTGATAAATGTATACTTTTTTATTTCATTCAGAGTAAATAATGTTTTAAAAAAAATAAGAAACTTACCTTTCAAAAATATAAACATAAGAAACTTGGTAAGATCTGGAGAAAAAGGAAAATTTAATTTTTCAAACGCCATTTCCGGGTTGACTATTAATTAGGGTTAGGATTTGCGATGAGAGGTGGACACATGAAAAGAAGCAATATAAAGGAGGCTTAGCCCTTATTTGAGCCACATTATATTCCTAATAATGCATTTTTGAATAGTGCATTGATGGAAAATGTGCGGTTAAAAAATAAAGAAAAATTTTGGATTTGAGTATAATATTATTTTACTGAAAAATGTGTGGTTGAAATGATATCAAATCACTATTTAAGAATATATTTTTTTGAAAAAATGTGGCTCAAACATAGCCTTAACTAAAGATTTACTTTTCTTGGAAAATAGACTTTGGTCATGGTAACTTGGATTTATGAAGGTATTTAATATTTTCACCACTTAGAAACTTATTCCTATATGAAATCGGCCTCATCAGTAAATAAAAATAAATTTATGTTACAATGGCCTATTATTCACAATTGAAGGTTCGCGGTTACTAAGATCTCAAGAATAAAGAGTAGAAGGTTCCATGTTTCGGTTGTGCCAAAGACGATTAAGTGTTTTTCATCTTTTATATTAACTATCGTTTAGCGGTTGGCGCAATGCACAACTCATAAGTTAACTATTCAGTATTACAAGAGAATTTCATTCTATTCTCTAATTAAAAAAACCCACTAACGGACATGAAAATTCTAGTTATCGCTTTTAAAGAACCAAAATTTACCCTTTCTCATGGAATTGATCTTGAACATGTTCTCTTTGTTCTTGATCTAGTTCCACATGTTCTAGGTACATTGTTCTCGAGTGTCATTGTCTGACACAACAACATATGTCAGATATAAACACAGTGCCCTGGTAGGAATGTAGGTGGTGCTTCGTGGGGTTTTGAAGAGAATTAAACCAAATTAGTAAAGATAATTTGTTTCCAAATATTCAACAAATTATGGAAGTAGATAGCTATGTGTACTTTTTTATATCATTCAGAGTAAACAATGTACAAAACATAAGAAACTTATTCAGATTTGGAGAAAAAGGGAAAATTTTGATTTTTCAAACTTCAATTGCGAGTTGACATTCAATTAGGGATAAGATTTGGAATGAGAGGATGGACAAATGGAGAAAGAATACAAATAAAGGCTTAACAAAAGATTAAACCATTTATTGGAAAATCAAACTTTCGCCACAACAAGGATTGTGAGATCCTTCAATATTTTTACGGCTTGGATAACTCATTCATAGATGCAATAGACTTTTAATAAGTAAATAAACCTACATTATATAACAATAGATGGCATTTTTCAGAATTAAAGACCAACAACAACTAAGGTATGAAGAATATAAAGTAGAAGGTTCTAGGTTTTTGGTTTTGGTTGTGGTTGTGGTTGTGGCTAAAATGAAGACATTACATTGTTTTTCAGCTTTTATATGAACTATTGAGTGTGGTTGGTGCAATGCACCAGTCATAAGTTAATTGTTCATTTGTTTGATATTACAAGAAAATTTCAGTTCTCTAATAGAAAACTAAGAAACGGACATGACAATCCAGTTACGATTTTAAAGGATTAAAACTAGCTCTCTTTTTTTTATGGAACCAATTTCAAATGGCCGATTGTTTTGGGTATTGGTCTAGCTCTACCCGTTCCAGGCACATTGTCATGAAGTGTCAGTAGGAATCTGTAGAGAATCGTATCAATTTGGTCTTGATTGGGTATGATACACGTAGAAACAAAACATCAAATAGGGATAAGAATCAGAACGACCCTGGCCAGTGAGGTCGGATCCAAATCTTTAAACTGGATACATTTTTTTGGAGAGCGTATTAATAATAGAAATAATAATTTGTTTATAAAAACAAGAAGTTAAATCGTTCAAGAAATTATGGACGTAGATAAATATGTATTCAAAGTAAATAAATTAAGAAAAATAGAAACTTGGTTGAATTTGGAGAAAAGGGCAATTTTGATATTTCAAACTTCATTTACAGGTTGATTTTCTCTTAAAGGTAGGATTTGAGATGAGATGGTGGACAGATGGAGAGAATGCAAAAGAAGGCTTAACTAATGATTGAACCATTTCTTGGAAAATTCGACTTTGGCTGGGGCAACTTAGATTTGTGAAGGCTTTGAATATTTTTACAATTTGGAAACTTATCCATTGATGCAATAGACTTCATCAGTAAATACACCAACATTTATATGACAAAGGATAGCATCATCAGAATTGAAGGTTTGTGGTGCAGTAACTAAGATCTGGGGAACAGAGTAGGAGGTTCTGGACTTTTGGGCATGGTTGTGGTTAAAGTGGACACATTTCAATGTTTTTCAGCTTTTGCAATAACTATCAAGTGCAGTTGGCGCAATACACTAGTCATGGACCCAGTCTAGTGGAACAGGACACGACAATCTAGTCATCAATTTTAAAGAACCAAAACTTACTATTTTTTCATGGAAATGGCCAGAACGGGCAAGTTCCCGTTGGTTCCATTCTATTTCTACTAGTTTCATGGTTTTTGCTCAACCTTGATCTAAAATAATTAAAAAAAAAAAAAATACTTCAGAATTATTTATTTATATATATACTTTTTAATTAAGCTACTTTCCTTTTGAAGTTCAAGTTCAACTTATAACACGAGATTTCTACTTAAAATATATTCCTTATGTAATATTTCTTGCCAACAATGACCCACCATGCTTTGGCTGGGGTCAATGACGTCTCATAAAGATGTTGGCAACAAATCAAAACATTGAATATATACAAGCATTGTTTCCATTAATTTTGCCATACAATTTTTCACGAGTACTCTGACCTGCAGTTCAACCTAAATTCTCCTCTAAAATGTGGCTTCCAGTTTTTGGTGGGGGACTGCTCAGCATGTGTTAGCAAGTTCCTTAAAGTCATTACTAACTGATTAAACAGAAAAAAGAAGTAATATACACATTTAATAAGTCAATATGATAATTCCATTTATAGCACTACAGCTAACATGGTACTCGTCTAAAATTGACAAATGTATATCAACAGTCAATTTGCAAGTAATCAATATTCCATGATACTTTTATGCATTCAAAAGTGATATAACCTTTATAGGTTATATTGGAATGACAAGAACTATGCATAAACTTCATAATTACATGCCTCCAAAACTGATGACCAGTAAAATAATGCAACAAGAATTTTAAAAAATGACTATGAATTTGTCAACATAACATTCAAACAAAGTTTTAGATAATCTTGAGAACTTCAGGAAGTTTTAACAGACTAAAAACGTTGCAGGGTAAGCAACATCAGTAAATGGAAATGCTAACTTATTGTATCAGAGCTTGAATAATTAAGAGGATACAGAAGTTTCATCCCTCGGCCCAACACAGATCTTTTGGTGCACATTTATTCATTCACATAAAATGAGTAGTAAACCCACCATCCAAGGATCAGGAAGAACAGTGCCTTAAAACAAGATGGATAAGGATTGACCTGATCGTTTCCACGAAAGGAATTTGTGACGCTGCCATCACCAACAATACCAATCATTTTATCTTGCTGGAGACTGTGATTTGAGCTCTGAGGTTGCTGACCAGAAAGAGCATGTTGCTGCTGTGTTTGATTGCTATTCTGCTGCTGCTGTAGTTGGGCAACTTTCATCTATAAAATAAACGAAAAACAACACTTAGTAAGAAAGGAAGTGTCAATCTGTTGCAAGACTTCCCTCCTTTGGTGCAAATCTGTAACAAGATAGCATGTTTGATTAAGCTTAAAAGATTCACTTTTAAGTAAATTTACTTACAATTAAATAAGTTTGAAATAAAAAATAAAAATAAAAATAAATCATAAGTCAAAATAAAAAATGAGTTATTCTAACAGTAAGTAGAGAATTGCTTTCAATAAGAAACCTTTTTGACTTGGAAGAAAAAAAACAATAATTCAAATATGTTTGGAAACAAAGAATGCTTAAAACTATCTTCTAGAAAGACTTAAGCTTAGCCAAACATGCCCAAGCCATGGAAACATGTGGATGAAAACTTGCAAAACAAGATATTAAATGAGGAAAAGGCACCTTCATTAACATTTCCTCATCTGCACGAGGCAAAACAGGGCCCCCAGCTTGCATGGGTGATCCCATATTAGGAACTACATGCCCAACCGAATTCGAAAGGCCATCCTTCCCTATAGACATGTTTTGGTTATTAAGAAGCATTCTCAGCCTTCTGCTCTCCACGTCACTGGTAGATGGAGAAGTTAAATTCTGCTGCGCAAGAAGCAGCTGCTGTTGATGCTGGGGTGTTAGCATCTGTAGTTGATGAAAGGGCTGAGGACCCTGAATGAACGACTTTTGCGGCTGAATAAGTCCAGAGCGAATTTGATCGAGACCCTAGCAAATGAGGCACAAAACAATGAGAAAGCAGTATAAAAAGGGAAAACAAAATGATTAACTTGGAAACCCACAAAATATGTTGTCACGTTCTTCACCAATATAAAGCTCGGAAACTGTATTAGATCATGAGAGAGTTACAGATATAAAAGCATTGGCAATTCCAAAGACACTTTATACAAGCAGGTAAAAATCACTCAGATGCACACCAAATTCTAAAGCGACAAGTGTTCACGCTGGAATATCAAAATATGTTGTATAATATACATATACAGAATTTGGAAAAGAATCAAGGAGAGCCTCCAATCAAAATCTAAGAACCTTCAATAATGTCCTCCTAAAATATAAAACCAATATGCTAAAGAAAATAATCCTTGAAGAAAAAAATATCATAACTTCATAGCCAAAACCTCTTAATCTTGATTCACAAGGACAAAAAAGCCCATGGTTATTTAAGCCTCATATTGAGGCCAACTACTCATTCCAGTCCACATAAACCGAATTATGAGAATTTGCAAGTTTATCATCAGAAAAGCACTATGAAGCATTGGATACAAACTACCCTAAACATAATGCTTGTCCAGACTGCCAACAAAAATTCAAGGCCTTGCCACTATGAAGTCATAGATGACAAGTCCAACAAATCCACATTATATTTTTACAATTGCTCGTCCATACTGAGAAGTGACAAGAGCATCTGAAGACATAATACACTTACAGTTAGCGGCCATCCTTTCAATGTCAAATTGTTGCCACCTTGATTTGATCCTAAAACAACAGGAATCGTATTAATAAGAGCTGGCAAATTAACCAATTAATGACAGCAGGTGGCATGATACTCTGATCTTGTTCAATGTGAAGGGTCAGACCTAAAAATTTTGAGGCCCTAGACGATAAATTATTGGAGGCTCCTAATATAATTTTTTTACAAGCAGATAAGCATCAACCATAGTTGAATCAATCAGTTTCTTGTGATGAGGAACATGTTGCCGATGGTACTCACTCATCATTTTCTTCGTCTAAGAATCAATTCTCTTGTTCAAGAAATAGAATATGAAGGAGTTTGATTCGTCTAAGAATGTGTTCAGGACATAGAATGCAAAGGATTTCTGAAAACCTGTGATGTATGAGGGTGATGACTACTATATATTGTCCAAAATATTTTATATTTAAAAAGAAAAATTAGAAAAATTTCTAAGTAGCAATCAGAACAAAAATTAACAGACATTATCGGGTAGGGGGACAACCTTCTGCTTTATTTGTGCTAATACATTTTCAAGAAATTATTTAATGAAGAAAAATCCAAAAATATAACCATTATTTTGGGGCTTTTGCATTTATTTTTTTTAAGGCCCCCTCCTGTCTTGAGACCCAAGGCCACTGCCTATGTGGCCTTTGGGCCAATACCTGGTCTGTCGATGTAGGAATTCTAGAATGTCTTACTAAGATCTTACTTAGAAAAACGTTCAGATTTTGCTTCATTAAAAACTTTGAGTGACAAAACCAATACACGTATACATTGTCACCAAGTATGGATCAATAAATAAATCTTACAAGTGATTTTTCGGATTATCATGGAAATTCTTTGAAAGACAAGAATCAAATAATTTCCTGAGGTTTACAAAAATAGAGATTAATTGCAAATAAATGGATGAGATCAGTACCAGGGATCCCAATTAATGATCCTTCATGGCCAACAGCTCTGGGGTTCAGTATTGAATTCATTTCAGTCTTCAGGTCCTGTTCACATATGTGAGAAGAAAGTATATGCAAAAACGAAACAAAATAACAAATCTAAAAAAATAGAGAAAAAATACATACTGGTGTAGGCCCTGGAAATTGCTGGCTCCGAGCTTGAACTTGGGGCGACATACCACCAGTTGCACCATACAGAACTTGCCTTGAAAAAAAAATAATAATAAAAATAAAAAAAAATTATTTTGATCGCCGATGACAAGTGTTTAATAAAACACAGATTACTCTGATTAAGTCAAGAGTACAATATTGGGGGGGGGGGGGGGGGGGTTTGGAATAAATAAATAAAGAACTGGACAGATTCAGGTTCTGCAGCAGCTGCAGTTCTTTCCAACATAGAAGGAACAACCCAGCAGAAGACAACGAATATAACCACTGAAGCAAAGAAGACAGGGCAATACCACTCGAATAAAGGCCAAGAATATGCACCCTCCCCAAAAAATACATAGGATATACACACACATGCATGCACCCAGACAGAGGGAGAGGAGCATCTCCCATCCACCATTCTTCATGAGATAAACAAGACACATCATAATATCCATGAATGTCTAACGTAGTTAACATACCGAGCATGTGGTCCAGTAGCTGCTGCTGATTTCGAAATAGAAGCATGATTGGGATCCAAAAGCTGGCCAATGTTGTCGCCAAACCTTTGCTGAAAAATATAATATGTCATTAGCAACTGAAACAAAGAACTGATCTTACTCTATGCCCTCCTATGCACCTTGTACCTTCATAGCTGCATCATCTAAACAATCCCTTTGAACAGGCAGCTTCAACTTTTCCTCGTACATCTGTGTTGCCAGTGCATTGGCAGTTCCAGGATTCTGTCTCGTAAGAAGCTCGTTTCCAATGGTACCATTAGCCGAGCCATTCGGAAGGTGACTGCCGTCCCGCTGCTGCTGCTGCTGTTGCTGGTGCTGCTGTTGCTGTTGCTGTTGCTGCTGAGCCTGCCTTTGCAATAATAGCTGCTGCAGTTGCTGATGCTGATGCTGTTGCTGCTGTGAATACTGTGGTTGATGAGATTGTTGCTGTTGCTGTTGCTGCTGCTGCTGCAGCTCCCTTGTCTTAATTAGCTGAGACTGCATTTTCCAAATAGGTGAAGGAAACGATTAAATTCCAAACCACAATTGATAGCTCCAACTTTTACTCCGCTTAAAAAAATGTTAGGCAAATGCTGGCTATGGGCTTCCCTCAAGTGAAAGAATTCAAGAATCTATATTACAAGTGTGAAATGATAACTCTTGGTTCTTTAGAACAAAGGAATGGTTGCACAGAAATGGCAAGAAACTAATACACAAACCGAGCACAATTATATGAACAACAAGAAGAACAATAATAATAATAATAATAGGTAGTCACAGTGAAAAACTTTTCGAAAAGGTATATCAATAAGCAAAGTTCAAGTTGAGCAATCATACTGATGACAAAGCTTTGAGAAGAAGGTAATTGAATTTTGTTTTATTTTATTTTTCTGGAGAGATTAGAGAGATTACATGTCAAGTGATATACAAATACATCTTACGGAGAAAGGTCTCGTGCACTTCTCCGTGGCACTGTTGTAACAGTTAACAGTAACAACTTCCAGCTAAATGGAACGAGAAATCTAATACTACACAAAAAGTGCAAGGCAAAGCATTCCGATTGATGCTCAGCTATTAGGTTTGTTCATATGCATGTAATAAAAATTAGAATAACAAACAAAGCAACAAAAGGGGAAAAATAGACATAAGATGGAATGCATATAATCCTAGAAGCTAAACATGAACCAATAGTTTATCAGTCATCTAAGATTCAGTTTCAGCAGTACATATCATTCAAAGGTACCCATAAAATTAAACGGATAACCTAATCGCCTTCAATCGAAAGTTAAAACATTTCAAATCAAATTCATGAGAAACCACAAAATTCTGTTAACAATGGTCCAACCAACGTATCAGAAGAAAATGAATATTAAAAAAAGCCAATTTTTAGAATTTCATCCCACCTCAATGTATGATGCAGCAACCTCAGAGTGCTTCTCATTTGTCCTGGCGATGAATATATCCCAAAACACAGACCACCATTCAAAGAGAAAACCACCAGGAGCATCAATAGCTGAAACCCATACAAACACACACACATATACAAATAATAAATAATAGTTTCTACCAAGGAATGGAACTCCATAAAATGAGTGCTACGATCCTCCTTCAGTTAAATTTTCTATATGCTTACCAACAGGGTCAGACGATACTTTTCCTTCAGCTTGGAAAGCCTGAGCAGACGCCTTCAAGTCTCGCTTAACTAAATAATCATGGATGTAGACATCCAGCCTGAAATCCAAAAATATTAAATAAAAAAAAAAAAAAAATAAATAATAATAATAATAATAATAATAATAATAATAATAATAATAATAAATAAATAAATAAATATGAAACAATTCCAATTATCCAGAAAAGCCACAAAAACCCTCAAATACATTTTTTTTAAAATCAGGAAAAGGCATTTTCAAATAAGACAAAAGCTGCCGTAAATATAGAACATATTTTCAATTTTCAATGAACACGAACCCAAAAACTCCCAAAACACAAATCTAACAGAGACTAAAATATAGACCACAAAACGTGATTTAAGGAAAGAAGAACAGTAGAAGAGATAGAACTGTAAACGCCAAAAAAAAAAAAAAAGAAAAAAAAAAAAACTAAAAACCAAAAAAAAAAAAAAAAAAAAAAAAAAAAGGCTTACATTTTATCAGCTTCCCAATTTGTCTGAGACATGATGTGCTGTTCAACCCCTTCTGTCTCTGAAATTGATTAATCGAACCCACGAAGAAAAACGAATTGGTAAATAATAATCTGCAAAACAGTAATCAATTAATAAATAAATCTATAGCAGAAAATTAAAGCAAGAAAAGGGTTAAGAGATACATAAATCTTTCACAAAATTGAAAAATAAACCCAGCTTGCACTTGCATAGAGTAATCTTACACAATTCATGTATATCTACAATGTATCACCGAAAGGATTCATAGAGATTACCTATTTTGAAACCACAAAAAAAGGAAAAGGAAAATCTTTTTCTGGGCTCTTGTTATGGACTGAATTTGGATTTTTCTGACGAGCAATGTTGAAGGACTGGAAGCGATGTTACGGACATCAGTTTCAGAATTGAGCAGTTTGCTTTTCAGTCCTTTTAATTTAGTCAAAATTTCTGTTTTGACAGTGTTTGGCTGTGCATGTAAATGAAATGACCAAAAAGGCCTTCGAAATTTGAGATATTCTTTTGAATAGTGATGGAAATGTATGAGTTTGTTATAATAATTATGGGCTAGAATGTCAATTTCTAAAGAAATCAGTAATCCGGCTTCGTTTAAGTGAGGGCCTTCTTTTTGGTATACCTATAATTTAGTCCTTTAAGTTCATTAAAGTTTCATTTTGATTGGCTGATTCCAGACTATCGTAATCTTTTTGGCAAAAGTATTTGAAATGACAGTTTAGACCTTCTACTTTAAAAGGTCGAAACCAAGTATGTTTACTATGGTAATTTTGATGCTGAAATTTGGGCTACACAAAAAATTGTGAAATTGTCAATCGAACCGAAATTGTTGATTTGAAATCGTTGAATCGGATCCGCAATTTTTCTTCCCTCAAACCGAACCAAATCATTTTGGAATTAAACTATCCCTAAAAAAAAAAGGCTTTGCTGCTGCTAGCTCCGCCACTGGGCCGACTCTTTTGTGTGGCCGATCCATCTACAGTGGTCACATGTGGGTTGATCACCTTTGAGTGGCTCCTCCTTCTTTAGTATGAGAACAGTGAAAGCTACTGGCCACACATATCTTCTTGCCCTTTCCTTAGAATGAACGTGCAGCGAAATGATTTGTTTTAGATTTCGATTTTCAAAAACTGCACAAAATCGTACAGAATCGCTTTTAAATTTTTATAATTAAAATATTAATTTTATTAATTAATAAATTTTACAATTTTCAATTTTCAGAAAAACTATCAATTTAGCAATACAAATTACGATCAACCCATTGAAATAATAATGGAAAGTAAATTAGGCTCATTATTATTGGCTTATGGTTTAACAAGTTTACAACACATGTTCTCACCCGATATCCAAATTAAACTAAAATTATTTTCAAATCAAATGAAATGAAAATAAAAATTATATACATATACATATATATATATATATATATATATATATATATATGTTTTTTGTTTTTTTTGTTTTTTGACAATCGAAATCATAATTCAACAAGACTATGACAGCAAATCACATCCAAAGCTACAAAAGTCCTAACATAAACTTTCATTTTTCAAAGTTTTGACGCTTATTTGTCACTGCTGAACAAATTGTCAGTTTTATTTTGCCCGCTAGTCTACTAATTTCTACCTCTTGGTAGTCTTAAATTCTCATTCAAGCCATTTTTTGTTACTCTTTCTTTCATTTATTGTTTTTGAATTTATTATACACTTATGAGTTATTGTTTGGATTAAAAAATTATTGTTTTGTGTATATATGATTAATGAACTTATTTGTAGTTTGGAAAAAGCAAGGAACAAAACATATTGATTGTGTGAAAATGTTAAAGTTCTCTAACTAGTACTCCTAACTTCTACTTTCATAAAATAGTTAGAGAATGGAATTTGTCGATTTCCAATAAATCTAAACTCTATCAAACTTGTACATATAAATATATCTTGTTCACTCCTTATTTAACATCTCTCACTTGCAAAACAAAAGAAGTTTTAACCAAACTATGCTGTTATTTGATTCCCATTCTTTTTAAAATACATTTTTCTCTTTCTTTTTTTCAACCACACATTCTTTAATAAAATAATATTGCACGTAAATTCAAAACTTTTCTTTATTTTTAACCACATTTTTTCATCAATCTACTGTTTTAAAATACATTATTAGGAAATAATTGAGCTCAAACAGGCCTATAATAGTAGAATGTGACTCTACCTTACCAACCACTATGTGACAATATGAAAGTCAATTAAGAAAAGGTAAATTGAAATGAAGAAAGATGTATTTGTTTTATTAACATCCTTTAGCAACCAACTTTGATAATAATTTATCTATGGGTTTCATGGTAAATGTGAATGTAATTTAACATTTAACATTGTTAATGTAACGACCGAGACCTCTCGCCCAAGCCGTTAGCTTACGTACTGTCCGTTTCGGGTGGGCCTTAGCCCACTTACCCCTCATGACTTTTTCTTCGCGTTCCCCAGGATTCGAACTCTTGACCTCTACATAAGAGAGATTTAAGTTGAATCCTGGCAGACCATACATAAGTTAACGGTTTGGGCGAGAGGTCCGGGTCGTTACAAAAAAGGATTCAACTTATGTTTCTCTTATGTAGAGGTCAAGGGTTTCCTTCATGTGAGGTCCTTGACTTTAGTGCAATTACAAGTGAGCCCTTTAAATTTGAAAATTCTAGATTATCTAAATCTCATTTTTAGAGCATCTCCAATTGTGGTCTCGATTATATCTAACTTATAATTTAGATCTCCAAAGTGTTCGAAAAATATTTTTCAATGGAAAGATGCAAAAGTTCACAAATTGTATTTTTCAACAAAAAAAAGTTATAAAAGAATAATAAAGATGTAAATTCATTTACAAAGGGCAAACAAGTAGATTTAGATCTTTTCATTGGAACAAAAATTGAATTACCAGAAATACAAAAGTAATTTTGAAGATACCAATTTAAACCACGATTAGAGATGCTCTTAAGATGTGAGCAACAAGTTGAAATAATAGTTTTGCCCAGAAACTTCAAAAGTTCGAGTTTCCTCTTTAAATCATGCCTAGGCTATAATGTCAATTGATAAATAGTATTTTATTTAAGAAAGTTCCTTCTTTTAGCCCCTTCTTTGGTGTGTATTAAAATTAGAATTTTATTAAATTTTAATAAAGGTTGATAAAATGCGTGGTGAAAAAGTTGCGGATCACAAGAAATATATGGTTGAAATTAATTGTTAACTTTAATTAAAATCTAAATTTTAATTACTACCAGCTAGGGGCTTAATAGTCCTTCAATATTTGCAAAATCTTTGCTTCACTTGGAGGTTTTAGATTAACTCAAGGATAATTATGTTGTCACAGCAAGTTTTTTTTGTTACATCATAATTTAAATATTTTGTTTACTTTTAACCTAATTCAAAATAAAATGACATAAATAATCATACCTTTTCACAATTAACTTTTTCTCGGAGGATGGAACCATTTATTTTTTTTAGAAACCTCCCCCCTCCACCCCAACCAACCAATTCCGATATTACTTCTGATTTGATATTCTAAAACCTTTTTCACATTTAGAAATCTACATCCATATTTGTCTCCTTTTAAAACAAAATTTTGTCATTCTCATACTTATTTTCAACTATACATTTACACAATAAAATATTTTGCACGTAAATTCAAAATTATTTTTATTTTTTAACTACACATTCTTCAAAAATAATATTTAAAACATCATTTTTTTAATGATGCCCATCAAACGAGGTTAAATTTCATCATCACAATTAGTCCAGTACGAGTCCCCTTTTTGGAGAAAATAAATTTTGAAAAAGTAATATTTTAGGGGAATGTATGGTTAAAATAATTGTAGTGCATTCATAAAAAAATATGTTATAATTGGTGTGCATTTATAAAGTTGTATAACAAATTAAAACTCATGGTATAATATAACCACATTTATCTTAATTTAATCTCATTAGTAGGTTGGTCATGAAAGGAAATGACAATTTAGCCTTAAATTTGGAGGGTCTATTTGCTCAACTTTGAACCTTTTTTGTTTGGATTTTGTCATTAATCAATTAGGTTGGACTTAATATATTTTTATGGAAGTAACTCAACTTTCACGATATTTTTAATTTAATAATACTCCATTGAAGAGAAAAAATCATTTTGTATAAATTGCAACATTGTAAAATCGATGATCAAAATTTCACAATGTTGTAGGTCTAAGAATGACAGCAATTTAACATGTCTATTGACATTTTTGGATATCTCTCTTCCATTGGTATAATTGAGTAGAGTTATTTACATATATTAAATGTGTCGAGTCAAATCGCTAAGCTCATCCATCATCAAGTTCAACGCGGCTCACCATGCAAACCAACTCACCCATGCCTGCTCGACTCGTTCCAAAAATTTCAGGTCGATTTAGTCTCCAACTCATCCATTGATGGAGCGAGCCAAGCCAACTCAAAAACCACTTGCAACTTGTATTTTTCTAAATAAAAAATAAAATATAATGAAATACATAGACGAAGTTAAAATTGTACATGAATGAATATTTTCTTTTTTATAAAAACAATTGAAATGTCAATGTACAATAATAAATCTAAAACTTAGTGTACAAAAAATCCGTGAAAATTATAACTGTAACACCCCCAAATTTTGATACCTGAATTTGGAGATATTACCATTTTACTTCCTCTTGAAAACATAAATGCGAAAGTGATTACATTCTTCTTTGACCAAAATGAATATCATTGACTTATATTTCAAAATAATTATTTGAGTTTAATAAAATATAGAACAATTAAAAATAAATTTTCACTTTATTTCAAAACGAAATCAAATCTAAACTTTATTGGTACCAAGTCTGCGTCACCCTAATTCGTCATCTCGCATCATTTTCTCTTCATCATCTGAAAATGGGGAGGGTTAACGTGGGATGATCTAACGCTCAGTAAACAAACCTCATGAATATGATGCATGCTCATATATGCATATGAGTTACTTTAAAATAGAAACATTTCTCATTATGTATCCCCATTCTTTCATTTCTTTAAAAACGTAAACATTGACGTCGTGAACTCACTTGATGTATCGCCTATAGCCAATCAGAATGCAGTGTCCCATGTTATTTGGAACCCAATCAAATTCTACCGATAGTACCACGAAGCGGTTAACATTAACATTGAACATTCAACCGCAAAGCGGTTAAAAATTAACATTAAGCATTCATCATTCATTATTCATCATTGATCATTGGTCGGATATGCTGGTCTCCCACGCCCCATTTCCCGCTCACACTTTCATGGCATAGACATACATCTCGTAACATAAACTTTCGTGATACATACCTTTAAAACATTCATTGAGTCATGACAATTGAAAACATTTTATTCGTTAAAACTTCATGTATGCTTATGGGTGCATTGACGTGCATGAATATGCATGAAACATCCATGACATAAAACATCATAATTAAACATCATGTTCACATAAGAGCATTTTAGATAACACGTTTATACATTTAATCATATCACGTGTCATGAAGACAAGGGGAGGATTACTTACCTCGAATCCTTAGTGATTCACATTTAGAATGACAATTGAGGATGTCCAAAAAATAGAAGTTCGTTAATATTCTCTCTAAAATAGGAATTTCCAGCTTTAGAAATTTTCTTGACGGGGTACTCTTCTATTTCTAAAGCTAGAAATTTCTTCAGTATTCACAAACCTACACTTTCCAAGTACGGGATGGACCTTTCTATAATTAAGTACCAATTCACAATTATGCACAATTTATTAAAATAACCATTCCCAATTAATTTATACATAATTTCATGCATATTCATTTGTGCGCACATAATCATGTATTAACATATAATTTTCATAAATTTGCTTGTTAGGTAATCGTGATTTCATAAATAACATAATATAATTCAAACAATATCACCTATAAGTTCTACCTAATTTGAGACATCGAAGATTAGAACATAACATCGCATGATGGTGGCCTTAACATTCCTCAAATGTTTTTTTTTTTTTTAAATACCTGTGTCACTGTTCACAGTGAACTATGAGTCACAGTTCACCGTGAACAGTGACTGTGTTCACTGTATTGTAGAACAAAACATTTTAAAAAAGTCTGCATCACTGTTTACCGTGAACAGTGACTATTCACCGTGAACAATGCACACGGTCACTGTTCATCTTGGACAGTGCACGCGATCACTATTCACTGTTGAACAGAACAACATTTTTTTTAGAGTCTACAGAATCTTAAACCTCGCTCTGATGCCATTTTGTAAAGAATGAGAAAATAATTCTTGAACATACAAATAAAATCCTTAAACAATCCCTTTTAATACATAAATGTTTTCCAAAAGGAAAAGAAAATTTCGAAACAACATATTCAATCTTAAATGTTTCACAACCAAAATAATTTGATCATAACAACATAAATAAATCTTAACATAACTTTATTAAAATGTTTTATTATCCACCATTGTGTGCTCGCCCAATCTTCATCTATCTCAAAACACGGTTAATTATTACCTAAAAAAAATTCATGATTCATATGAGATGATGATCTCAATAAATGAAATAGCTGGACATGAATAACAGATGTCCATGAGATTCGTGAACATACTTGATGAGACTCAAAAGTAATAAAAATCGAACTTCGTGGTTCTAATTTCGTGCGTAGCGCCACTAAACTCCATGATTTCATAACATAATCATAATATCGACTTCTATAATTTTAAACAATGAAAATACATGTATTTCACTTACCTCGAATTTGATGATCCTATTGCACGTAGGAGAATTCTTGAAAAATATTCGCGCGTGTGTGTGTGTGTGTGTTTTTTTTTTTGGAATATATATATAAAGCAGATTAATCATTTTAATTATTATAATTAACATATATGTACATATTATAGATGTTAATTACCTTTTTGGTTTTTGGTAAGATTTAATAAGAAAAGGAAAGTCTCCTTAATTGAATCCTTTACTTATGGTAGTTAACATATATGTACATAATATACATGCATGGTAATTACCTTTTCGGTTTTTGGTATAATTAAATAAAAAGGAAAGTTTCCTTAATTATTTCTTTTAATTATGGTAGTTAACATATGCATACATATTATATATGGTAATTACCTAAATTTGCATTCAATTATTCCTTACCATAATAAAAACATGCAATAATTATTTCTTACCATGTATGTAGATACTACATATATATGCTATAGTTCCTCAACTATGTACGGGTATAAATCTTGACCTCTAAACTTTCACAAATATACGATACGATCCCTAAATTATAGTTGATGTGTAATTTGTCCCTGAACCTTAGTCTCTATATAAATTGGTCCTTAAACTATGGTTATTGAGCAATTTGGTCTCTATACTTATGTTAATGACATGTAGAGAATTTTAGGTTATTATAATAATTGTTGAAAATTTTCAACACCACTAGTCATCTGTTATGTATTTAGTAGTTTATTTTTGCTTCTTCAAGCACACATTAGAACCTTAAATATATCTTCTTTCAATTTGCAACTTTAGTTTGAACTCCACCACCTGCACTAAACGCAATCTCTGACACTACAGTTGACATTGAAGGCGTTAGTAAATCACATGTTTAAAGAAAATATCCAATATTATTTTTCATTTGATGGCCACCATCCAAGAAGATCTAAGTTATTTATGTCTTCTCTGTATGACACGCTAAGAATATGATATGAAAAAAAATATTCAACTGATTCAATAAAAATTTTATTTTGCGTGGTTCTAACACTGGAAGAAAAATGAAGAGATGATGAACATCCTACAGTAGTCATATTTAAATAGGTTATGTACATCATCGTCACCAGAGAATGACGAAACTATAGAAGGTGGTGGTGATGGATCATAATTCATTATTATCTTGGATTTTGGAATCTACATCTCCAAACATTTCCTTTTTTAATTACCCTTCTATCCATAGTGAAAGCATTTTCCCTTGAGCTCTCCATTCATCTTTCTTTCTTGGCCAACTGTTGTGGGCCTTTTTTGTTGAACTTCTATTTTTGGCTGCCTTATTTGCCTTTCAACTTGAAAGAGGATGGTCCAATAGAAAAAATAGCAAAGGCTTCACCATTTTCTAGCCTTTAGAATGGTATCAACATTTTGAAGCTCCTTCGTTAGCTTAGTTGAGAACATTTTCAGCTTGTTCAAATTGTAATTAACCTTGAATTGTGAGAACATCTCGGGGAGAGTCTTCAAAGTCATATCAACTTGCATCTTCGATTTGATTTCAACTCTCGAAATCTCATGATGTTGAACTAAGCAGTCAGTGCAAGCATATGATCTCATCCCTAGATATACATGTTCATAGTAGACCTAATGTGATATGACCCAGGAGTCGAGCCTGACGAAGGTAAGTGCGAGACGAGACGAGACGAGACCCGTTGATAGTCGATGGCAAACTGATGACGCGATCGAAGATGAGACAAGTCAACGAGGTGATGGGATTGCTCGTCAAGGCAACGATTGAAGACACCATGTTCGGGACTCAAAATGGAGCAACTTTTATGTTCGGGTTGAAGGCCGAATCAATTTGGATCAATTTAATATCGAAGGCTGAAATCGAAGGAAAATTTTAAGCCTGTGCGGTCGCACAGGCATACATGCTCACGGTCGCACGGTGGTCTACCGAAACTCAAATGAGGCATCTTGTTTGAACCATGCGACCGCATGGAATTGCACTGTGTGGTCGCATAGGCCAATTTTTGGGCAAATTTCCTATTTTTTGTATTTTTTCATATTTTGTTAGTTTTTTATTCTTTTCCATACTTTGGGAATTATACTCGACTTTTATACGATTTTTACCTAGTTTTTAAGTTTAGTATAAATAGAAGTTTTCATTCAATTGTAACAACTTTTGACATATTTGATATTGAATTAAAGTGAGGTGTATTGTCTTCTCTTCATCGTTCTTCATTGAACAATTTCGAACTTATCAAGTGTTAACTTGTGGCGTTCAAACAACCGGATTTAATTCTTGGATTGCGTGATCAAGGGGTCTTTCAAGCGTCGTTCTTGTTGGATTTTTTGGTTCGATTTTCTTTTGGATTAATCCTAAACTCTTGGATTAATTTGGCTTTCTTGGGTTCGTCAATCTCGTTGTGGGTTTCGTAGTCAACATTACTACGTGATTCGCATCAGTTGGTATCAGAGCCAGACTCCAAATTAATTGAAGGTTATATCTTTTCATTACTTGTTAAATCTTTTCTTGTTTTCTTCATTCTTCCCAATTTCTATTGTCGTTCCTCGTGTCGTTAAGTCTTTCTATTTCATCTTCGTCGTTCTTGTGTTCTTCGTCATTTGAGTCATTTTTGGTAGTTTAATCGTATTTTTTTACAAAAGGTAAAAAAAAAGTATTGTTCATCGTACGGTTACTGTTCATCTGTACAGTACACAAAAAAAAATTGATATTATTATTTCTCGTTTTTACTACTAGCACAAAAAAAAAAAAAACACAACTCTCGAATTGTGTAATTTGGGCTATTCCATTGTGCCAATTCTTCACTTTACTATCGAGTCTATTCACATATTCTTTTCAAAACAATCATCTATTCCACCTAATTCAGTTCCTTGAGTCTCGGGTTCTTGGTTATTATTCAGTTTGTTGAATTCCCGGAAAACACTTGATTTAGTTCACTTGGTTCTTTAAAGTGCTTGGAGGGAGACTTTGAGTGGTAAGAGGCCGAGTGGTGAGTTTAATAGAGGGAAAAAAAACCATATTGAGTGTTTTCGAGTAATATATTTGTGAGGTATATAAATTTGTATGACATGATGTCGGAAAGAGAAGGTTCTAACTCAAGTCGAAACGGTAATGACAACAATGTATCGGAGGACATGATACGGAGGTTTGAACTAGTACTTGGTGATGTTAGGGAGAAGGTGGATAGGCAAGGAGAATGGATGGCGCAAATAGGTACCACAATCGCTAATCTTAGCCGGGGACGAGTGGAGATGTCTAATGTTAGGGAGGCGGGTAGGTGTGAATCTAGGAGAGGAAGGCGGGATGAGTATCGTAGTGATGAGGATGATTTTGATGAAAATAACGTTGATAATGGTCGAGCGAGGCATAGGGGCGATAGGATGGAAAGATGGGGTAGAAATAACTTGGGGGATGAAGTAGATGAAAATTTGGGGAGTATTAAAATGACTATTCCACAATTTAAGGGGAGAATTGATCCGGAAGCATATTTAGAGTGGGAAAGGAAGGTTGAGATGATTTTTGAGTGCTATACTTATTCAGAGGAGAAAGGTAAAATTGGCGGTGCTTGAATTTGTGGATTACGCGATATCTTGGTGGGATCAAGTACTTACATCACGGCGTAGGGGTCGGGAAAGGCCAATTAGCACTTGGGATGAGTCGAAGATGTTGATGAGGAGGAGGTTTGGTCCGAGTCACTATTATAGGGAAATCCATCAAAAATTGCAAGGTTTGTATCATGGGTCGAAAAGCGTAGAGGATTATCACAAGGAGATGGAAATTCTTATGATTCGGGCTAATGTGCAGGAAGATCGGGAAGCTACCATGACACGGTTCTTGAATGGGTTAAATCGGAATATTGCAAATGTTGTAGAGTTGCAACACTACGTGGAAATCGAGGACATGTTACATGTGGCAATGAAGGTAGAGAGGCAATTGAAGAGGAAGGAGACGTCTAGGCAACCGTTGGGTACTTCGAATTCTAATTCAATATGGATATCAAAGTGGGATGACAACAACAAAAACGGGGCTGCATCTAGAGGTAAAAGTGATTGGCAAAAGGGTAAGGATGAAAACGCTAGCAAACCGATATCAAAATCGGAGGTACAACCGTCACAAAATCGGGACATCAAATGTTTTAGGTGTTTGGGAACGGGACATATTGCTTCTCAATACCCAAACAAATGGGCGATGGTGTTGCGGGATAATGGGGAAATAGTGAGCGATAATGATAGTGAGTTTGATAACATGCCGGTGTTGGAAGATGTTAGTGAAGAAGAAAAAGTTGAAGGGCCAGTTGGGGATCTACTAGTCACGAGACAAGCTCTTACTACTCACGTCAAAGCAGATGACTTGGAATTGCAACGAGAGAATTTTCCACACTCGATGCCACGTCAACAATACGGTATGTAGTGTTATAGTTGATGGTGGTATTTGTACTAATGTAGCTAGCGTATCTCTTGTAGAAAAGTTGGGTTTAACACTGTTGAGACACCCGAGACCTTATAAATTGCAATGGTTGAATGAGAGTGACGATGTGAGGGTGAATCGAAGAGTGCTAATTAATTTGTCAATTGGGAGCTAAAAGGATGAGTTAGTGTGTGATGTGGTGCCAATACAAGCGAGACATATTTTATTATGACGACCATGGCAATACGATAGGAAGGTTATGCATGATGGGTACAAAAATCGATATAGTTTCATTAAGGATGGAAGGACCATTACTCTTGTGCCATTAACACCGGCGCAGGTCTATGAGGACCAATTAAAATTGAGAAGTAAGGAAGAGAGGAGAGCCAAGAAGTTAGAAAAAAAGAGAGAAAGTGGTAAGTTAGAGAAAATGAGAGAAAATGTTGAGATAGCCACTAGAGAGAAAAAGAGAGCAATCACATAAGAGAAAAGAAAGAGAGTGTTCCGAGAGAATAGAGAAAACACGAGCGAATTTCTTTACAAAAGAGAGTGATTTGAGGAGGGCGGTAGTTGAGAAAAAAGAGATGATCTTGTTCGTTTATAAGGAATCACTCCTCAATTTTGAGGAAACTAACCTACCCTCCCTAGTTTAGCTAAGTCCTTGTTGCAGGAATGCGACGATGTATTTCCGGAGGATGCACCAGGTGGATTGCCGCCTATTCGAGGCATTGAACATCAAATTGACTTTATACCCAGAGCTGTCATTCCAAATCGACCGGCTTATCGAAATAATTCCGAGGAGACTAAGGAGCTTCAAAGGCAAGTGAAGGAGTTGATGAGCAAAGGATACGCGAGGAAAAGCATGAATCCTTGTGCGGTACCGATTTTGCTTGTGGCCAAAAAGGATGGAACATGGCGAATGTGCGTTGATTGTAGGGCTATTAGCAACATAACAGTAAAGTATTATCACCCTATACCTAGGTTAGATGACATGCTTGATGAATTACATGGTGCTTGTATATTTTCTAAAATTGATTTAAAAAGCGGGTATCATCAAATTCGTATGCGAGAGGGTGATGAATGGAAAACGGCTTTTAAAACTAAATATAGTTCATATGAATGGTTAGTTATGCTGTTTGGACTCACAAATGCACCTAGCACTTTTATGCGCTTAATGAATCATATTTTACGTGCCTTTATAGGAATTTGTTGTAATTTATTTTGATGACATCTTAATCTATAGCAAAGACCTAGGAGAGCATTTGGAACATTTAAAATGTGTGCTAATTGTTTTAAGGAAAGAGCAACTCTATGCTAATCTTAAGAAATGCACGTTTTGTATGGATAGAGTTATATTTCTTGGATTTGTGGTTAGTGCTAATGGGGAAGAAGTAGACGATGAAAAGATAAAAGTTATTAGAGAGTGTTCGACACCTAAAAGTATAACGGAAGTTAGGAGTTTTCATGTGTTGACTAGTTTTTATAGGCGTTTTGTGAAAATTTTTAGCACTATCACCGTATCACTCACGGAAGTAGTTAAAAAGAGTGTATGTTTTCATTGGGGTGATGAATAGGAACTTGCATTGAATATTATTAAAGGTAGATTGTGTGAAGCACCTGTTTTGGCATTACCTAACTTTGACAAAACATTCGAGATTGAGTCTAATACATCAGGACTAGGGATTAGAGTAGTTTTAATGCAAAATCGGAGGCCTATTACATATTTCAGCGAGAAATTGAGTGGAGTTGCATTAAATTATCCTACATATGACAAAGAACTTTATACACTTGTTCGAGTTTTGGAGACTTGGCAACATTATCTATGGCCGAAGGAGTTCGTAGTAGATACCGATCATGAGTCACTAAAGCACTTGCGGGGACAAGATAAATTGAACAAGAGGCATGCGCAGTGGATGGAATTCATTGAGACATTTCCATACGTCATTTGGTATAAGCAAGGTAAGGAAAATGTGGTGGCGGATACATTGTTGCGAAGGTACGTATTACTAACTACTCTTGATTCTAAGTTATTTGGGTTTGAACATATTAAGGAACTGTATGAAAAAGATATTGATTTTTCGAATATTTATTTGTCATGCATTAAAGAGGCGGTTGATAGGTTCTTTAGGCATGAGGGGTATTTATTTCGGGAAAATAGGTTATGTGTTCCTAATTGTTCTATTCCGGAGTCATTAGTAAGGAAGGCACATAGTGGTGGATTGAAGGGATACTTTGGGGTTCAATAGACTTTAGATGTATTGAAGGAACATTTTATTGGCCTAAGATGAAAAGTAACGTTGAGCGAATTTGTAGCCGATGTATAGGTTGTAAAATGGCTAAGTCTAAGGTTTTACCTCAAGGATTGTACACACCTTTACATACACCTAGTGAGCCTTGGGTTGATATCTCGATGGACTTTGTTTTCGGTTTACCTAGGACTAAGAGAGGTCGGGATTCTATTTTTGTGGTTGTAGATAGGTTCAGCAAAATGACACATTTTATACCATGTCACAAAACGGACGATGCCACGAACATTGCTGACTTATTTTTTAAAGAGATTGTGCTTTTACATGGGGTTCCTAGAAGTATTATGTCAGATCGGGATGTCAAATTTTTAAGTCACTTTTGGAGAGTTTTGTGGGGTAAGTTAGGCACTAAATTACTATTTTTCGCAACTTGCCACCCACAAACGGATGGGCAAACCGAGGTAGTGAATAGGACCATGACACAATTGTTGTGCACAGTAATCAACAAAAAATTGAAAAGTTGAAAGGAGTGTTTACCATTTGTTGAATTTGCATACAATCGAAATGTTCGCTCTACTACGTCATATTCTCCATTTGAAATTGTATATGATTTTAATCCACTAACTCCTTTGGATTTAATTCCTTTACCTGTGAATGAACGTGGTAGTTTAGATGGCAAAAAGAAGGCAAAATTGGTTAAGTTACTCCATGAAAAGGTAAAAGCGCAAATTGAAAATAAAAGTAAGTTGGTTGCGTCGTAGGTGCACAAAGATAGGAAGCGCGTGACATTCGAGCCAGGAGATTGGGTTTGGGTGCACTTTAGGAAGAAGCGATTTTCAGAGCAAAGGAAGTCCAAGTTGCAACCGAGGGACGATGGTCCATTTCAAGTTATTGAAAAGATAAACAATAATGCATACAAGTTGGACCTTCCAGGTGAGTATAATGTTTCGGCTACTTTTAATGTATCTGATTTCTCTCTGTTTGATGCAGGTTCATATTCGAGGACAAATCCTTTTGAAGAGTGAGGGGATGATATGACCCAGGAGTCGAGCCCGACGAAGGCAAGTGCGAGACAAGACCCATTGATAGTCAATGGCGGACCGATGACGCGATTGAAGACGAGACAAGTCAACAAGGCGATGGGATTACTCGTCAAGTCAACGATTGAAGACATCATGTTCAGGACTCAAAATGGAGCAACTTTCATGCTCGAGTCGAAGGCTGAATCAACTTGGATCAATTTAATATCGAAGGCCGAAACCGGAGGAAAATTTTAAGCCTGTGCGGTCGTACAGGAATACACGCTCGCGGTCACACGGTGGTCTACCGAAACTCAAAAAAGGCATCTTATTTAAACCATGCGACCGCATGGAATTGCACGGTGCGGTCGCATAGGCCAATTTTTGGGCGAATTTCCTGTTTTTGGTTTTTTTTATATTTTGTTAGTTTTTAATTCTTTTCCATACTTTGGGAATTATGCTCGACTTTTTCACGATTTTTATTAGTTTTTAGGTTTAGTATAAATAGAAATTTTCATTCAATTGTAACAACTTTTGACATATTTGATATTGAATTAAAGTGAGGCGTATTGTCTTATTTTTATCATTTTTCATTGAATAACTTCGAACTTATCAAGTGTTAACTTGTGGCGTTCAAACAACCAGATATAATTCTTGGATTGCGTGATCAAGGGGTCTTTCAAGCATCGTTCTTGTTGGATTTTTTTGTTTGACTTTCTTTTGGATTAATCCTAAACTCTTGGATTAATTTGGCTTTCTTGGGTTCGTCAATCTCGTTGTGGGTTTCGTAGTCAACGTTGCTACGGGGTTCGCATCGTAATGGTAACTTGTCGAGCCCGGCTACCTAAGCAACATCTCCTGAAGACTTCAAAACTTAAGCCGCATTGTCCATTTTATTATGTTTCAGCTGAAACACATTCTACATAAATTTTTTACGTGTGGTCACAATGATGTTAAACTTTGCAATCAATGCAAGCATATGATCTCGTCCCTAGATGTACATGTTCATAATAGACCTAATGGTAGCTTGTCAAGCCTGGAGACCTTGGTAACATCTCCTAAAGACTTTTCACAACCTAAGCCACAATGTCCATTTTCTTATGTTTCAGTTGAAACACATTAGACATAAATTGTTTACGTGTGTGGTCACAATCATGTTAAACCAAGCAATCAATGCAAGCATATGATCTAGTCCCTAGATATATATGTTCATAATAGACCTAATGGTATCTTGTCGAGCTTGGTGATCTTAGTAACATCTCCTAAAGACTTTTCACAACCTTAGCCGCATTGCTGAAACACATTCAACCTAAAATTTTACTTGTGTGGTCACAACAATATATTTCATAGAAATATTGACATATGTGATTTAGTTCTTATTTTGAAGCTACCAAAGAAACCTGATCGGACCTAATTAATCTAAACTTTAATAAATTAATCTTGACCAAATAAACACTTAATTAGGCAAGACAATTTATTAGTTTCATTCTATTCCACTGAGAGAATGAAAGTGTGCACCACCTAATTTAAATTGTTGAAGCTAAATAATCAACTTTATATCATTGACTATCGTTCTTATGTATTACCCGTTGACCATTTGAGTATTAAGTACAAGGTTAATATGACAAAAATGCACTTGTCTAAGTCTTCATAAATCCGCAAGTCCTATTTTCTATTAGTAATCTCCTATGAACATATTATATTTTTAATTCAATAGTCAATATCGAATTACTGAGCTCAAATTTAACTGTCTATTAGAAAATCACTCGAAGTCGTATTGTCTCTATTGAACAGGTGACAAATTCTGTGTTGCAAATATTATTATTATTATTATTATTATTATTATTATTATTATTATTATTATTATTATTATTATTATTATTATTATTATTATTACTACTACTACTACTACTACATTAATTATCAAGGCATTGAGACACTAATCAATAAATTGACCTCAACCATTGATATCTTAAAGGCCTTCAAGTTGTAATCGAAGTCCATTACTCGCTTAAGATTAAGGTCTTACATACGACAATCAATTTGAATTGAATTTGTATAGTAAAGGTGTGTTTGAGCCCCATTCTTTTTAAAGAATGTTTTGAAATAATAGATTGATGAAGAATGTATTGTTGAAAAAGAAGGAAAAAGATTTTGGTTTGTGTGTCATATTATTTTAATGGAGAATATGTGGTTAAAAAAAAAGAAGAGAAAATGTATTTTAGAAAAAATGGGAATCATACACCCCTAAATGTTACAAATTAAATTTCAGATCAATACATTAAAAATGTACTCTCAATCATATCACAAAAGTTGAAGATAAATTTAATAAAATAGAGATGATTTTATCAAACCGAAGTGTCTATCTTTATTACCGATTGTGGACCATAAATTTTTAGATCGAATTATGCATCAAATCTTCCTGCGCTTAACAACTTAATTACTCAATTAATAATATCAAAATGCTCAAACAAATGCAAGCTCAAAGTGCCACAATCAATCTATTAAAAAATAAATTAATATTTTTATTTCAAATGTCTTGAACACAAATAAATTTATTCAACGGGCAATTACTATCTTATACAAGCATATGCTCAAAAAGAAACATGCTACACGTACATTGTTGTTTACATTATCTTTGACATCTTTCCATATGGCACTCCTCATAGTTTTTGATTTTTTTCAACACCTTTCACATCACTAGCTAGATTTTGACATGTAGGACGGAATGTCATCCTTAATGTAAACAACAATATACGTTGAAAATAATTCTTAAAAGAAATCGAGCAACACGAGATATAAAGCTCCTTCACCTTGTTTCGTCCCTCTAATTCGATCAATGCCCTACTTCCCAACACAATATATGGGTCAACAGTTGGGCAAGGAGACCACGAGAAAGAAAGACTAGAACAAGAGAGACCTACTACATTGCCAGGGCCAATGTGCCAAGAGGCTACATTACTAGGACCAATGTACCAAGAGGCCTTCTTTCCACGGAGGGCCAGCTCTTGCCTGGGCCAAACAAGACTTATTCTACAACGCCCCGACTCGTAAGGACCGGAACGTTGCTAGATTAATTGTACTTATAGCCGTAAACTTAAAAAAATAGCTAAACTTTTAGAGGAAATCATAAAGATTTAATTTAAGAATATTTTTTTAAAAGGACAATAAATGACAGCATAACTCAATATAAAATAAACTAATTCCTAATGTCTTCAGGTGACATCCACGCATAAATACATTGTTGTTTTGAAATTCCAGGCAAGAATTTAAAAATAAATGTTGTTGTTTGACTTCCCATTTTTGTGCAGTAAATTTTAAAGTAAACTCGTTTACATAGTAATCTAGGTCAAAACTTCATGAAACTTTAAGAGATAGTAGGGAACTTCTCATAATATAACATACTCAAAAGTCAGCTTTCATCGGAGACATATGAGATGTTAAAATATTTTTCAAAATCTCGCAGCAACTCGATTTGGGAAGTAACCCAGCGCAGCATACTTAAGGTGGCATGTAAAATTCCATATATATTGGATTGAAATGATTTTGAGTTTATTCAGTAGCTAATCTATGAGACTATTAAATCCTACTGGTTTTGTCCAAAAATCCTAAGTAACGATTGAGTTACAAATTTTTAAGTTCAATGGCAGAAACTGGAATCTTCAGAAAACAGCAACACTATGTTTACTTAAAGTGATATATAAAATTTTACCGATATCAAATTGACATGATTCTAAGTTTATTCAGTAGCTAACTTATGATGATATCGAACACCATTAGCTTTGCTCAAAAATTCGAAGTAACAAATTAGTTATGAATTTTTAAAATTTGAGCAGATACTGAAATTTCTAAGAAAACAGTAACATTAACTAGTTGACATTTTTTTTTTTGAAGACGGTGTTTCGTAAGTAAATTCTAGATCACATATATATATTTTTAAACATAACTTGTTCATAAGAAAATGTTTGTAGAAATAGTTTCATATACGATGTCCATAGAAAAGTAATTAATAGGAAACGCAAATATTTCATAATCAATTTAAAGTTGTTAATTCACCGGTTTTTCCATGTCGAATTGCATCTTCAACCACCATCATCCGCGCCCCCAACAAAAGAACAAAATCAACCTGTAAGAAGGGATTTAACCCATGAGTTTGAAACTCAATAGCTATTATCGGTGCATTTCGTAATCAAATTAGAAAATTCGAACCATGGATTCATACCGTCGCACGTAGATGGATTTCCGGCAAAATCCGATGTCTATAGCATTATCATAACACGTAGAGCCGGAGAATGATCATTCAAACTATAATAGTACCGAAACACCGTACCCGGAGGTACCAGTTCATTCAACTTTTAACCAAAAAATCAAATTTGAAAACGAAATAACACTTGCACCTCTACTTTCCTTGAATATTCTTGGATATCAAAGAATAAATGTGTAGAAAGCATTTCTTCTTCTTACCCTTATTATTCCCTTAGTTTAAATTGACATAAAATATATTTTTTTGCGAGAAAATAAGATGAAATTCGGATTTAAGGAAGAATGTAGTGAAAAAATAACTTTCCACTTCTTGTAACCTTTCTTTTTAATGAAAAATTAAATGGGAGGAGTTGTATTATCATAAAGTTTGTTAAATTAGATCTTTAACTAAGAATTTGAAGAGTTTTTAAGCCTAAAAAAAATTTATAAAGAAGTTTTATAAAAACATCTACGTGGTGATTCGAACCTGGGTTACCTATATGAAATACCATGTAGATGACTATTGGGGCAACCCAATTATTCATTAAATCTTTGTAATCAAATTTACTTAAACTTAATCCCTTAAATTTTTGGGCTTTTAATTAATTTATGGCTTAGGCTTTCAAAATATTAAATGATTTGAGCTTCCACAACTTATTTTTTGAATGAGATAGGTTCGTGGTGCTAGATCATCACAACATAATAGTCTAATTTCATTTTATTTCTCGGGCTTTTACATATTTAGATCAAGATGCGAAGTGGAGAGATCATAATGAATTTGGAAGATGATGGCACGGGAATCTTGGAATTGTTTTTTAAAATGTTTTAAAAGAAATCATTTTATAAAGGCAAATAACACAATTTTTCAATATTGAACTGGAAACAAAGATTTTATCACCCTTTTTTCTTGACTCTGATACCGCTGAAGGGTAGATGTGTTAAAATCTCATTTTTTTACTCAAATAAACAAACTTTCATTAATCTCATAATATATAACTAATATAATAGAGCAATTCTCTCTCAAAAAACTCTCTTATACAAAAATGGAATTTTTTCTTCTACTCGATATTTCAAAATACATACCAATAAATCTATTTATGAGAAAAACTAAGAAGTGTTCAAGATGATCAAGTAACTTTCTTCAACATCCTTTGGTAGAAGAAGTATTCAAAATGATTAAGTAACTTTCACCTTCTTTAATAGAAGAAGAGTTCAAAATGGTTAAGTAACTTCCACCTCCTTTAATAGAAAAAGAGTTCAAAATGGTTAAATAACTTTTTCAATAACTCTCGGCCAATGATGACATTTTCCTTAACCATGTAAAATTCTTCTATCCAATACAAAACTTTTGCTTAATCAAGTTGAATTTCGACTAAGTCATATTTTCATCATCTTCATACTTCTAAAACTTTTTGATGATTTTGGAACTTCTTATTTTTAGAATTTTCTTGATCGAATCTACACTAATTTCAACATGAAGTTGGCCAGAACTGAGAAGAACTTGTCCACTAATATATAAGGGAGCCATTTCAGAAGTACCATGGCAAATGCAAAAATAGAAATTAAAAATACTTCCCTGGGTAGTATATGAATCCGAGTCACCAAAAACATAGTAGCAACTAGATTACACAGAAATATATAATAGCAAGTTTTGAGTTGGTCTCAACATCCTTTCGAAGAATACAACGATCATAAAATCGAGTGTCACTTTCACTCATATATATATTGATAAGGTAGTTCTACAAGAATATGTGGAGAAAAGTACCAGCTGTTTTTTGCACAAGTCCTCTCAGTGCGGAAGGTTCATTGAATAACACTCGACAATTTGGGGAGTCGATGTTTGGTGGGGATTAAAATCAAATTTTTAGTAAATTTTGATAAAAGTTGATGAAACATGGTTGAAAAGTTGTGAATCCTACGAAATATATGGTTAATATTAATTGTTACTTTAATTTAGATTTAAATCTGGATTTTAATTTTGACGAAACAGTATAGTATTTCGGAATTTGAAATCTTGATTCATCATGAAATGAAAAAACGTACTTACAAAATTTCTAACCACTATATAAGGAGATGTATTGTACTTACAGAGGTCTACACTCACTTCCATATCAGAATTCCCACACCCTACAACCAAAACCCGTTGGTTTCGAAACTCAGAACCAAATTTGTACTCGCTGGTATGAATCACAGGCCCTTGAAAACTCTCAATTCCTTAAATTCTGGCACAGATGACTTGGCATTTTCGCTCATTGCAACAATTAGCCGCCATTAAAATTATTCAAAATCTTGAGTTTGAACCCTCCAAAACCCATCAAATTCTGCTCTTTCCACAGTTTGCTTGAATCTTGGCTGAATTGAAAAATGGGTGGCATAAGATTCCATATATAAAATGAATTGTTGCTTTGTAGGATATTTGGGAAAATCTTCGAGGAAACTAAGGAATGCGAGTTGACAAAAATGGGTGGGGAGATGAAGTTTGAGGCAATCGTAGGTTTTTTCTTGCCATAAAGAAGCAATGCAATTGTTTCTTTCAGGAATTAAAAAATCCATTTTGCTTAAGGAAGGCTGAAACTGAAGAACCAGAACCTACTAGTATAGGTCCATGAATCCACTGACAGTTAATTGGTTTTCTTCCTTTTTTTTCTTTTTTGCAAGAACCAATGTCAAGAAAATGAAGAAATTGAAAAGAAAGTTCAAGAAAAGAGAAAAAGTTCAACTCTTTAAGGTTCTACTTTTTGAGTTCCTCTCCTTTTGCAAACTAAAAAAAGGGAATTTAAAGAAGATTTTGGGTGTTTGGGTGGAGGTCAAGAAAGTAAGAAACATGGGCTCTGTGTGTTTCTGTTCCAAAGGTTTTCAATGCATAGGTTACAGCAATATGAAAAGAGAGTAAAGCTGAGTTTCTACGATAGGTGAAAAATTTAGAGAGAGAGAGAGCAAAAGGTGTAATGGAGGTGTGAAGGTTAAGGAAAGGACTTTATTATCTTTCTCAAGGCTCTACCTTCAAAGCCTCTCTACATATTTGAGGTAGTGTTATTGGCAATCTTCAAACACACCTCCTTCCCCTCACCCCGCCACAATCGATATCTATTTATATATATTTGGGTTTTTCGTCTTCTTTTCATTCCGTCATTTAATTGGAAAAATGGAGAAACATGACCAGTCAAGATTGCCAAGAATTTAATTGAAGCTTATCATAGTTTTTCCTATTCCTATCTTTCTTTAAATGTGTTATGTTTTGGGAAATTTAAGGTTTTTTTATTGGCTAAAATTTTGAGTTTAGACAAAAACTTTGGGTACAAGTTTATCCGATGATATTCCGACTAGAGTTTTAGAAGTTTTGGTAAATTGTCACGTTATTTAATGTTACGGGATCTTGCAAGTTAGGTGAAAGGGTCTTGTATGTTTTCATAATTACAAGACCGTTGTTTCTTGAGCAATGCTGTCACAATGTTCCATGATTTTGAGTGCATCATATCTTCATTTTGAGAGCATCATATCTTCATTCAATTGTAAGATAGATGTTCATCAAAATCCCACAAGCGTACGGGTTCATTGTATAAGTAATAATTGTGATGAAAGAGTTATCGTCCCACAGGGAATAAGGTCCAATTTCAGTGTATTCGATATAATTAAATTCGTGTGATTAACCAAAAGTTGATGTTTGTTTGAATAGCTAATTAAGTTCTATAACTAAAAATTGCAAAATTAAAGAGAATTTGTTTTAGAATTCAAACGAGTGAATATATTGGATTTCCGACGCCACTGATCAACTCTTAGTTCTGATTCTCAACCTATGACAACTATCTCAACTCATGCAATTGTGATGATCGATAATTCCACTTTTATTTATTGTTCTTTCCCAAGATATAATAAACCTATGATTACTACGGGACGATCCTATTCCTAGTCCGAATTCATATGGCAAACACGCATTGATATATAGGATTATCACACGTGATCGCACACGTCACAAATATTATTCCTAACATTCATTGTTCATGCGTTCCAATAACAGTGTTCTACCTACCGTGAGTTTTTATACACTACGAATAAGCAACTTATTGTCCTAATGGTGAACAAATATTAAAACAATATGTATATGCATATTAAAGAAACTACAACACAAGAATTAAGATAAAAACATAAAGTCTTGAATTAGAAACTAAGAGTCAATCAGTTTTGTCATCCATCCAATACAAAGATATTTAATCTAGCATATTAATGTAGGAAAAACAGGAAAAATAAAAGAACAACGTCACCTGAATCATTAAAATATGAAAAGAATCTGAAATCCTTCACTTTATGTCTTCAATTCTGAATCCGAGTGATGAAGTCTTGTTCTTCAATGTATATCCCGCTCTCTTTTTCCTCTTTGTTGGCTTCCAAGATGATAAAAATTAGGTTCTCCCGTGTTTTAGCTAACTTTTGGTATAAATATGGTGCAAAAAATTCCAAACCAAGACTTAACAAAACAAAATAAGGAAACAAAATTTTTTTTGTTGGAATTGAACCATGCGTACGCATGGTTCATTTGGTGCGTACGCATAGTAACCTCAATTGAGTTTCGGAAATTCAATTTCCCAACCATGCGTACGCAAGGCCTGCAGGCCCATGCGTACGCATAGTTCAATTATTTTAGGGGCCAATTTGCAATTTGGTCCCTAAACTTTCTGAAATGTGTGTTTTGGTCCTTTTCCAAAATTTCTTGTCGCATTAGTTTCTCTTCAACTCCAATTGACCGTTGGTGTTCTCAACTCATTGTTTTGTACAATTTAACTTTTGGATTATTGCATTCTAGTCCCCAGACTTTGCCCTTGATGTAATTGAGTCATTTTTCCCGCTTATTTTCTTTATTCTCGTATCTTCCATTGATTGTAACTTACACACAATATATACATAGGATTAAGCCATATTTCATCAAATTCATCATCAAATACTCAATTTTAATGGTCTAAATAAGTGTATAAAATACACTTATCAATAGATTTCTACATTAAACCAGCATAATTCAAGTCGTGTTGAGCTGAACAAACACATATGTTGGCTAGCTCTGTTCCTAGCCTCATTTGTATTACCCAAGAACTTTGCCACTTAATGCATTGCCTTGCAAGAGGTTAGACCTCTCAATGTGTGATATTGGCTCTAAGTAGTTATGGGTCAACCTCACTATGATTGTTTTGAGTTGTTTTATTTGTTTATTTAGCTTTGTTTTGCGATGGACAAAATATGTTATTTTCGGGCAAGTAAATTGTCACTTCTTGACATTGAATGATAGTAGTCATGCTTAGTCAAGCAAATACTTAATGAATTGAGCTCAAACTTGAACTTCGTTTATATAGCTCCAAAGCTAATCAAAGCTCCATCTTGTACGAACTAGGACCTTTCTGACACACTCGTGCCTGCTTTTATTGTATGTTTTGGTAAGATACTAAGATTTCTCTCTCTTTTTTTATTCTTTTTTTTATGCTGTGTACTAAAAGAATTTGTAAATAAACTGAATAATAATATTTTTGACCATCTTATAAGCTTTAAAAATGCTATCGCACAGACATAAGATCATGTACTTAGTCGATAAGACGAGATGATCGAAGAAAACATTTGGACAATCTTGTCAAAAATATATCTTAATGTATTTGCATCCACAACTATTGAGTTTTAAAAACACACACCCTCAAATGTATTTTTCAATTCATTAATTTCCAATTAGCTATAATTTTTCACACAAAAATCTTACTAGATTTGGTTTCGTAGATTTGCATGATAATGTATCTAGTTAGAGTATGAATTATGATGTACTCAATTTTTTAGTATATTTAGGAAATCAATTATTAAAACCTATTTTCAGCACCACAACACCCTCCACGCTTTTGTGGGTTGCGGGAGAGCCCACCCTTAAAAAGGAAATTCTTTCTCATTTTTTATATTAGTTACTGTGCATTTTTATTCTAACATGAATTGTTTTGAGGCATAAACTTGAAACAAAGAACCAAGTTCAAAATGGGCCCAAGACCACAAGTATCGGATAAGGCATAAGACCCGTAACCTTCGTAAAAGTCCAATGGACAAATATAGAGAAAACACATATCAGAGACAAATTGAAGACCAGTGAGAATATCCTCAAGGGGTATTTTTATAAAAGGCCCAATCAAATCATTCACAACTTTTTAGGTCCAACTTACTATAAAAAGGCCCATTTTTCAAATTATAACTATCAGTTTCACTACTTTGCCCTTTTTTGAAATTCCAGCTTCTTTTCTTATCTTCTTCTTTAGTTTATCTACAAACTTCTACTTCTTTTTTCTTTTCTAGTTTTACTCAAAGTATAAAGAAGCACATTCAAACAACAAACCCTTATATTTTTACATTATATACTGGTAAGATATTCTTCTCACTTTTAGTTTTTTTTAGTCTTTTATTTTTTTATTTATATATATATTCATTGCCATTTCTGTTTATTTAAGTATTTGAATTCATTTTTTGATCTCAAGTGACTTTGAAAAGTAGAATCTCGTATATTTTAGTTACAGAATCCAAATGGATGTTTTAAATGACTCTAGTCATTTTAAACGACAATGACTGTGGTTGTTTAGTCATTTAAAACGATCAAATTTGTGTTTTATGAATATTGGGTAGTTTTCTCATAGTCGTTTATTTCATATAATAAGTGATAAATGAAAAACAACTTTGATTGTTTAAAATGACTACAATAATTTTCCCTTAAAAACAAAAATAACTCCTGTCTTTTAAAATGACTAGAGTCGTTTTATAAGAAAACGACCATTCTCGCTTTAAACGGCTCCAGTCATTTACATGAAAACGTTCACATCTTGTTTTTCGATTGTGTGCTCATTTTTCTAATTTGCATATTGATGAATTGTATGTATTGAAGTTTGTCTTCTCATTCATTTTAAACAAATAAGCCGAAACCAAACACAATCTATAAAATTAGAACTTCGATTCTCATCTCATATTGTACTATACATTATTGTAAATCACACACTTAGAATTTAAATAAAATATACTTGAATATTGTTAGTAGAGCACAATGAATTGTATATAATGAAGTTCATCTTCTTATTCACCTTAAACTAATAAGTCGAAACCAAACACGGTCTATAATGTTAGAAGTTCGATTCTCACTTCATATTGCACTACACATTATTGTAAGTCGCACATTTAGAATTTAAGTACGGTATGCTTGAATATTGTTAGTAAAGTACGATGAATTGTATGTAATAAGTTCGTCTTCTTATTCACTTTAAACTAATAAGTCGAAACCAAACACGATCTATAATATTAGAAGTTCAATTCTCACCTTATATTGCATTATACATTATTGTAAGTTGCACACTTAGAATCTAAATACAGTATACTTGAATATTGTTTGTAGAGTACGACAAATTGTGTGTAATGAAGTTCGTCTACTTGTACGTTTTTAAACGAAATAAATTATAAACAACTAGAGTTGTTTAGGAAAACGACTAGAGTCATTTAAGAAAAAGGGTATAGTCGTTTTAAACGACTAGAGCTATTTTACGAAATGACTGAATCTTTTAAAAGGACTACTGTCTTTTTGTTAAAAACAACTGCAGTCTTTTTAAAAGACTAAAGTCAATTTTTTGGGAAAAGACTAAAGTCTTTTAAATGACTCTAGTTATCAGGAAAACAACACCATTCATTCTCCTTAGACAATTAAGATAAAAACTAATATTTTTGAAAAAATTCGATATTATTTCCCTTGTTAAATAAACTAAATCAACCTGAAAAATAAACTATTCATAACACAAAAAACCCACATTCAACATGCACCATTAAATTATATTTACATTCATAACTAAAGGTCCTATGGATAATAATCAAGGGCAAAAATATGGGCAGCCATATTTTCCCCATCTACTCATATAGAAGCTATTAACTTGTTGTGCTAGACCGTTAATGCTCAAGAATTCTATATATTTTATTATGTACATACTACAGTCGCCCCTAAAAGATAGTAAAAAATTTTAAATGAAGTGAAATTACTAAATTAATATGAACAAGTGAATTTTTAATTGTAACAAAAAACTTACAAAACGACTTGTTTAATGGTTTTGGTATTCCTTTTTATAGCAAGATTATTTGTCTCCAAATCGATGTTGATTTCCTTGAGAAGTGGCAAGACAATGATACTAGCAGCCTTCAAGTCATCTTTAAGTTGATCCCTCGTGATGAAACCCTTATCAGGACCATACATAAATATTGTCGCTTTGCAAAAGTCAATCTCAACAGTGAGCCAATGTCTGCGAGTATATAACGAAAAGTATACATGTGTACATTCCTGCCATTTCCTTCCAAATGATGGCTTTGCCCCAGTGATATATTCCATTAGCTCTACCAGCATTCTAAGATCTCTCACATAAATCAAACATAACAAAGTTTAATTCATTATTAAATTGCACGTTCAGAATAGCCTGGAACCACCAAATGACTTGGGATATTTTGTTGCTCGAGCCTACAACAAATGCAATGCCATGACAACATGCTGAAAGTTGAATACATAGTTATATACAAATTAATTGAACAATACAATTAATGAGTTAACATACTTACATCATCTAGAAACCATTCCCCTCGTTTTAGCACATTGTTAAACAATTTTGTTTGCATCTTTTAAGTTGATATAAACCAATTTATATGAGACACTGAAAAAAAATGTAAAATTATAAAATAATACATGTGGTAAGTAAAAAAATCAAAGTCAATGAATTGGTAAAGATGCTTACCCATCGCCTGAAATGGACTGTCATTTGGAGAATTGCTTCTTCTTAATTGGGTCAACATCCCAAAAAAGATCAACACGAGTGTCGTCAACATGTCTTCTCCATTTATCCCCAGTCGTATATGGAGAGGAAACTAACTTTGAAACTTCTTTAAATCTTTTTATCTCTCATCAGGACATCAATTTACTGATAAGTTTTTATCTAAATTTCTCTTTTTGCGAGTAAAAAACTTAGTGTACATTCATGTCCTCTCATTAGTCCCTGCATCAATGTCAACTACATCCATCTCTCTCTTAATATTCTCTGCTATAGTCTCTATCACAGCACTCCCTACCTTAGTCTCACTCTCAATGCTCATTGTAATTGCCTCATTCCCAATTTTCCCAGTCTGAGCCTCTTCCCCTGTTGCAGCCTCACTCTCAATGTTTTTTACAATTGCCTCCCTCCTAATCTTTCCTATCTCAGCTTTACTCTCAATGCCTCTTACCACTGTCTCCATCACGACACCTCCTGCCTTAAACTCTCCTCTAGCGTTCCCTACCCTAGGCTCTCCTATAGTGTCCCCTTCTTCCATCTCTCTCTCAACTTCCTCATGGTTATCTTTTTCAGTCCCAAATATTCTATCAACCCCAAATGAGTGGTCTTTGTCAAGATGTTTACTCGGTCTTATCCAATTCATTATAGTATCGATCTTCATATTTATCTTTTCATATTTATCGGATAATTCCTCCATGTGGTGCAATAATTGTCTTAAAATATCGTTGTGGTAGCAAGAAGCTCGATGGCTGCGTAGAGGTCTTTGACTTGTAGGAATAGAACGTTGATGTATACGAATAGTCCCCAAACTTTGCATTTAATGGAATAAGAGAACATATAGTTAGTACCAATTCATCATACGAAAGATTATCAATTAGCATTAAAAATATACATAAATCATCTTTACATGTATTCAGACAGACTCTCGCTCTCTAGCTCTGTAGTAGATTTAGATCATCATCTAGTAATGCATCATCAAAATATGGGTATCCTTCGTCCTCGTAGAGATAAACATCCAAGATCGAATCTTCTTTTCTAGTTTTGTGAACCGATAAATTCGCATATTGTTGTTCAGTCTCATCGAGATATGCTGTCAATAAGCAACGAACTTGTAGCTGAATAATTGACAAAAAATCCTTTTAGCAATACCTGAGGTAAAATGCAAAAATAATTACAATATAGAAGATATACTCATTTGTGGGTCATCCAAGACTTCATCAATATCATGGAAATTAAGAGTAAGTGTTGATTTTCAATGGCACATTCTCGTCAATCTGTTGACGGGTAACCTAGCATGATACATGTTTGCTATTGTGGAATAGACTCGAACGCTCACACCTAAAAGAAGATGTATATGTTGTTTACAAGTATTTAAAATCAAATAAAAATAATGTCTAAATCACAAGGTTTGATCATTTACTTGTATCGTTAGTGGAAACCTCCATAAAGAATATTTGGGCTTCAGATTCTTTGATACTTTTAGAAATGCATGTATTGTAAATTTAAATTTTTTGTTTCCCCATGGATATCCATTAAATAGCTCCAAATCATCAACTATATTTAAGATGCAAAGATCTATAGATGTATTTTTTTGTTTGGACCTCAATACTATTTTATATATAAGAACTAAACCCAATTTATATTTATCATATATGTCTTTTATCTCTTTTTCAAAAGTCTCATTTAATTCTTAGGCGTAACCTTACTTGATATTGGGAAATATTTAGTTTTCAATCTACCATTTTCATTTATCTGTCTCTCATACTTCTCTTCATTGACAGGGTCTAATCCGGTAACGAGCGTAAGCTTGTACAAGGAGAAATGGGCAGCTTTTTCCAATCCTAAACAAAACCATAGTTCATCCTCGTTCACGGAGACAACCCGTCGTAATAACAAGTTGTTAATTCGTTAGGCAGATATTTTTATATTCCTAATGTTGTATAATTTACCAAAGCATGAATTCAAGAACATCTCCTTATAAACATCATCTAATGCATCATATACTTTTTCCACACTTGATACATTAGAACGTGTCATGACTTTCGCATCACATCGATCACCAATGTTGTATATGTACTCCGTCTTGCAAATGACATGAACATATTAGTAATGATGACTTCAAATACTATCAGAAAGTAAATACACAGGTACCAATGCTAATTGCATAACCATCATCTTGCAAGTAATGAAGTAACTTCACTCTAGATGCACAAAAAAGGAGCCATAGATGTGAATCTCCGTACATGTAATGAAGTAACTTCACTGTCATTATAGCTTTGGAGCAAATATAAAGTATTTACAGGTACCCCTATAAGCCAAACTCCATTCATATTACAATTTTTATTCTTCAACTCTAGATAAATTATTATTTAGTTCATAGTCAAGAATTATCAAGAATTCATAGGAATTATTGAGCTCTACATTATTACTATTATTATCAGGCATCTTTAAAGCATGATCAGGAATTGCTTTTTCTGGAGCTATTTCTTTTTTTTGATTTCTTTCAATCGTACAAATTTTTGTAAAGATGTAAATAAAAATCACATGAATATGAAAACAGAATTCAAACTTAAACCATTGTTTAGCATCAATTGATTCCAAATAGACCAAAGACATGATTAATTCAGAAGGTACAAATTTGACCTCCTTTATTATAATTAGTTTTTGGGTTCACAATTGATGCCTGTTTTAGCAATTTTTTGAGGAAATTTTCCAATAAGGACCACTAAAACCTTTCAAGTAAAGATTGGGATGCATAAAATTGATCGAATTTTCAAGAATAGAGTATTGGCGCCTTTACTTCATTCATCGATCAAAGTAATTATGTAAATTCAAAACTAGAAAACAATAACTATATGTGAAATTCATAAAAATGTCGACTATCATACCAAATCTTTTCAAGTGTGTATCATTTGCTAGATTGTGCTATCCATTTTAAAATAGATGGACTATATCACACGTGCACATGAAGCAAAATGTTTCAATTACATTTGTTCTTGATTCAAGCATTCTTTGGAAGGAATGAAATCCTTTGATGAAAAAATCAATATTAGCAAGAACAGGGGTGCGAGTGCGATAGACGGGTGGAGACTGGGCAAGGAATTCAAACGACATGATACACTTTCAGTCAAAAATTTGTGAGCTCAACACAACTTTGTAGCATATATTTATGGAAATGGAGACCTGAATTCAAGAATTGAAGATTGATAATCCAAGAATTTAAGAGAACTTGATGATTGGTCCAAGTATAACTTAGGTACTTCAATTTTGAAAATGCTTCATTCTCAAAAGTCTTGCTTAAATCATAAGGAATGACTAATGACTTCGTAAGAAGGATTGCAAGAAAGAACTCCTATATCAACAGACACATTTAGAAAAATAAAAGAAAAAGAGAGAAAAGAAAAAAAAAATAGAAATAGATCTTCGAAGTCTTTGTGCTTAAGAAGTAAGCGGAAAAGAAGAAGAACCCTACGGGCAAGGTCAGGGGCGGAGCCAGGAATTCATGGTACGGGAGGCAAAAAATTTTAAAAATTTAATGTACGAACTACAAATAAAATTTATATATAATAAGAAAAATTCATAATATAAGTTACCTATCGTAGTTGTATCCGACGATGTTTTAAAGCATAAAATTCATCTACAATAGAATCTAGATCTAAATTCATACTAAATTCTCACTCAATATTTAGTGTTAAACAATCAGCAAGAAAGCCATCGTCCATTTTGTTACGAATTTTCGTCTTCACATGTTTCATTGCTGAAAATGCTCGCTCCACAGTCGCCGTTGAAACAGGTAGTGTGAGTACTAAACAAATGAATTTAGTCAAAACGACATAACTCTCCAACCTTCTACTTGCAACCAATTCTCAACATAAATCAGAAAGTGTAGGTACTTGAAATCGAGGTTCGGAAATCACATCATTCTGATAATGTTGCAACTCAACTTTCAAACAATAAATATCTTGCTATGAAAAATCTTCAGGATAAAACTTCTGTGCAAGCTTACAAATATTATCAATGTTAAATGATTCAAAAGAATCTTTTGGATCCAAAGCTGCACTGAGAGAAAGGACTTTTAATGATGTCTCATTAAATCTTGTATCTAACTCCATCATCAGAAAATCAATGGCTGCATTGAAAATATCAATGTGATAGTGATGTTCAACGGTAGGATACTCACGACCACGAGAACGACCAACCATATATGAAGCATCAAAGTCAGGTACATGTATATCATTTTTTGAGCAAAAACATTTCACCTCTTCAAGAAATTCTTCCCAGCCATCTTCTCTCAATGTTTGAAGGATAGTTTTTGTAGTACGGACAAATCTCATAGCAGTCAAGATGTCTTGAGTTTTCTTCCGAAGGGTCTGACAAAGCACATCCGCAATTGCTAATATTTTACGCATTAAATGTAAAATAAATACAAATTCAAATGTTGTCATGGTTCTGTACACACCACCAACTTCGGACCGAGATCTTACATTTGGAGAATGATCACTAAGATACTCAAGCACCTTGCAAGTTGCAACATACATATCAATCAGACTCTTTACAGAGCTGTAATGAGAAGACCAACGAGTACCTCCGGCTCGTTGCAAATTACCAATCTGATTAGCACCACTTCCGGACTCTCGTTCTCCAATTTCCAACAAATGCTCAATTTCTTTTCTTTGGGCACTTTTCAACTCATTGATGCGCTTAGGAGATGATGTAATCATATTAATAACACTATCCAAATGAGAAAAAAATGAATTAATATCTGAGACATCCCTAGCTGCAGAAATCAATGTGAGCTGTAAATGGTGGGCAAAACAATGGACATAGTATGCATATGGACAATTTTTAAGAATAATGCCTGTAGTCCATTCCAAGAACCACGCATATTATTAACACCATCGTACCCTTGGCCTCTCATATTTTGCACTTGAAGGTCGAAACGGACAAGAACATCAGAAATTTGATTCTTAAGATTTAATGAGGTAGTGTCACTAACACTTTTAATTGCAAAAAAACGCTCCGTCAAAATTTCATTACTTCTGATGAACCTCAGGATAATGGCCATTTGTTCTTGTGAAGATTCATCTCGTGCTTCATCAACAAGAATACTAAATTTTGCATCCCCAATTTTGCCAGGAATTCTTTGTCGGACTTTGTTGGCCATAATGTTCAAAATTTCTTTTTGAATGTCTGGAGATGTGTTTGTAGCATTTTTGGGAGCATTACCCAATACAACTATTCCTACTTCAATATTCATTTTTCCAAATGCATCCACCAGTTCAATGAAATTCCCACAATTCAGTGAAGATGGAGATTCATCATGGCCTCTAAAGGAACAACTTTGAAGTGCTAACCACTTAACACTCATAATGGTGGTCTTTAGAGGCAAACGATTTTTCTGAATTTCCTCATTTGATAAAGAATGCATTACCTTGTCAATATGTTGAGTTGGTTTCATTAGATCTTCAGCACTTCTCTTACAGCCATTATGAAACGACGAAGATGTTGTACCAACATGAATAAGAAATGCACATTTACTTCCTTGGTTAACCCTCTTCCAACTATCAAACCCAATAGTAACCAACGATGAAATATTAGATGGAGTACTCTCATTGAGAGAGGAAACAATAAAAATAATATGCCTTATGTGTTGAAGGCGAATATTCCAATCAAGGAAACTGATTGTACCAACGTTCCTGAAATCGACGTTTCCACTTTCCACATTCTTTGCTCTGATACTCCAAAAGTTTTGGTTGATAAGGTCCAACATTTAGATAAGCTCGCCTAATCTGATCGCGTTCGTTACGTGGATGTTCACATATTTGTTTTCTTTTTCCAGGGTCCCGTTCAATAGAATCAGATGGTTCTACATTAAGATTGGAAGATGAAGGCCGCACAACTGCTGGGGATGAAATTGGAGGAATGGGCGCCGTAGGAATTGGAGAATCTTGAGATTTATTACTTTTTGAAAAAAAAGACAACAAGGTTCTTCCTTTCTTGTTAGAAGGTCGATCTTCTTCCATATTATATCTAAAAGCATAAAAAAACAAGATACTTCAATATCACATAAAGGCATAAACTTAAATTGATAAAACCATAATCATATAAAACCAATTTACTATTTGCTATAACCTATGAAATGAGATTTTTTATCCAAAGTCAGAGATTGAGAAATGAGAACCAACCTTGAAAAGTTGAACTTCCTTAACCCTTTTAGCCTTTGGACCCTTTTCTTAGCAAATAGCACAATACTTCAAAAAATCAAAAGCATCACCTAAAATTAAACAAAAAAATCCAAAAAAAACTATGAAAATAGTATCATAATGCCTATGAAAATGCTCCAGTGCTTCACCTAGTATTATACAAAAATAAACAATAGTTTTACTTTTAAGAATGTCATATAAATCAAAAATAAGTAATTTTTCTTAAAGCAAGCATCAGCAATCAGCATGAAAATTGACTAAATATTAGAGACTAAACAAACGTATTCGGTAATTTCCAATTTCATCCAATCTGGACCAATCAGTTTCCACTTTCCACAGAAATCCAAGATTCTGATTTCCATTCCAAATGTCAATTTTAATCACCACAAGACTCCACAACAGATCACCCTATGCATCAGTGAAAATTTGAGGGGAATTTATCAAACACATTAAAGGCATCCTATTTCACCCAAATTTTGAAAGAATTGGGTTCTAATTCAAAACCAAAATTCTCTCATTTCAAACTCACTGCTCACAATCAAAATCCATCAAGTAACAAAACCCATTCTCATCAATTGTTCAAATTTTTCCAATTACAACAAAATGACAAATTATCTCTTTCATAGAAAGGAGGTCATAGAGAAATAAATTATCTATTTCATTAGTGTGAACTGCGAAATGCAAATAAATAAATAATTAATGATTAACTAACTGTAATGAAGATTAAAAATGAAGATTCAATTTCAGAATGGAACCTCCAAACCTCGACTTAGTCGGCTGAAGCAAGAATGTGGGAACTGGGAAGATGGGATGCGGTTGCGGCCTGCGGGGTCAAGCCAGCGAGTCGGCGGCACAGTGGCACTCGACGACGGGCCGATGGGCGACGGCGGTCCACGTCGGCGGGACGGCGGCTACGGGCAGGGCCGGGAAAGGGGAAGAGATGTAGGGTTTTTGATTTAAGGGAATGATTTCATTTTCAATTGATTTTGCAAAACTTATAGTTCACGTGGTAAGGAATGGAAAGAAATGAGATAAATGGATTTTATCAATTGATACATTTAAGTGGGTTTGGGTTAAATTAGTGAGCTAAAGATTAAAACACAAAAAAAAATTTAGGTGGACTAGCCCACTGAATTAAATTGTTGGTGGGCTAATGTGGTTACATATGGGCTATTGGATTACAATTCACACAAAAAAAATTTTTTTTAACTATCAGGGCCTGGTCAACAGTGGGCTGCAGCCAATTGCAGCCCACCTCTAAATCCGCCCATGGGGAAGGTAAATGGGTGAACTGTTTTCTTCTTCTTTGTTCCCAGTGAGCAAGGTAAAGGCCTAACTAATTTCTTCATCTTCCTTACTGCCTTCTTCACTACTTGGTTTTGAATTGTTTAGGGTAGAAAGTATTAAAGCCAAATAGAAAATGAAAACTTTTTCTTTTTCTTTTAAATATAAAAAATTGGTCAAAGGCCAAAAAAAGTTTTAATATGGGTCAAACGACCATTTACAACAATTAGTACGTATTTAATATGGGTCGAACGACCATTTACAACAATTAGTACGTATCCTCGATGCATTTCATGAATTTCAGTTTACGTTGACAATAAATAAAAATACTTTTCAGATCACGTGACATTGATAATCTAATGAATAGTCAACCAAGTTTAAATTTGGCATATAACAAGTTCTAGTTATAACTCATATTTCATCTACTGATATTTAGCCCATGTTTGCATCCATTATTTGGGAAATTGAAGAGTTTTGAATAGCATTCTTTGGAAATTGTGTGGTTAAAAAATAATGAATCTTTATTGATTTATCTGTATAATTATTTTATTATGTGAATGTGTGATAAAAATGATACTGTAGCAAACAATTTAGAGCTTGTTTGATAGAGATTTTAATCCAATTAAAATCAATTTTTTGACTGTTATTTCACTATTTCAATCGTCATTTTTGAATTATTCTCTCACAGGTAGGACTCATTTTATCTCTAACGATTAAAAAATCAATTATCAAAATTCTTACCAAATAAGCACTTAAAATTTTAAAAGGGGGTCAAACGAGCACTTAGTAGGAGAAAGAAAAATTAAAAAACCAAAGTGAAAGAAAATAAGAAACCTGGGAGAAATAAAGAGAAAGTTTAAATAAGAACGAATCAAATAGATGGACACTTAATCCTCGTTTTGAGCCCTGTTTTTTAACGAAAAGATGAGTTTTATAATATTAATTTTTTGAAGATTGGGTGGTTAAGAAATATGAAAAAGTTTTAAGTTTATATGTAAATCATTTTATTGAAATAATGAGTGGTTGAAAATGAGTTTGAGAAATAATGACTTTTGAAATAATGGGGTTCAAATAGGAGCTTAGTTTTAATAAAAGAACTAGAAGAAAGAAACGAAATTGTAGTTATATTGGCATTACAATTTTCTTTGGTTCCATCACTTTTTAATTACATAAAAGATCCATTTTTAGCTTATTATCATGAGTAATTGTTTCAAACGTCTATATAATTTGTCTTTATTGACAAATTATTTATATCGTTTCAATTTTGACATTTGGACCATCATATCTATCAGACTCTACAAAATTTACCCATATCATTGAATTTCATCGATTTTCTATGTCAACTGGTTCTGTGCAACCCACTTAATAAAGGGAACTGCTAGATATACATAATTGTTTACATGATGGTGTCTATAATTACAAGTGGTACTGGATCCAACCTTTAATTCAAATCTCACACTTGCACATCAATCACCGGATGATTGTCACATCACGTTATGAATACCATTATGTGTAATAATTATGTACAAATAGAATTTTCCCTTAATAAATGCCCAAGGATATGATGGTCAAACCACTAAATGAAGCACAAAAGACCATGTTTGTTTTTAGAAGAAGTCAGTAGAAGAACGGCTCTTTCATTAGAAAACATCCAAAAAAAAGTCATCGTTTGATAGTTTAAATGTTCAGCCTTAACTGAAAGAGCATTGATAATATTTACAATTCATTTTAATTTTAACATGAATTGTCTTGAGGCTTAAACTTGTAACAAAAAGGGAACAATATATAATTCCTACATATAATTATTTCATTTTAAAACTAACAAACTTGTAATTATTCAGGTTTTAATTCTAATTAATTATATATATTATATATAATTAATTAAATTTAATTATCCTGACCCAATTAATAGTATTCCCAAACCCGACGACATGTCAAACCTAATTGATAAAGGAAAGAAATATGATCTTCGTTGCATAAAGACATGCTATTTTATTTCCCAAACATGGGATTTATTCTATTAAAAAACAATTGCATTGTGGCAATCAAAATGTTAAATGCAATTCAATCTGGAATTATAGTTAAAAACATAATACAATACGTAAAAGTACTACATATAATGCATACTACATAAATATCCCCAATGAATTCCTTTTCGAATCAAATATTAATTTTTGTTCCAAGCTTAAGTTTTCTCAAATGATACAGTTACGCGTTCTTTTATTATAAACATTTCCTCCACAGCGTCCACACATGATAAGATTGATGCTCTCCAATCTTGTAAACCTCTTAGAATATTTTAGTCTCATGATGCTCTCTTTAATTTAGGTGGAAGTATAAAAGCACGATTCTCAGTATTAACAAAACTCTACCTGTTGTGAAAACCAAATGGAACGATGTCACCTTCCTAAGTTGCTAGGTACGTCTCCTTTGTGTTGTATCGTGAGCAATAATTGTAATGTTGATTCTTTTTCTCACCGGCAACTGCCAAACCACGTTGACATGGAACACCAGCTTTCTGAAACTGGTTACAAGTGCATATCATACGGGTCAAGTCCACAATGTTCTTTGTTCCATCCGCGATCACTTCATACAAGAATTCATTCGAAAAAGATACCTACAATATTATAACATAGGAAAAAATTATATTAGGTGACAGTCAATCGACGACACGTCACCACAACCAATTAGCTAACGTGCACACAGTAATATGATAAGTCACATGATATTAATATATTTTTACTTTATCATCAGTGCATATTATATGATGTACAAATAAAGAAACAATTCAAGTATAATCTAACTGAAACTTAATGTGGAACTCACATCCTTATAATATATACCTCGGTCACTGGAAAAGGTAATCTACCGGGCAATACTTTAAAAGGTTTTAATACAAAATTCACCGACTCCACTATGTTTGATGTAATTGCTGAAAACCTATTTTTCAGGCACGTGACATCTCAATGACTTGTGAAATCCAATATTCTCCTACATATCAGATTATTTTCATCAATAAGATCTTTAAAATATAATAATAAATTAGACAGCAATGCCTTTTTATTTTATCAAGCTATTTTATGTGATATTCAAATTCATATTTTGTGTTCGCCCCCTACAACAGCATTAAATGGTTTTGTTATGTTTTGCCTTCATAACCATACGAATTAGGAGCACAAATTCATGCATGACTCCTGGGCAAACCACATGAATAACATACTCAATTTTGGGATGTTGATCGAATATGAAATACATATCATTATGCTCTCCATACGCCTCCTTGAGGATACTCAAGAACTAACTTCATGAATCATTGTTCTCTGAATCTCCGACTCCAGGAGCAAGTACAAATGTTCCATCATTTGTGTCCTGCGTGCAAGCGATGAAGAAAATACCTCGGTAACATCCAATTAGACATGTCACATCACCAACTACAAAAGTCTTTCAGTTGTTCCATCCTTTTATGCATCTCCGAAAGCTATAAAAGCATATTGGAAGTGTCCATCCGTATCGACTTCAATTCCAGTTATAGACCTAAAATTTTTCTCGAAGGTCGTACATGAACATTGGTAGTTTCTCATATGTCTAATTAGAATTCCCTATTACAACCTCAAGTGTATGTTCTCATGCCCTTCAAGCTTTCCCATACATCAATGACAAGCCATATATTTTTAACATGTCATTCATTATGTTAACTGGATTGTAAATAGTCCACGCATATATATAATTGTGCTTTATAAATTCACATATTAACGTACTTTTTACTTGTGGATAATCTCGTATAATTGTATTCAACAACACATATAATCATTCTGGATGTATTATATCTTGAACATATTCAATCTACAACCTTTTGAAGCCCTAAATTTCCATTTATATTGTTTCACTTCACAATTGAGCACATACTTGTTAATGCCGGACTTGTATACTTTATATTGGAAGTGATTTCGGAAAGTGTACAAGGCAATAGTCGTCTTTAGCATAGAATTGAAAAATATTTGATTTTCACAAATTCGTCAACATACACGGCTGCACCACTAAACAGTTACTCTCATCACTGTCATTATCATACGCCTCAATCGGTGATATATCAATGCTCGTGTTGATTTTGGGATTTTCATTGATATCTCTGATAGGGAAAGTCTTGGATCAATGCATTGACGTGGAAGCACAACCATTTCTTTCGAATTAGCCAGCATAGAGTTTGTTACTATAGAATGTAATATCTTTACCACATTGATATGCAATGCAAATGTGGTGATACATATATCCCTATGCTTAAGCTCCAAATAGAATTGCAAAGAACTCCCATTTGATATCCGAATTAGGGACATCTCTATATGAGAAACGTAATCAATCTTTAGACTCAAATCTCTCTTATCAATCTTCAGTATACTTATTATCATGTCAGCAAGCTCAATGTACTTGCAACCAAATGGAACAAGAATGCCAAATGCCAAAAATGTCCGCCCCATTTATAGTAAATATATCTACTTCATATGGTTCCTTTTTTTTTTTTTTTTTTTTTTTTTTGCAATGCATAAAAAAGGCATCACCGTCGCCATAATCTTTGTACAATTAATCTACATAAAAGGCATTACTTCTCGTCATTATTCTATGAACATTCAAGTAAGAGAACTGAGGAATTCACATATATCATTTTCTTGAACTTGAAATATATGAAGAATATATTTCAAATTTAGACACATCATAAACTCAATTACGCAGTAATTTAGAATTAGGATAACCGTTAATTCAAACTCAAAAAATCAGAAGCTGAGATGATTTAGATCTTAGGATTTATTTTATTTTATTTTATTTTATTTTTTTTTGACTTCACTTACGTATGAGATCCGGAAAAATGATTTTTTTTTTTTTTTAACTTCAACAAGAATATAATTTTCACAAAAAAAATGAATGAGAAAAGAAAAAAAAGTTATAAGAATTCGATTTAATTTTTTCAAAAAAAAATAGAGATAAATAATATGAGAGAGATAAATAGAAGCAAATATAATCAATAGGAAAAAGTAAATTTTTATTATAACTCTAATATTCGTCGAAAGAAAAAGGAAAGAGAAATATTGAAGAAAATACTTATTATTATTGTTGCTATAAAAGTCTCACAGTCTTCCAAAATTTTGTGATCAATGAAAGACGAATTTAGAGATTTTATATTAGTTCTTTCTATTTAAAAGTTAGGGAAAATTGTAGCAGCAGTCCCTAACATTTTCATTTTTTGTAGACTTTACCATGACATTCATTTTGCGCTAGCGGAGGTTAGGAACCTTTCATAAATATGCACTGGAGGTCCATTTGAATGAAAATCATTCAAAACATTGTCAGTTGACTGGAAAAATTAAGGAATTAACATCCAATAAAATCGTTTAAAACACCATCCAAAAAGGTATCAACATCTAATAAAATCGTCGCGGTAGCAGATAGTTCAAGAAATTTTTTTGGTCAACTGACGATGTTTTGAACAGTTTCCATCCAAATGGATCTCAGGTGCATATTTATGAAAGGTTAGAAACTTTTGCTGGCACAAAATGAAGGTTAGGATAAAGTCTATAAAAAACGAAAAGATTAGGAACCGCTGCTACAATTTTTCCTAAAAGTTAGTACCACAAAAACTTTTATAAAAGTCTCTAGAAGTCATTAAAATTTGAATACACCGAGATTTATAGATATTTCTAAAAAAAATTAATTGAATACACATTAGTTTTTTAAAATCTATAAAAATCTCAATTGAATATATCAATATTTTTAGAGAGTCTCAAAAAATCTAAATTAAATATCTCTAAACTTTTTAAATTTCAAAAAGTCATTAAAAATTTTAATTGAATACACCACTATAAATGAAGCACAGGGCCTTGTTTGTTCTTAAAAGAAGTTGGTAGAAGAACGGTCCTTTCATCGGAAAACCTCCAAAAAGTGATAAAAAAAAAATTGAAATTCACCTCCTTCGTAATGGTTAAAATTCACAAAGCGGCTATCTCATTCTCCGGATTTCGCCTCTAGGTGAGTTCGAGGTGTCTAAAATGTTTGATTTTTCAACATTTATTTTTTTATTTTTATTTTTACTTTTATTTTTTATTGTTATTATTATTATTTTTTTATGGGTGTCTGTTGTGGGTTTGTAATCACTCTTGCTTACGGTAAATATTGATTGTTTTCCTGCCATACAGTTGCTATATTCGTTAAGGACCCGTTTGATTGCACGAAATTTTTCATGGAACTTGGAATTCGAATTCCAACTTCCACTTTTGGCTTGTTTGATTGACAAAATTTTTCAGGAATTGATTTTCCGTGAATTTCTAGATACAACACCTTAAAGCGTGATTTTTCACCTTTTATTTTCCTAGGGAATAGGTGGTTTTTGATTTTCCACTTTTTTTTTTTTTTTTTTTTTTCTTTTTGTCTTTTTTTTTTTTTATTTTTTGCAATGG
>NC_036244.1:7792493-7831303 GCF_002742605.1 Olea europaea var. sylvestris | reverse complement strand
CACCCACGCACCCATCACATCAAACCCTTCTCTTTATCTCTCCAGCTTTCCCATCTTCGGCAATTGCTCTGTTGACCCACCCCACCTCTGTCAACGGCTCTGGCAATAATTTCAGCAACCACTCGGGTGAATATTCCGACGACCTTCCGACGATGCTCTGACAACCATTCCGACAAATATTCCAATGACCGTCACCTTTCCAGCGACTATTTTTTTTTTCTTTTTCTTCTTTCCAGCGACCGTCACCAGTTCCATTAGATTTGTGACATGTGCAGATTATGATATTTGATAAATTCTATTGAATATGTGACCTAATCAATGGGTGAACATACACATGATCAATTTCAAAATTAAAAATTAAAGTTTGAAATTTCAAAAATCAAATACTATTATGAAGAGGTGGTAGTGCATTGATGATGGCTGTGCATAATAGGAGATGTTGGAGCGTTTGAGTTTATGGTCAAGAAGTAGCAACTGTGTTTAGAAAATAGATTTACGTGGTGATGGTAATGGTGCATTACAGATGATGATAGTGCATTGGAGTTCATTTGTGTGGTAGTGGTGAGGTGGTAGCAATATTTTGGGCACTGTAAAAGTTGTTATTGTTTATGACAGATCTATGTTGTTGTGACTAATCGTGACCAAATTTTTATACAATGTGATTATTTGTGACCTTGTTAGTCTAATATGTGACTGTATGTGATCAAGTCACAATTAATTTGGTTACGTACAATGACTTGGTCACAACCAGTCACAATTAAAATGAATTTGATCAAAGACAGTCGCAATAAAAATAAATTTAGTCACAAGCAATCACAATTAACACAAATTTGGTCATAAAAAGTTACAATTAACATATAAATAGTTACCACCACCACCAGTACAGCCACTCTACCATCAACACTGCACCACCACCATTTAATCCATATACTACATTTTCAAAATACTTTCCACTACTCATTGTCGCCATTCGTCCACACCGCCACATGTTAAGCACCATCACTATAGCCATACCACCACTATCGCCAACAACAAACACTACCACGCCTCAACACTATCACACCAATAGCATACACGCACCAGCACAACACCCAACTACCACACCTATAGCCAACCGTACTGTGACCACAACCAACAGCAAACATCGCAGCAAAGCCGTCACTACCACCACAACATAGCCACTACCGCAACACCACAACACTCAACCACGACAATTACATCACACAGCACTGCACCGCACCCACATTCAACACTACCGTGACCACAACCAATAGTAAATATCGTAATAGAGCCGCCACCACCACCAGAGCTAATGCAATAGAGCCACCACATAGCATAGCCACCACATCACCCAACCACCACGACCACAACCAACAGAACTACCGTTGCCACCACCAGAGCCAACGAACTACATATTAGAAAATCATCTCACCTCCACCACCACATGAGCACCACCGTATCTATACCACCATTTCCAGAATTACCACCACCACAATAGCGAGTCGTCGCTTTCGACAGCGATGGCATCATCGGCATGGCGAAGCTTTCCATGCTGCCTAAGACGGTAAGGCGGATGGATTAGTGGGTAGAGAGAGAATGAAGAGGGTGAGGGTAAAAATAAATTCGATTTTGGGATAAATGGGATTGGGAGTGGGGCTGGGGTGGGTGAGGGCAGGGTGAAGTTAAATTATGATTTTATTAAATCTAATTATTACTTGATTTTTGAAATGAAATTTAAACTCTTTGTTTTTTTGAAATTTAAACTCCTTATTTTTTTTTAAATTAGTCTTTAAATATAGGTTTCTAGGTAATTTTCCCTTAAAATTTTTTAACTTTCTTATTCAGCCCATACACTAAAGTGAAAGGAACATGCATTAATGATTATTTTGCAAAAATGAAATTTGATTGGATTTTAGCGAAAAATAGCTGTATTAAGCAAGCTCTCAATGTTATGTGCAACCGGTGAAAATGTGCATTTGAATTATCACAATTTTGCAAACTATATTCTTCGAGCACATGTTATTTTCAAATTCAAAAAAATTATTTTTAAAGTTGTGACAATGAATCAAACTTAATACTTTTATATCTATATGCCAGACAACATGGCTATCAGTTAAGTAAAATATTAAGTAATTCTATCCAACATGGCTATCAGGAGTAATTCTATCCAACATGGCCACCAACATTATACGAATATTTGGTATAAAATTTGGTTGTGAAATTCATAAAATCAACTTAGACGAAATTTTTTGGGACGTTACAATACAATTATCAATCAAAACTATATATAGGAGAAGATAGTGAGATTTTCTAAATGCAAGGAGATTTCTCCGATGTTGTCAAATAGTTCAGGATACATCAAAAAAAGCTACAAAAGCACAAGTAATGTTCTCGACCATGACATGCGCTACTCATCATATCAATAAAACAACAACAAACCAAATCTGTTTCTTAATAAATATGCAAACGACTACATGAATACATTTTACATCAATATAGAAGGAATTTCAGAGAAAAAAGGGATGTTTCTTAGCTGCAGCTTCACACAATCTTCTTCACTTGCTGTTCTTGGATCGAAGGGCTCACGGTCAGGAAGAACTAAACCTTGTTTCATACGTCCCAATCTTCGTGAAAACAAAACCTGTTCTGCATTGACTGGGAGTCGAATAGACTGATATTCTTCGAGAGCCGAATTTAGATTCTCAAATCCCCATTTTTCAAGGCATTTACCCAAGACCGCAGCATCTAGTATCGACATGTTTGTGCTTCTCGCGCCATGAGGACTTACCGGGTGAGCTGCATCACCAATCAAAACCACGTTGTCCCAAACTACCTGTTCTGGCGGCTCACTATCGTATATTGCATTCAGGAAAGGCTCTTTAGTTTCCCGCATTAGTTTCACAAATTCTGGAAACCAAACCATCTCTGCCGCTTCATATATTTCTTCAATCATGTCTCTGCTGACTTTCTTTGTAACCGAGTTTTCCTTAGTTATATAAAAGAAGATTGCTCGTCATGACGATGTTCCTATCTAAATGTCATAGCAAAAAACATGGTATAATACAAAACAAGGATCAGAGCAAGAACATACCTCAAGATCTGGCTCTGGTTGATTAACAAACCAAACCCAGTTCATCCTTTTGTTGCATAACTCGTGAACGATACTGTGAGTTCCAACTCCTAGGATAAAGTAAATGCACTTACCAAGTTCGGGAAATGCCTTCTTGAGTTGCAGAATGGTTTCTGACTTCTCATTTTCTGAAAAATCGAGGACACCCCTCCAAGCGCAGTAACCCGAATATCTAACCATAAACAATGTCATTGCAAGAAACCAAGTGCTATAGTTTCTGAATTCTCATTGCAGAACAAGAGCAAAAAGGTAAGTATCTATCTTTTTTATTCACAAACCTGAGTTTAAGGTCGGGGAGTAAAGTTTTACGAATGGAAGAGTGACAACCATCCGCAGCAACAAGCATATCACCTTCTATGTCAATTGTATCACCAGATTCAAGCACTTTAGCACTAACTTTCACGGATTTTGCATCAGAGGCGCAAAAGGAGAGGTAAAAATGCCCCCATAAAACAACTCCCTGAGGCAATGCATTGTACAAAAGGCGATGAAGATCAGCCCAGTGTGCTGCTCTAAAATTGAAGTTTTCATCTCTCGTCAATGTCCTGGTAGTTTTCTTGTCCCAGTCAGTTGCTAGATCCTAAGATTATACAAGGATTTACAAGTGAAAAGACAGATAATTCCAAGGCTATTTTGAAGGGATTGAGTTCTAACATGTTAAAATTGCACTTGGATCAGACAGCATTAGGAAGGAAACAACACGAGCCAAGGACCCAAGGTACTCGTCTCCCCATTATTTAATCCTCCATACAAAAACCAAAAAAAAAAAAAAAAAAAAAAAAAAAAGAAAGAATGAAAAGGAAAACACGAAAAGCAAACATGTTGATTGCCCTTTATTTAATGTGAAAATCACCTCCACTTACCATTGCAGGTTCTCACTACAATGAACTGAAGAAGATGATTAAAAGGTTTTTCTTACACCTCTCACCTTTGTTGCACAAACACTTCAACTAAAGTAATGTGCCAGTGTCCAACACGTGTCGAATACTGATACTCATTTTTTTTCTTTATCAAAATTACTATATATATATTTTTTAATTCAAAGTGATTATTAAATAACAAATAGTACTCATATTTAAAAGATTTAAAAAGAAAAATTTATAAAAAGTATAAAACTAAATTTATACAATATTTTTAAAGAATATAATCAACATGTTGACTATGTATCGTGTCAGTACTTTTTCAATAAATAGTGTGTCAACGTGTCTGATATGTATCGTGTCGAACCCATGTACCCATGTCGATACATCTTAGCCTTTCATACTCAAAATCGATTCCTGAAATTCTTTATTCAGTAGGAGCATTAGAGTGATATAATGTATAAATACAAAGTACTCCCGAAAAATTTGCAGTCGAAAAGATAAGCAAACAATATGAATAGGCTATGTAAGGTTGCAACGTCATAAGCGGTCAACTTATTTACAAAGATGCATCTAATGAGAAAATAGAGGCCGCGGCATCTATACAGCACCAAGACCTTATCATCAGCTGGACTCGAATGCACCTATTCTTGTTTAGCAATAGCCAAGTAAATCCATAAACATAGAAATCAATGGTAATGAGCTGTTTTAAGAGAAAAATAAACTCCAAGCTTAAACTCTCTTGTCAGCATTCCCACCTTCATCTTCAGCCTATCAATCTCTAGAATCATTGTTCCCAATATTGTTCATCAAGTGATGACTTAAACAAGAAACTTATATGTTAATTCGCGAATAAAATCAGAACAAAAGGAAAAGATGAATATATAAATTCTTCTGCTATGTGATACTGATACAAATGTTTTTTGGACTGAGGATTTTTTACGCACGTGATCAATGGTGAGAGGCAAGGTGTTCAATTCAAGAGCCTGCGGTTGATTCAGCCACGACTGGATGAGTTTCTGGGACAAAGGGTTGATTCCGAGGCCCGCACCTGTGGCATTACCGGTGGAGGGTGAACGTGCTTTTTCGAGCACCACCACATCCCACCCGGCGGCGATAAGAGCGTGTGCGCATGATATCCCGGCTATGCTGCCTCCCACTACCACTGCCTTGGCCTTCCTCTTTGTTTCATCCATGTCACTCTGTCACTCTGTGTGCGCGGCCACTTGCTAGAGAGATAATCTTGATTCTGAGATAACGGTGGGTGGGGCTGACAACAAAATACTATTATATGACTGTATCATGACCTACGAGTCACGGCGGGAATATCATGCTAACGACGTGTTAAAGTTGTCAATTATAACATAAGGAGATTAACTTTTTAATTGAAAATAGTTAATTATCTGAAAACTATTTTACATACGCACATGTGTTGCACGATTAACTCAAATAAGTAGAACTAGACATGGTACGATTCGACTTAGTTCTTGTTAACGAAATATTATTATATGATAGTATCGTGACTTACGAGTCATGGTGGGAACATCATGCTAATCACGTGTTAAAGTTGTCAATTATAATATAAGGAGATTAACTTTTTAATTGAAAATAATTAATTTTCCGAAAACTATTTTACATATGTACATGTGTAACACGATTAATTGAAATAAGTAGAGCTGGACATGGTCCGCTTCAGTTCGGTTTTAATAGGGATCGAACTGGACCTGAAATATTTGGGTATTTCGTAACTGGAATCGTTGGGTTCAAATTTAAATATGGAACCATTCGAGTTCTGTTTCATTCGATTTTCAGGTTCCGTATTATAATTAAGTTTTTTAATATTTATGAAGTGATATTAATTCAACTAATGACATGTTCGATTTTAGTTCTTACAAACTCAATTTTATGTATCTTTTGCGTCTCTTTTTGCTAAGTTCTTCATAAATTTGATTGTTAAAATTACATTAAGAGAAAGATAACGAGCGCAAAATAATTAAGAGATGCATTTCGAGCTTTAATTCGATTTCTCCATAACAGTAAAAACAGCACTACGGTAGAGTAACAAAATTGGATAAAACTTAGATCAATTTGATTAAGTTGACTTTGAACTGAAAATTAGAAATAGGAAAATCATATTTTTGGATTTGAACTAAATTAACTAGTTAGTAAATTTATAAAGAAAAATAAAATAATTTGATTTATTTAAAATAAATTAATTTAAAAAATTAGGAAGATTCGTTTCTTGATCTAGAACCAAGAATCAAACCTAACCCGTTGGTTCTTGAATTGGATACCCGTTCGAGTATTTGACTTGATAATAATTGCTCAGCTTGATTCAGGAGTTTTGTCCAGCCCTAGAAATAAGTCCACTATCTCCAGGCTAGTGATCCATTCAGTCAGCCACACCACCAAAAAAACTATCTCCATTCGTGAAGGAGGGATTTTGTAAGCCAATAATCTCCAACTCTCTGAACTTAGAAGCCACAAGTGAATTACATTATCAAGAAGTGCAAAGTATAAGGATTTGTACCTTCAATATAAGCAAAAGATATATTTAAGAGAAGCAGTGCTATAGGTGCAGGGAAATTTTACCGAATTTTGACAGATTTAACACTTGGAAAATTTTCATTGATTTTGGACCCAAACATGACAGGAAATGCACCATACAGGTGCTGCCAAAACCTGTATGGAGTTTGAGCATTATTTCCCGTATGCATGGAATAATACTTTTAAGAGATAACAAAGACAAATGGAGAAGGAACATGTGAAACATATGCAAGACCAATCAATTGTGATCCATGTAATATTATTAAAGAATTAATTAAAGTAATTTTATATTTTTAAAAGTCAATTGGACCATTCAGAAGTGACAGTTACATAACCACATACTTCGATGGAAAGTGAGTAGTTTTATTTAAGCTCAATGAGAAACTGCTTCTTTCTATCTATAAGCGAGAATATAACCCATCAAATTAATTACATCAATTACGGAGAGAAAAAAAAAAAGAACAATTTCTTTATTTTTCTTGTATCTCTTTCCCATATTTAATTCTTCTAATTAAATTATCATGAATCAATAAATGATTCTTGATCAATTTATTTATATGTGAAAATTGTAGAATTCTAAAGATTTTGGTATTAGGATTAAATAGCTTTCACGTGTTTTTCAAGCCAATTTAGGAAATTCTTGATTTTTCTTTAAAGATTAAAGTTTTCCGCATATCGATACTTAATTTTTTCTTATAGAATTATGGATTAAGGTTTAAAATTAAAAATTAACGTATAAAGAGGAGCGGGGAGAGAATTACCAGAAAGTCAAAAAAGGCTACAATCATTCCTTCGTTAAACTTTGAATATGTGCATTCGAAGTGCCAGTTGTAAAATCTTGACAAAGCTGCAGCTTTCTCAAAGATACTACAGATCTTCTATTTGAATAGAACAGTCACCATGCACCACCCTTAAGATATCTTACTGTTCATGAATTGAATGGCAATTGGACCTTGCTTTTAACGAAAAAGGGGAAGCAAAATATAAAATTGCCATATGAAACTAAATTAATTCAAGAAACACAATGGTGGTACTCCTCTGCTAAGATTTTGAATTTTTTTTTTTTTTTTTTATATGGGGTTTAAATGCTTATAATTTTATATGAGCATGCTGCAATGAAAAGGGATTCATTCAAAAGTTTTGATGAATCATTTATGTAAATGTTTTGCTTATGCAATTAATGTTTGATTAGTATTGTTTGTTAGTCATCAAAGTGGTCACACTTTATGGTATTACGAACACTGAGTTACATAATTTATTTATCAGTTACTCTTGATAATTTGATGCATATAGAAGAAGATGGCATGAAGATCATTGTTGCAAAGAATATATTGACATTTATAGATTATAAAATTGTTATGAATCACCCAAAAATTGATCAATTAATTTCATTGATTTTCAATATGATTGTGGTTAATTGATTTCTTCATTAGATATGTTTTATATATCCAGAGATATTAGACATGTTTGATTAGGCTATATTTAATTATTGATAAATAAAATAAAATTAGTGTTGTAAATTGTAAGTATATTATTGAATAACAGTTGTATCTTGACAGACTTAGAAATCATTACCGTTGTATCCATCATTCTTTCTTATAAATATAGGGTTTTTTGTTCTTAATAAAATACACACAAGTCTATTGACTTCTCTCAATTTTCTTCTTTTTTCTCTCTTTTCATAACAAGTTATCAGTACGAAAGCTCAATTATTTAAAGTTTAGCAACAAGGAGTAATTTTTAATAAGCATAAATATTTATCACACGTACCAAAATTAAATTGGTAACATGTGAATTTTATATATACATATGTTTAAATTCATTAATTAGTTGCTAGGAATCATATGCATGTGAAATAATGGTTCTGCAACAATAATGTTACTGCCAACGTATTATGCTTCTGTCGGTAATGATTACGCCCAATTCAACACAATTTGTTTCTTGTACACCCAACCTCTTGCTTTTGCTAATTCAATTTCTCTTAATTATATATAAACGTTTACCTTAGTCTGTTGATTTCGTCGTTGCAATCATTAGGTGTACCTGGTTTTTTTTTTTTTTTCTTTTCATTATGCTTTAATTAATCATGCTTTAATTTTTGTTAATTAATCATGCTTTTAAATTCTACACAAATCTTCTGCTGCAATGGTGATATTTAATCATGATTCTTTTACATATATATTTTCATGAATACTATTTTTATCCTTAACTTCATCAATTATTTTTATTCGTGTATAACCTTTAAAGCGAGTATCATGTTGTTATTCTTGAAGTAACACAATATTATAATTAATATTTCAGAAGAATATTAAACGTATATCTATCTATCATAAATAGTTTGTTGTTCCTCTTGAAATAACACAACATTATAATTAGTATTCTTGAAGTATATTACTTGCTCTTGAAAAGTATAAATTATAATTTTTCAATATTCTAAAAGAATAATGACATATTGCTATTGAAAATGTAATGTATGATACAACGTGCTCCCGAAGTAGTACATGTTCCAAAAAACATATTATTTTAAATTAGTGTTGGTCCCTAAAGGAAAATACGTAACTCATATTATGTTGATATTGACTATTTGATTAACTATTATATAATATTTAATCATACTTTTCGAAACTAATTGTATTTTCTTTATTGTGTAGTTAATCAAATAGCAAATATCACAAAACTTGAGTTTGCTATACTTGAGATATCAGACAAAAGCTATCTGTTATGAGTGTTCAATGCTAATATCAATCTTATTTCAAAAGGTTTGAGGCTATCATAAATAGTTTGTTGTTCCTCTTGAAATAACACAACATTATAATTAGTATTCTTGAAGTATATTACTTGCTCTTGAAAAGTATAAATTATAATTTTTCAATATTCTAAAAGAATAATGACATATTGCTATTGAAAATGTAATGTATGATACAACGTGCTCCCGAAGTAGTACATGTTCCAAAAAACATATTATTTTAAATTAGTGTTGGTCCCTAAAGGAAAATACGTAACTCATATTATGTTGATATTGACTATTTGATTAACTATTATATAATATTTAATCATACTCTTCGAACTAATTGTATTTTCTTTATTGTGTAGTTAATCAAATAGCAAACATCACAAAACTTGAGTTTGCTATACTTGAGATATCAGACAAAAGCTATCTGTTATGAGTGTTCGATGCTAATATCAATCTTATTTCAAAAGGTTTGAGAGATACAATAAAAGAAGGAAACAAAGAATTCCTGCACAGTCATGTAAAAACACCAATCTTCCTTCATCATTATCTTCGTGATGGATTAAAAATTGAATCTCTTACTAAGAAAGCTCCACAAATTTATTGGAAAAAACTAACTGAAATATTCGATAATCAGAGGACTATAGTCCTCCTCAAAGCTTGCTACGAGTGGCTGCACCTTGAAGACTTCAAAACTGTTAGTGAATACAATTCTGAATTGTTTAAAATATGTTCAAAATTATCTTTGTATGAAGAAAGATCACTGATGAAGCCATGTTAGAGAAAATATTTTTCACCTTTCGTGTCTCAAATGTGCCATTGCAACAGCAATATCGTGAGCGTGATTTCAAAAGGTACTCAGAACTCATATCTTGCCAACTTGTGGCTAAACAAAATAATGAACTATTGATGAAAAATCGTAGATTATGTCTAACTAGGTCTGTACCATTACTTGAAGCAAATGCAATATCAAGACAAAAACGTAGACATGGACATACACGTGGATGTGAACATGGATTTGGACGTAGACGTGAACTTGCACATGAAATAAGTTATGGACAAAATAATGAATAAAGCTATCAGTAACAAGGCAAAAATTTCAAAAGGCTTTGAGCAAATGAAAGTAACATATCTAAAAAGGAGCACAAATAAAATTGCTTTAAATGTGGAATGAAAGGACATTGGGCACGCACATGTCGTACGGTAAAATAACTTGTGGATCTTTATCAAAAATCAATCATAGGAAAGGAAAAAAGTGGAGACAAATTTTACGAATTATGGTGGTCCCATTGATATAACTCATTTGGATGTCTCCGATTTCTTTAGTGACCAAATGAAAATATTGACTATTTGATTGGGAGTGGTGTGATGGAAGATATAAATTAGCTTATTTTCTATGTTTCTAGTATTTTCATTTATTTTAAAAATTTAGTTTGAAATATGTTTTCACTTTTTGCAAAAAAATAAAATAAAATGAAACTTTTATTACGCATCGTTAATTTCACAGACTTGAATTATGTTTACCTTTTTAAATTTAAATTCAAATTATTTTAAATAGATTTATAGATTCATGATGGGTTGTCAAGACACCTACTTGATTGATAGTGCAACTACATATACTATTATTCAAGACAAAAAAATATTTTTTGGATTTAACTTCAGAAGAGTTTGTATTATTTTACCAAATAATATAAAATTATATATTGACAATGCGTTCTATTCTAGCAAATCCACTGCAATAGATATATTTACATAACTTCTTTTATATTTGGTCAGAAGAAGATAAAAGAAAAATTTCATGCACTTTCATCTGTCATGTATTATATATTTATAAAAATAGTTGAATCAAATATTGTCAAGAAGCAGAAGTTCGTTGACCTAAAAAATTTATACTTTGGCATGATCCACTTAGACATTCAGGAACTATAATGATGCACCGAATAATAAACAACTCATATGGATATCCTGTAAAGAACCAGAATATTCTTTTTCCTAATAATTATCTATGTGTAGTTTGTTAGTTTGGTAAGTTAGTTATTAGACTTTCGACTATAAATGTCAATATTGAATCTCCAACTTTCTTGAAAAGAATTCGTTGAGATATATGTGGGCAATACACCCACAATGTGGACTATTTCATTATTTTAGTGTTAATTGATTCTTTTACTAGATGATCACATGTTTGCATACTTTGCAATAGAAATGTAGCCTTCGTTAAACTACTTGTTCAAATCATAAAACTACGAGCTCAATTACTTGATTGCTCAATCAAGACTATATATCTTGATAATGCTAGTGAATTTAGATCATACGCATTTGATGATTATCGCATGTCAATTGGAATTGTTTTAAACATTCAATTTCGCATGTTCATATACAAAATGATTTAGCAGAGTAGTTTATTAAACGTCTATAACATATTGCTAGACTATTACTTATGAAAACAAAACTCCTAACTTCTCTTTGGGGGTATGTCATATTACATATTGCATCATTACTTCGTATTAGACCAATTACTTATTATCAATATTTACATTTGTAACTGGCATTTGGTCATGAACCAAATATTTCTTATCTACGGGCCAAGTCCTATTTCGCTCCCTACAACGTACTAAAATAGGCCCCTAATGGAGACTTATGATTTTATGTGGGTTTTGGTTAACCATATATTATTAGGTATTTTGAACCTTTAAAGGGTGACTTATTTATAGCACATTTTGAAGATTGTCATTTTCATGAAATGATTCCTAACTTTGGAAGGAGGAAAACTACATTCTAAAAAATAAGGTAAAATTTTTTGGAATGAAACAACTCTATCTCACTTTAATCCTGCAACAATCAATGAGAACAAGATATTGAAAAACATCATTCATTTGTAAAGAGTTGTAAATCGATTACCTGATATATTTGTTGATACAAGAAAAATGACGAAATCATATATTTCAGTAGAAAATATTTCAACAAAAATTGATGTCCCTAAAAGATAATCTGCTATAGCAAAAAAATTTCAAATACGCTAGAAGCGTGATCGATCAATTGGTTCAAAAAATTCTGTACCTCAAAAAAGAAAAATACAAGAAAAATCCAACAAAAATTTTTGGATGAAGCAACATTAAAAAATATTGATTAATCAAATATTGAAAATATGGTTCTTGAAGAAACACAAATTTTTGAAAATAATGATGTTGACAATCGAACTCCGATCTAACAAAAACAATTCGCTAACTCCACCTCAGGCAGGTGTGAGTTCGGTCACTGCTCCCAACTCGGACTCGCCCGTCGTTATCTCAGAAAAACATCATGATTACTTCCTATCACATCACCCTGTCAATCATATACACTTGCGACAAGTGACGTCATCACCGCCCATAACCACCAATCCGAAGACCTGATCCTCAAATCTCTTGTAGGTCATCATTACCTGAGAAAAACATTGACACATGGCCATCGACCTCGTCGACCAATCACAAGAGAATTCGATGACCCGAGTTTCTAGCTGGGTGCTGTATCATTATCTTCGTGATGGATTAAAAATTGAATCTCTTACTAAGAAAGCTCCACAAATTTATTGGAAAAAACTAACTGAAATATTAGATAATCAGAGGACTATAGTCCTCCTCAAAGCTTGCTACGAGTGGCTGCACCTTGAAGACTTCAAAACTGTTAGTGAATACAATTCTGAACTATTTAAAATATGTTCAAAATTATCTTTGTATGAAGAAATATCACTGATGAAGCCATGTTAGAGAAAATATTTTTCACCTTTCATGTCTCAAATGTGCCGTTGCAACAGCAATTTCATGAGCGTGATTTCAAAAGGTACTCAGAACTCATATCTTGCCAACTTGTGGCTGAACAAAATAATGAACTACTGATGAAAAATCGTAAATTATGTCTGACTAGGTCTATACCATTACCTGAAGCAAATGCAATATCAAGACAAAAATGTAGACATGGACGTACCCGCGGATGTGGACATGGATTTGGATGTAGACGTGAACTTGCACATGAAATAAATCATGACGAAATAATGAATAAAGCTATCAATAACAAGGAAAAAATTTCAAAAGGCTTTGAGCAAACAAAAGTAACATATCTAAAAAGGAGCACGAATAAAATTGCTTTAGATGTGGAATGAAAGGACATTGGGCACGTACATGTCGTACGGTAAAATAACTTGTGGATCTTTATCAAAAATCAATCATAGGAAAGGAAAAAAGTGGAGACAAATTTTACGAATTATGATGGTCCCATTGATATAACTCCTTTGGATGTCTTCGATTTCTTTATTGACCAAATGAAAATATTGATCATTTGATTGGGAGTGGTGTGATGGAAGATATAAATTAGCTTATTTTCTATATTTCTAGTATTTTCATTTATTTTAAAAATTTAGTTTGAAATATGTTTTCACTTTTTGCAAAAAAATAAAATAAATAAATAAATAAAATAAAATGAAACTTTTATTATGCATCGTTAATTTCACAGACTTGAATTATGTTTACCTTTTTAAATTTAAATTCAAATTATTTTAAATAGATTTATAGATTCATGATGGGTTGTCAAGACACCTACTTGATTGATAGTGCAACTATATATACTATTATTCAAGACAAAAAAATATTTTTTGGATTTAACTTCAGAAGAGCTTGTATTATTTTACCAAATAATATAAAATTATATATTGACGATGCGCTCTATTCTAGCAAATCCATTGCAATAGATATATTTAAATAACTTCTTTTGTATCTGGTCAGAAGTAGATAAAAGAAAATTTTCATGCACTTTCATCTGTCATGTATTATATATTTATAAAAATAGTTGAATCAAATATTGTCAAGAAGCAGAAGTTCATTGACCCAAAAAATTTATACTTTGGCATGATCCATTTAGACATTCAGGAGTTATAATGATGCACTGAATAATAAACAACTCATATGGATATCATTTAGAGAACCAGAACATTCTTTTTCCTAATAATTATTTATGTCTAGTTTGTTAGTTTGGTAAGTTAGTTATTAGACTTTCGACTATAAATGTCAATATTGAATTCGTTGAGATATATGTGGGCAATACACTCACAATGTGGACTATTTCGTTATTTTATAGTGTTAATTGATTCTTTTACTAGATGATCACATGTTTGCATACTTTTCAATAGGAATGTAGCCTTCGTTAAACTACTTGTTCAAATCATAAAACTACGAGCTCAATTACTTGATTACTCAATCAAGACTATATATCTTGATAATGCTAGTGAATTTAGGTCATACGCATTTGATGATTATTACAAGTCAATTGGAATTGTTTTAAACATTCAGTTTCGCATGTTCATATACAAAATGATTTAGCAGAGTAGTTTATTAAACGTCTATAACTTATTGCTAGACTATTACTTATGCAAACAAAACTCCTAACTTCTCTTTGGGGGTATGTCATATTACATATTGCATCATTGATTCGTATTAGACCAATTACTTATTATCAATAATTACATTTGTAGCTCGCATTTGGTCATGAACAAAATATTTCTTATCTACGGGCCAAGTCCTATTTCGCTCCCTACAACGTACTAAAATAGGCCCCTAATGGAGACTTATGATTTTATGTAGGTTTTGGTTAACCATATATTATTAGGTATTTTGAACATTTAAATGGTGATTTATTTATAGCACATTTTGAAGATTGTCATTTTCATGAAATGATTCCTAACTTTGAAAGGGGAAAAACTACATCCTAAAAAATAAGGTAAAATTTCTTGGAATGAAACAACCCTATCTTACTTTGATCCTGCAACAATCAATGCGAACAAGATATTGAAAAAAATCATTCATTTGTAAAGAGTTGTAAATCGATTACCTGATGTATTTGTTGATACAAGAAAAATGACGAAGTCATATATTTCAGTAGAAAATATTTCAACAAAAATTGATGTCCCTAAAAGATAATCTGCTATAGCAAAAAAAATTTCAAATACGCTAGAAGCGTGATCAATCAATTGGTTCAAAAGATTCTGTACCTCGAAAAAGAAAAATACAAGAAAAATCAAACAAAAGTTTTTGGATGAAGCAACATTAAAAAATATTAATTAATCAAATATTGAAAATATGGTTCTTGAAGAAACACAAATTTTTGAAAATAATGATGTTGACAACTGAACTTTGATCTAACAAAAACAATTCGCTAACTCTACCTCAGGCAGGTGTGAGTTCGGTCACTACTCCCAACTCGGACTCGCCCGCCGTTATTTCAGAAAAACATCATAATTACTTCTTGTCACATCACCCTATCAATCATATACACTTGCGACAAGTGACGTCATCACTGCCCATAACCGCCAATCCGAAGACCTAATCATCAAGCCTCTTGCAGGTCATCATTACCTGAGAAATACATTGACACATGGCCATCAACCTCATCGACCAATCACAAGAGAATTCGACGACCCGAGTTCCGAGCTGGGTGTTGTAGCTGATTTGACTGATTTGATATAATTTTTGCTGAAACTATGTATAAATAGTTGAGTAGAACTCTTGTAAAAAAAAAAAAAAAAAAGGCAAATTCATGTGAAAACTTATGGTATTTTGTGGTCTTTTTCAACAATAAGTTCCCCTTTTTCTTAAAGTTGGCTTAAAATTAACCTTACTAAATTTGACGTCAACAAATGAGATTTCAATAAATTATATGTTATCTCATAAATTATGGAAATGAAATTTTGTTGTTATAGACAATATTTTCACCTTTAAAGTAACTCTTGATATTATGCAAAAATAAGGATCCTGAACTGTAATCCGTTAAAGACTGTCAATATAGAAATGATTTGTCAAAATGGAAATAAACTATATAGGCGGAATTAAATTTTTGAGAGAAAAGGAAAGTGTTTGGACCCCTAGTTCAAACATCTGAAAATGTAATCCTTATTGGATACAAATGAGTTTTTGTATGAAAGAAAAATGAAAATATTGAAATTACAATATACAAAACCCGACTCGTAACTTAAGGTTTTTCACGAAGACCAGGAATTGATTATGAAAAATATATTCTCCTGTAATAAACACTATCACTTTTACATTCTTAATTAGTTTGATTGTTTACAAAAGCTCGATATACGCTCTATGAATGTAATAACTGCCTATTTGTATGATTCACTTGATATTGATATATATATGAAAATCCTCAATGACTTAAAAGTGTCATAAACAAATGATACATACTTGAGAACTTTGCTTTCAATTAAATTGCAAAACTCATTATATGGATTGAAACAATCCAAACGCAAATGGTATAGTCGCCTTAACTAATAATTGTTGAAGGAGGGTTACGAAAATAACGATGTCTGCCTATGTGTTTTCATAAAAAAAAAAAAAATAAGTATTGGATTTGCAATTGTGGTAATTTATTTTGATAATTTAAATTTAATTGAAATTTCTGAAGAGCTCAATGAAATTGCAGATTATTTGAAAAATGAATTTGAGATGAAAGATTTGGGAAAAATTAAATTGTCTTAGGTTGCAAATTGGAGACTTCCTAGAAGGATTATTTTTTCATCAATCTACATATACAAAAAAGTTTTAAAACATTTTTATATGCATAATGTACATTCATTAGCATCACCTATGGTTGTTCGATAGCTTGATGTAAAAATGATCCCTTCGTTCACTTGAAGATTGGAAAAATGTTCTTAATTCTGAAGTACTATATCTTAGTGCAATTGGAGCATTAACTTATCTTGCAAACTGCACTCGACTAGATATAGATTTTTCTGTAAATCTCCTTATAAGAGATAGCTCTACACCAACTCAAAAATATTGGAATTATGTTAAACATATTTTTCGTTACCTACCTATTCATTTGGTGATTGAACAGTAGTGGCTAGAAATTAACTAATACCACATGTTTGTTTCCATTTTTGTGGAGTTACTGATTTTACTTTTTCCCCCTTTTCGTTAATTTGAAGGACAGTTTTTTGTCTAGCAAAATACTTGATGATAATTAAACCCCAGTCAACACTCGTGGGAATTATAAAGTAGAACAATAAAGTTAATGACAACAAGAATTGATTATTAATAATTCGCAATTTATTAGAGAATCTTGGTATTAGTTTATGTTTTGTTTGGATGTTAATTAAAATAGTAAATAAGTTGTCTTATGGGAATAAGTTTCACTCTTGATCAGGGGTGGACCCAGAGCTTTTGTAATGTGGAGTCAAATGGATTTTGCTAATTTTATAGTTTTGTTTATCATCTCGTTGACAAATGTTGAGTCGGCGACGAGTAAATCGAGTTGAATGTACGAAATAAATGAATTGAAATAAAATTAAAATTCAATGTAGAAAGTAAATGAAATTCAAATTTTATTCAAAAGTAATTCATTACATTTAATCTATAACGATCCTAAAATTTTTTACGTCATACTTCATGTAAAATTTGTCAATAAAACGATGTCAATCATATTAAGAAATTTATTGTGCAAAAATAATACACGTTAAGGAAATAATTAAAAAAATTTAAAGGAAAGAAGAGTTAGACGTCTGTTTTAAAGACCTATGTTAGACACGCGTTTAACTATTTTCGATATCAATTTAGACTATTTGATATGACTACAATTTAGTTCTCAAAACGAGTTTCTAAGTGATGTAGGCAATTTGTGGATTCAGCTAGAGTGCGATCATCGGCAAATTTTTAAAGTTAGCATATTATCGAAATTTTAAAAATATTAGTTTGAAATGACCTAGCTTGATGAGCTGTAATTTTTACTGCAGTTGATCGTGTCACGCGCCATTAATTAGAGGAAAATTAAGCTGTGAATACTTCGAAATGATATTAATAATACAATATTTCGACTTCATTTGATATCCCATAACGCGCACATTAAAGTAAGCCGTGAAAGAAATGATTACAAAATTAAAATAATAATAAAATAAAAAATAAGAGGTGGAATCATTTGACCCCATATGACCGCATGTGGTTCTGCCCATGCTCTTCATAACTTTTATAACTAATTAATGAAGAGGTTGGAGGCATAAGATATTGTTTAATTTCGGAGTCACAACTCGCGAAGGTATAGTTAGGTCACTTATTTTGTTTTTGAACTTGTGCTTGTTGGCAACTATTTTACGTCGGGTTTGATGCAGGTTTCTTGCATTAAAGGGAAATTCAGAATTGGCGTATTATTAGTTAGAAGTTATACTTAAATTAGAATTGAAACAACATCAAGGCGTTTGTAGTCCAACGGTTAGGATAATTGCCTTCCAAGCAATAGACCCGGGTTCGACTCCCGGCAAACGCAATGTTATTTTTTACTTGTCCTTGACTGAGGTGCCAACTGCGCATGAACGAAGTCATCTAAGTACAAATTTGCACATGTATCAAATTGGACTTTCAGTGCCACTTTGATATAAATTTTTAGAAAATAAAATTGATAAAAAAAATTATGAGATGTGTGACTAAAATGTGATTAAAGTTGGTGAAATGAAACATGTTATTAAAAATTAAGTTTGACTAATTTTTTAGCGAAAAATAGCTATATTAAACAAGTCCTTAATGTCTTGTGCAACCAGTGAAAAAATGCTTTTGAATCATCACAATTTTGAAACCTATATTCTTCTAGCACGTGTTATTTTCAATTTCGATGAAAACATATTTTAGAGTTGTGACAAGTAATCTAACTTAATACTCTTATGCCAATGTGGCAGGCAACTTGGCTGTCGACTAAATAAAATATCACGTAAGCACATTCGCCTCATTAACACCACATCCCATATTTGAAGTGAATCTAGCACGTCTTCTTGTTGATTTTGCTATTTGAAGGTAGAAGATAAACATTGAAATAATAAATCACTTATGGGTGTATCGTACCATATTTCACGTTATATATATATATATATATGTAAGAGTAGTCAGTGTGGGGTGTTGGTGATTCGGTGTCGATATAAATGCAATATCAAGAGCTCTCTAATGATCTTGGGACTGGAGATCGACTTGACGAGCCCTGTATATATTTTTTTGTGTCGAATAGATATATTGTTTGAAGTATCAATGATCTTTAAGAGTAACTGATGATACGGTATTTGGAATTGATATTGACATATAAGACGTGTTGGGAGATCTCTTGGTGGTATTGAGATTGTAGATCTGTAAGACGAGCATCGTATACATAGATCAGGTCAGTCCTAATTTATATATATATTCTAGCCCTTGTTTGAGCCACATTCTTTAGAAAAAAATTCATTCTTAAGCAGTGATTTGACATCATTTCAATCACACATTTTTCAATAAAAAATTATTACACGCATGTTATTGGCCTATTAATATTGTATAGGAACTTGAGAGGAGATCATATTGTGAGAAGGGTGTATATGCTCATGCATATTGTTACTTGTCGAGCATTTCAGTTTTGTGGTGTTGGTGTGACAAAGCATGTATTGAAGGTATTGGGTACTTGACCCGTGCAACGGATCCACGCAGACGAGACGTGACTTGGGTTCCGATCTGAATCGGCTTCAGTGGGTCTCGCCGTCTCTGTTCTTCCTCCCTCCCTCTTCGTTCTACAAGAATATAATAAAACTAGTGAGTAAAGTTTAAAATATTATTTGTTCACTAAAAATAATCTAATTTTTTCTGTTCAGTGCAATTTCATTTTCTCCGTACTTGATGATCCTATCCCGTGATATCATAATTTTGATAATACTGATCAAAATCTCACTTGAAATTATTAATTTCTCTTGGATTTTGATCTGTGTTTAAAATATTGCATATATAGGAGTATAAGTGAGACAGGCATTTCCTCTAAAATTTGCACATTGATAATGAAAACTTAAATTTTTGTTGAACACAACAAAATTAAATGAGAGTTGCAGCTGGATTAATGCATCTGCTAGAAACTTGATTGATTATTATGGTCTCCACTGGTATACTGTTAGAACAGTCATTTATTATTCTCTCGTTTTGTGTTTGGTAAATGGTACTAAATGGTACGAGAAAGAAAAAGAAAGTTAAAATCTTATTTCTAGTTAAAAATGTTTTACAGTTTCTAAGTACATCGGCAAAAGCCATAAGAACCCAAGGAACGTTCTCGACCATGACATGGTCATTTCATCACATCAATACGAAAAAAATGAACTTTATTCATAAATTTAGAATCGACTACATGAATTCATGGTTTATCAATATAGAAGGAGTTTCAGAGAAAAAAGGGATGTTTCTTAGCTGCAGCTTCACACAATCTTCTTCACTTGCTGATCTTGGATCGAAGGGCTCACGATCAGCAAGCACTAAACCTTGTTTGATACGTCCCATTCTCCGTGAAAACAAAACCTGTTCTGCATTGACTGGGAGTCGAATAGACTGATATTCTTCAAGAGCCGAATTTAGATTCTCCAATCCCCATTTCTCAAGGCATTTGCCCAAGACTGCAGCATCTAGTATCGACATGTTTGTGCTTCTCGCGCCATGAGGACTTACCGGGTGAGCTGCATCTCCGATCAAAACCACGTTATCCCAAACTACTCGTTCTAGTGGCTCACTATCGTATATTGCATTCAGGAAAGGCTCGTTAGTTTCTCGCATTAGTTTCACAAATTCTGGAACCCAAACCTTCTCTGCCGCTTCATACATGTCTTCAATCATGTCTCTGCTGACTTTAGTTGTAACTGAATTTCCCTTATATAAAAGAAGATTGCTCGTTATAACGATGTTCATGTCTTAATGTCATAGCAAAAAATCATGGTATAATACAAAACAAGGATAAGAGCAAGAACATACCTCAAGATCTGGCTCTGGTTGATTAACATACCAAATCCAGTTCATCCTTTTGTTAAATAACTCGTAAAGGATACTGTGAGTTCCAACTCCTAGGATAAAGTAATTGCACTTGCCAAGCTCGGGAAATGCCTTCTTGAGTTGCAGAATGGTTTCTGAGTTCTCATTTTCTGAAAAATCGAGGACCCCTCTCCAAGCACAGTAACCCGAATATCTAACCATAAACAATGTCATTCCAAGAAACAAAGTGTCATAGTTCTTGAATTCTCATTGCAGAACAAGAGAAAAAGGTGAGTATCATATCTGTTTTATTCACAAACCTGAGTTTAAGGTCGGGGAGTAAAGTTTTACGAATGGAAGATAGACAACCATCCGCGGCAACAAGCAAATCACCTTCTATATCAATTGTATCACCAGATCGAATCACTTCAGCGCTAACTTTCACAGATTTTGCATCAGAGACGCTAAAGGAGAGGAAAAAATGCCCCCATAAAACAACTCCCTGAGGCAGTGCATTGTATAATAGGCTATGAAGATCAGCCCAATGTGCTGCTCTGAAATTGAAGTTTTCATCTCTCGTCAGTGTCCAGGTAATTTTCTTGTCCCAGTCTGTTGCTTGTTCCTAAGATTACACAAGGATTTACAAAGTGGAAAGCCAGATAATTCCAATGTTATTTTGAAGGGAATGAAGTTCTAAGTTGTTAAAATTGCACATATATCAGACGGCATTAGGAAGGAAACAACAAAAACCAAGGTACTTGCCTCATTATTTAATCCTCCATAGAAGATCAATGACAAAAAAAAAGAAATGAAACATGTTGATTGCCCTCTACTTAATGTGAAATTACCTCCACTTACTATTGCAGGTTCTCACCATAATGAACTGAAGAAGAAGATTGCAGGGTTTTTCTTATACCTCTCACCTCTGTTTCACGGACACTTTAACTAGGGTAACGAATTCGTGTTTAACACATGTTGGATGCCAACATTGTCTAGACACTCTATCACGATAATTATTTTTCTTTATTAGAATTAATCTATATTTTTAATTCAAAGTTATTATTAAATAACCAATACGTACTCATATTTAAAAAATTTCAAAGAGAAAAATAAATAACAAGTATAAAATTAAAATTTATGTTATATAAATGAAGAATTTTAAAAAATTTAATCAACGTATCGACCATGTATTGTATCAAACACAGGTGTCCATAGCGATGCGTCTTAGCCTAATGAGAAAATTGAGGCCGAGAGGTCTATACAGCACCAAGACCTTGTCACTAGTTAGACTCGAACCAAACACTCCATCTATTTTTGTTTACTAAAAGCCAATCAAGCTTTCTCCCTACTAAACTCTCTTTTCCAGCATTCCCGCCTTCATTTTCAGCCTATTAATCCCGAAAAGGTTGCATCAATCTCCAGAATCATTGTTCCGTTCATCAGTGATGACTTAAAGAACAAACTTATACGTTAATTCGGGAATAAAAATCAGAGCAAAAGGACAAGATGAATGTTTAAATACTTCTATGAAAATGAATTGATAAAGCTTAAATGAACTGTGATACATATGTTTTTTTGCCTGAATATTTTTTACGCACATGATCAATGGTGAGAGGCAAGGTGCTGAATTCAAGAGCCTGCGGTTGATTCAGCCACGACCGGATGAGTTTCTGGGACAAAGGGTCAATTCCAAGACCAGCACCGGTGGCACTACTGGTGGGGGGTGAAGGTGTTTTCTCGAGCACCACCACATCCCACCCAGCGGCGATAAGAGCGTGTGCGCAGGATATCCCGGCTATGCTGCCTCCCACCACCACTGCCTTGGCCTTCCTCTTTGCTTCATCCATCTCACTCTGTCACTGTGTGCGCGTGCGCGTCTTCCAGAGAGAGAGAGAGAGAGAGAATCTTGATTCTGAGAAAATGGTGGGTGGGGTGACAACAAAAATTATCATATGAAGGTATCAAGACTTTACGAGTCACGACAGGAATATCATGCTAATACTTACGTGTTAAAGTTTGTCCCATGTCAATTATAATAATATATGAGAAGATTTAACTTTAAAGGACCCAATTAGAATGAGAAAATGAAAGTTAATTTTTATGAAAATTATTTTATAAATGTACATGCACTTAGCTGTAATTATATCTTTAAACGACCAGATTGAACAGCACTAGTTACAATTTGTACATCCTATTACACATGTACAGAAGCTTAATATCTGTGGGAGTAATTCAATGCTCCAATCGTGTAGCACAATTAATTGATTTAGCTCCACCGTCTCCGAGCTGGTGATCCATTCAGTAAGCCACACCACCAGAAAAACTATCTCCGTCGTGAAGGAGAGATTCTGTAAGCCAATAACCATCCCAAGAACCCCCAACTCTCTGAAAATCAGAAGCCACTAGTGAATTACATTATCAAGAAGTGCAAAGAACAGGGACTTGTACCTTCCATATAAGAAAAGATATTTGCAGATTACCAAATAATATAAAATTATATATTGACAATGCGTTCTATTCTAGCAAATCCACTGCAATAGATATATTTACATAACTTCTTTTATATTTGGTCAGAAGAAGATAAAAGAAAAATTTCATGCACTTTCATCTGTCATGTATTATATATTTATAAAAATAGTTGAATCAAATATTGTCAAGAAGCAGAAGTTCGTTGACCTAAAAAATTTATACTTTGGCATGATCCACTTAGACATTCAGGAACTATAATGATGCACCGAATAATAAACAACTCATATGGATATCCTGTAAAGAACCAGAATATTCTTTTTCCTAATAATTATCTATGTGTAGTTTGTTAGTTTGGTAAGTTAGTTATTAGACTTTCGACTATAAATGTCAATATTGAATTCGTTGAGATATATGTGGGCAATACACCCACAATGTGGACTATTTCATTATTTTAGTGTTAATTGATTCTTTTACTAGATGATCACATGTTTGCATACTTTGCAATAGAAATGTAGCCTTCGTTAAACTACTTGTTCAAATCATAAAACTACGAGCTCAATTACTTGATTGCTCAATCAAGACTATATATCTTGATAATGCTAGTGAATTTAGATCATACGCATTTGATGATTATCGCATGTCAATTGGAATTGTTTTAAACATTCAATTTCGCATGTTCATATACAAAATGATTTAGCAGAGTAGTTTATTAAACGTCTATAACATATTGCTAGACTATTACTTATGAAAACAAAACTCCTAACTTCTCTTTGGGGGTATGTCATATTACATATTGCATCATTACTTCGTATTAGACCAATTACTTATTATCAATATTTACATTTGTAACTGGCATTTGGTCATGAACCAAATATTTCTTATCTACGGGCCAAGTCCTATTTCGCTCCCTACAACGTACTAAAATAGGCCCCTAATGGAGACTTATGATTTTATGTGGGTTTTGGTTAACCATATATTATTAGGTATTTTGAACCTTTAAAGGGTGACTTATTTATAGCACATTTTGAAGATTGTCATTTTCATGAAATGATTCCTAACTTTGGAAGGAGGAAAACTACATTCTAAAAAATAAGGTAAAATTTTTTGGAATGAAACAACTCTATCTCACTTTAATCCTGCAACAATCAATGAGAACAAGATATTGAAAAACATCATTCATTTGTAAAGAGTTGTAAATCGATTACCTGATATATTTGTTGATACAAGAAAAATGACGAAATCATATATTTCAGTAGAAAATATTTCAACAAAAATTGATGTCCCTAAAAGATAATCTGCTATAGCAAAAAAATTTCAAATACGCTAGAAGCGTGATCGATCAATTGGTTCAAAAAATTCTGTACCTCAAAAAAGAAAAATACAAGAAAAATCCAACAAAAATTTTTGGATGAAGCAACATTAAAAAATATTGATTAATCAAATATTGAAAATATGGTTCTTGAAGAAACACAAATTTTTGAAAATAATGATGTTGACAATCGAACTCCGATCTAACAAAAACAATTCGCTAACTCCACCTCAGGCAGGTGTGAGTTCGGTCACTGCTCCCAACTCGGACTCGCCCGTCGTTATCTCAGAAAAACATCATGATTACTTCCTATCACATCACCCTGTCAATCATATACACTTGCGACAAGTGACGTCATCACCGCCCATAACCACCAATCCGAAGACCTGATCCTCAAATCTCTTGTAGGTCATCATTACCTGAGAAAAACATTGACACATGGCCATCGACCTCGTCGACCAATCACAAGAGAATTCGATGACCCGAGTTTCTAGCTGGGTGCTGTAGCTGATTTGACCGATTTGATGTAATTTCGGCTGAAATTATGTATAAATAGTTGAGTATAACTCTTGTAAAAAAAAAAAAAAAAAGCACATTCATGTAAAAGCTTATGGTATTTTGTGGTCTTTTTCAACAATAAATTCCCCCTTTTCTTAAAGTTGGTTTAAAATTAGCCTTGCTAATTTTGACGTCAACAAATGAGATTTCAATAAATTATATGTTATCTCATAAATTATAGGAATGAAATTTTGTTGTCATAGACAATATTTTTACCTTTAAATTAACTCTTGATATTATGCAAAAATAAAGATCCTGAACTGTAATCCGAAAAAAAAAAAAAAAAGCACATTCATGTAAAAGCTTATGGTATTTTGTGGTCTTTTTCAACAATAAATTCCCCCTTTTCTTAAAGTTGGTTTAAAATTAGCCTTGCTAATTTTGACGTCAACAAATGAGATTTCAATAAATTATATGTTATCTCATAAATTATAGGAATGAAATTTTGTTGTCATAGACAATATTTTTACCTTTAAATTAACTCTTGATATTATGCAAAAATAAAGATCCTGAACTGTAATCCGTTAAAGACTGTCAATATAGAAATGATTTGTCAAAATGGAAAGAAACTATACTGGCGGAATTAAATTTTTGAGAGAAAAGGAAAGTGTTTGGACCCCTAGTTCAAACATTTGAAAATGTAATCCTTATTGAATACAAATGAGTTTTTGTATGAAAGAAAAATGAAAATATTGAAATTACAATATACAAAACCCGACTCGTAACTTAAGGTTTTTCACGAAGACCAGGAATTGATTATAAAAAATATATTCTCCTATAATAAACATTATCACTTTTACATTTTTAGTTAGTTTGATTGTTTACAAAAGCTCAATATGTGCTCTATGAATGTAATAACTGCCTATTTGTATGGTTCATTTGATATTGACATATATATGAAAATCCTCGATGACTTAAAGTGTCATAAAAAAATGATACATACTTGAGAACCTTGCTCTCAATTAAATTGCAAAGCTCATTATATGGATTGAAACAATCTAAACGCATGTGGTATAGTCGCCTTAACTAATAATTGTTGAAGGAGGGTTACGGAAATAACGATATCTGCCTATGTATTTTCATAAAGAAAAGAAGTATTGGATTTGCAATTGTGGTAATTTATTTTGATAATTTAAATTTAATTGAAATTTCTGAAGAGTTCAATGAAATTGCAGATTATTTGAAAAATGAATTTGAGATGAAAGATTTGGGAAAAATTAAATTTTGTCTTAGGTTGCAGATTGGACACTTTCTAGAAGGATTATTTGTTCATCAATCTACATATACAAAAAAGTTTTAAAACATTTTTATATGCATAATGTACATCCATTAGCATTAACTATGGTTGTTCGATAGCTTGATGTACAAATGATCCCTTCGTCCACTTGAAGATTGGAAAAATGTTCTTAATTCTGAAGTACTATATTTTAGTACAATTGGAGCATTAACTTATCTTACAAACTGCACTCGACTAGATATAGGTTTTTTTGTAAATCTCCTTATAAGAGATAGCTCTACACCAACTCAAAAACATTGGTGTTAAACATATTTTTCGTTACCTACCTATTCATTTGGTGATTGAACAGTAGTGGCTAGAAATTAACAGATACCACATGTTTGTTTCCATTTTTGTGGAGTTACTGATTTTACTTTTTTCCCTTTTTCGTTAATTTGAAAGACAGTTTTTGTCTAGCAAAATACTTGATGATAATTAAACCCGAGTCAACACTCGTGGGAATTATAAAGTAGAACAAGAAAGTTAATGACAACAAGAATTGATTATTAATAATTAGCAATTTATTAGAGAATCTTGGTATTAGTTTATGTTTTGTTTGGATGTTAATTAAAATATTAAATAAGTTGTCTTATGGGAATAAGTTTCACTCTTCATCAGGGGCGGACCCAGAGCTTTTGTAATGTGGAGTCAAATGGATTTTGCTAATTGTATAGTTTTGTTTATCATCTCGTTGACAAATGTTGAGTCGACGACGAGTAAATCGAGTTGAATGTACGAAATAAATGAATTGAAATAAAATTAAAATTCAATGTAGAAAGTAAATGAAATTCAAATTTAATTCAAAAGTAATTCATTACATTTAATCTATAACTATCCTAAAATTTTTTACATCATACTTCATGTAAAATTTGTCAATAAAACGATGTAAATCATATTAAAAAATTTATTGTGCAAAACTAATACACGTTAACGAAATAATTAAAAAAATTTAAAGAAAAGAAGAGTTAGACGTCTGTTTTAAAGACCTATGTTAGACATACGTTTAACTATTTTCGATATCCGTTTGGACTATTTGATATGACTACAATGTAGTTCTCAAAACGAGTTTTTAAATGACGTAGGCAATTTGTGGATTCAGCTAGAGTGCGATCATCGGCAAATTTTTAAAGTTAGCATATTATAGAAATTCTAAAAATATTAGTTTGAAATGGCCTAGTTTGATGCGCTGTAATTTTTATTGCAGTTGATCGTGTCACGTGCCATTAATTAGAGGAAAATTAAGCTGTGAATACTTCGAAATGATATTAATAATACAATATTTCAACTTCGTTTGATATCCTATAACGCGCACATTAAAGTAAGCCGTGAAAGAAACGATTACAAAATTAAAATAATAATAATAATAATAATAAAATAAAAAATAAGAGGTGGAATCATTTGATCCCACATGGCCCCATGTGGTTCTGCCCATGCTCTTCATAACTTTTATAACTAATTAATGAAGAGGTTGGAGGCATAAGATATTGTTAAATTTCGGAGTCACAACTCGCGAAGGTATAGTTAGGTCACTTATTTTGTTTTTGAACTCGTGCTTGTTGGCAACTATTTTACGTCGGGTTTGATGCAGGTTTCTTGCATTGAAGGGAAATTCAGAATTGGCGTATTATTAGTTAGAAGTTATATTTGGATTAGAATTGAAACAACATCAAGGCGTTTGTAGTCCAACGGTTAGGATAATTGCCTTCCAAGCAATAGACCCGGGTTCGACTCCCGGCAAACGCAATGTTATTTTTTACTTGTCCTTGACTGAGGTGCCAACTGCGCATGAACGAAGTCATCTAAGTACAAATTTGCACATGTATCAAATTGGACTTTCAGTGCCACTTTGATATAAATTTTTAGAAAATAAAATTGATAGAAAAAATTTATGAGATGTGTGACTAAAATGTATATATATATATATATATATATATATATATATATATATATAGTTAAGAGTAGTCAGTGTGGAGTGTTGGTGATTCGCTGTCGATATAAATGCAATATCAAGAGCTCTCTAATGATTTTGGGACTGGAGATCGGCTTGACGAGCCCTGTATATATTTTTTCGTGTCGAATAGATATATTGCTTGAAGTATTAGTGAACTTTAAGGGTAACCGATGATACGATATTTGAAATTGATATCGATATACAAGACGTGTTAGGAGATCTCTTGGTGGTATTGAGATTGCAGATCTGTAAGACGAGCATCGTATACATAAATCAGGTCTGTCCTAATTCATATATATATTCTAGCCCTTGTTTGAGCCACATTCTTTAGAAAAAAATTCATTCTTAAGCAGTGATTTGACATCATTTCAATCACACATTTTTCAATAAAAAATTATTACACGCATGTTATTGGCCTATTAATATTGTATAGGAACTTGAGAGGAGATCATATTGTGAGAAGGGTGTATATGCTCATGCATATTGTTACTTGTCGAGCATTTCAGTTTTGTGGTGTTGGTGTGACAAAGCATGTATTGAAGGTATTGGGTACTTGACCCGTGCAACGGATCCACGCAGACGAGACGTGACTTGGGTTCCGATCTGAATCGGCTTCAGTGGGTCTCGCCGTCTCTGTTCTTCCTCCCTCCCTCTTCGTTCTACAAGAATATAATAAAACTAGTGAGTAAAGTTTAAAATATTATTTGTTCACTAAAAATAATCTAATTTTTTCTGTTCAGTGCAATTTCATTTTCTCCGTACTTGATGATCCTATCCCGTGATATCATAATTTTGATAATACTGATCAAAATCTCACTTGAAATTATTAATTTCTCTTGGATTTTGATCTGTGTTTAAAATATTGCATATATAGGAGTATAAGTGAGACAGGCATTTCCTCTAAAATTTGCACATTGATAATGAAAACTTAAATTTTTGTTGAACACAACAAAATTAAATGAGAGTTGCAGCTGGATTAATGCATCTGCTAGAAACTTGATTGATTATTATGGTCTCCACTGGTATACTGTTAGAACAGTCATTTATTATTCTCTCGTTTTGTGTTTGGTAAATGGTACTAAATGGTACGAGAAAGAAAAAGAAAGTTAAAATCTTATTTCTAGTTAAAAATGTTTTACAGTTTCTAAGTACATCGGCAAAAGCCATAAGAACCCAAGGAACGTTCTCGACCATGACATGCTCATTTCATCACATCAATACGAAAAAAATGAACTTTATTCATAAATTTAGAATCGACTACATGAATTCATGGTTTATCAATATAGAAGGAGTTTCAGAGAAAAAAGGGATGTTTCTTAGCTGCAGCTTCACACAATCTTCTTCACTTGCTGATCTTGGATCGAAGGGCTCACGATCAGCAAGCACTAAACCTTGTTTGATACGTCCCATTCTCCGTGAAAACAAAACCTGTTCTGCATTGACTGGGAGTCGAATAGACTGATATTCTTCAAGAGCCGAATTTAGATTCTCCAATCCCCATTTCTCAAGGCATTTGCCCAAGACTGCAGCATCTAGTATCGACATGTTTGTGCTTCTCGCGCCATGAGGACTTACCGGGTGAGCTGCATCTCCGATCAAAACCACGTTATCCCAAACTACTCGTTCTAGTGGCTCACTATCGTATATTGCATTCAGGAAAGGCTCGTTAGTTTCTCGCATTAGTTTCACAAATTCTGGAACCCAAACCTTCTCTGCCGCTTCATACATGTCTTCAATCATGTCTCTGCTGACTTTAGTTGTAACTGAATTTCCCTTATATAAAAGAAGATTGCTCGTTATAGCGATGTTCATGTCTTAATGTCATAGCAAAAAATCATGGTATAATACAAAACAAGGATAAGAGCAAGAACATACCTCAAGATCTGGCTCTGGTTGATTAACATACCAAATCCAGTTCATCCTTTTGTTAAATAACTCGTAAAGGATACTGTGAGTTCCAACTCCTAGGATAAAGTAATTGCACTTGCCAAGCTCGGGAAATGCCTTCTTGAGTTGCAGAATGGTTTCTGAGTTCTCATTTCCTGAAAAATCGAGGACCCCTCTCCAAGCACAGTAACCCGAATATCTAACCATAAACAATGTCATTCCAAGAAACAAAGTGTCATAGTTCTTGAATTCTCATTGCAGAACAAGAGAAAAAGGTGAGTATCGTATCTGTTTTATTCACAAACCTGAGTTTAAGGTCGGGGAGTAAAGTTTTACGAATGGAAGATAGACAACCATCCGCGGCAACAAGCAAATCACCTTCTATATAAATTGTATCACCAGATTGAATCACTTCAGCGCTAACTTTCACAGATTTTGCATCAGAGACGCTAAAGGAGAGGAAAAAATGCCCCCATAAAACAACTCCCTGAGGCAGTGCATTGTATAATAGGCTATGAAGATCAGCCCAATGTGCTGCTCTGAAATTGAAGTTTTCATCTCTCGTCAGTGTCCAGGTAATTTTCTTGTCCCAGTCTGTTGCTTGTTCCTAAGATTACACAAGGATTTACAAAGTGGAAAGCCAGATAATTCCAATGTTATTTTGAAGGGAATGAAGTTCTAAGTTGTTAAAATTGCACATATATCAGATGGTATCGTATCAAACATAAGTGTCCATAGCGGTGCGTCTTAGCCTAACGAGAAAATAGATGCCGAGAGGTCTATACAGCACCAAGACCTTGTCACTAGTTAGACTCGAACCAAACACTCCATCTATTTTTGTTTACTAAAAGCCAATCAAGCTTTCTCCCTACTAAACTCTCTTTCCAGCATTCCCGCCTTCATTTTCAGCCTATTAATCCCGAAAAGGTTGCATCAATCTCCAGAATCATTGTTCCGTTCATCAGTGATGACTTAAAGAACAAACTTATACGTTAATTCGGGAATAAAAATCAGAGCAAAAGGACAAGATGAATGTTTAAATACTTCTATGAAAATGAATTGATAAAGCTTAAATGAACTGTGATACATATGTTTTTTTGCCTGAATATTTTTTACGCACATGATCAATGGTGAGAGGCAAAGTGCTGAATTCAAGAGCCTGCGGTTGATTCAGCCACGACCGGATGAGTTTCTGGGACAAAGGGTCAATTCCAAGACCGGCACCGGTGGCACTACTGATGGGGGCTGAAGGTGTTTTCTCGAGCACCACCACATCCCACCCAGCAGCGATAAGAGCGTGTGCGCAGGATATCCCGGCTATGCTGCCTCCCACCACCACTGCCTTGGCCTTCCTCTTTGCTTCATCCATCTCACTCTGTCACTGTGTGCGCGTGCGCGTCTTCCAGAGAGAGAGAGAGAGAGAGAATCTTGATTCTGAGAAAATGGTGGGTGGGGTGACAACAAAAATTATCATATGAAGGTATCAAGACTTTACGAGTCACGACAGGAATATCATGCTAATACTTACGTGTTAAAGTTTGTCCCATGTCAATTATAATAATATATGAGAAGATTTAACTTTAAAGGACCCAATTAGAATGAGAAAATGAAAGTTAATTTTTATGAAAATTATTTTATAAATGTACATGCACTTAGCTGTAATTATATCTTTAAACGACCAGATTGAACAGCACTAGTTACAATTTGTACATCCTATTACACATGTACAGAAGCTTAATATCTGTGGGAGTAATTCAATGCTCCAATCGTGTAGCACAATTAATTGATTTAGCTCCACCGTCTCCGAGCTGGTGATCCATTCAGTAAGCCACACCACCAGAAAAACTATCTCCGTCGTGAAGGAGAGATTCTGTAAGCCAATAACCATCCCAAGAACCCCCAACTCTCTGAAAATCAGAAGCCACTAGTGAATTACATTATCAAGAAGTGCAAAGAACAGGGATTTGTACCTTCCATATAAGAAAAGATATTTGCAGAGACAACTAAGAAAAATGGAGAAGGAAAACGTGAAATATATGAAATGCAAATAAAAACAATTAGACCATGACCCATAAGATAGGTCCATTTTTTCCAACTGAACGTGTGCAGATTCCACAACACCACCACAATTTATTTGAGCAGGTTTCAGCCAAAGAAGGAAAAAAAAAAAAAAATCCACAAAATAAATTTCACCGAGGATTTTGATAATAATGAGATGAAGATGATTCCCTCAATCTCAAATCCCAGTCCCCTTCTCATATCCAAGTCAAATCATGTAATTCCAAACAGCCATTTGAAAATTTTGCCAGTTCTTGATGTCAGATTGGTACCTTGGTTTAATTTGTATTAATCAAGAAACAACCGAACACAGCTCCTTCATCCTCCCGCATCAGCAAGACAGCAATAAAAAATAGCTATTGGCTCATAGACACTATGGAATAGAATAATATTTGCTGTCACAATATTTTGGTCAAGAGACGCTCACTGGGAATTGCAAGGTTTGGAATTATTAGACCAAAAGTTCAGGAAAGTGATCTCAGAATTGTATCTTAAATATCTTTGGCACAAGGATCTGAAGATCTAAATGTCAGTTATCAAAAGCAACACACACCTGAACCATTGTAAATTGAAATATTTCTTCTTCCTCAGGTCGAGCTCCCCGTATCCAAACTCGCTGCTTATAGCTATTCTGTTTCACGTATACTTACCTTCAGGAGATAGATATTGTAATTCGTTGTATGGACAAATATAAAACTCCATTACCTCCTTCACAAGTAAACTGCTTAAGATCTTTCTTTCCCGGTGACCTAGCAAAACTCTGTAACTTGAATGGTGGAAGATCCGCCTAAACCGTTCGAACTGCACAAATTACAAGACAATATAGTAGGAACAATGCATTGATTTGGTACTTTGATGATTGAGCAAATTTGAAATGCTTCAGATAGTACTTCACTTTTCCCATATACTACATGGTACCTTTCTGGGTGGTGGCAACCAAAATCATGAAGAAGAATTGTAAAAACAGCCAACGTAAATTTATAAAAATTAAATACTTACTGACCTGCCCTAAATCAAAGAAGGGCCCAAAATAGGTAGATCTTTCAAAAGGATCGAATCCAGCAAACTGATGGAACATAACATCAGTGTGATCATGATAGCAACAGGTGAAAAATATCATATCAAAGTCAATAAATACAAAGCAACAGTTTGGAGATTATAAAGTACCCTATACATGACTTCAATCCCATAATCTGGCCGAGGTTGGTCATTGAACATCAATGCATCAAGCTGGTATCGCACAGCTTCCTCTGCACTAAACTATTACAACATAGATTTTAATCAACATGGTACAAGAGAAAGATGGCAGCATGTGTTGGATGAGTTCTATAGTTAGAAAATTACACTTAATCTCGGACCAGAAGGTCTTTTCCTGCGAGACTCAAGCCTACAAATATAAATTGAAATAAATCAGAGAAATATATGTTGATCTTGCAAAACTTATGGGATGTCAAGAGAATTTAATGCAGACCAAATTTGCAGAACTATCAATCTAAGCCAAGACGTAGCTACAAAACTAGTTCAAGATATTCATGAAAGAAGACAACAATCATTATAAAGTCCAATGGATCGAAAGTCTCGAGGATCAATCCCCTCTCCTACGACTTAGCACTTCCCAAGAACAGAGCCAAAAAAAAAAAAAAAAAAAAAAAAAAAAATCCACAAAATAAATTTCACCGAGGATTTTGATAATAATGAGATGAAGATGATTCCCTCAATCTCAAATCCCAGTCCCCTTCTTATATCCAAGTCAAATCATGTAATTACAAACAGCCATTTGAAAAATTTGCCAGTTCTTGACGTCAGATTGGTACCTTGGTTTAATTTGTATTAATCAAGAAACAACCGAACACAGCTCCTTCATCCTCCCGCATCAGCAAGACAGCAATAAAAAATAGCTATTGGCTCATAGACACTATGGAATAAAATAACATTTGCTGTCACAATATTTTGGTCAAGAGACGCTCACTGGGAATTGCAAGGTTTGGAAATATTTGACCAAAAGTTCAGGAAAGTGATCTCAGAATTGTATCTTAAATATCTTTGGCACAAGGATCTGAAGATCTAAATGTCAGTTATCAAAAGCCACACACACCTGAACCATTGTAAATTGAAATATTTCTTCTTCCTCAGGTCGAGCTCCCCGTATCCAAACTCGCTGCTTATAGCTATTCTGTTTCACGTATACTTACCTTCAGGAGATAGATATTGTAATTCGTTGTATGGACAAATATAAAACTCCATTACCTCCTTCACAAGTAAACTGCTTAAGATCTTTCTTTCCCGGTGACCTAGCAAAACTCTGTAACTTGAATGGTGGAAGATCCGCCTAAACCGTTCGAACTGCACAAATTACAAGACAATATAGTAGGAACAATGCATTGATTTGGTACTTTGATGATTGAGCAAATTTGAAATGCTTCAGCTAGTACTTCACTTTTCCCATATACTACATAGTACCTTTCTGGGTGGTGGCAACCAAAATCATGAAGAAGAATTGTAAAAACAGCCAACGTAAATTTATAAAAATTAAATACTTACTGACCTGCCCTAAATCAAAGAAGGGCCCAAAATAGGTAGATCTTTCAAAAGGATCGAATCCAGCAAACTGATGGAACATAACATCAGTGTGATCATGATAGCAACAGGTGAAAAATATCATATCAAAGTCAATAAATACAAAGCAACAGTTTGGAGATTATAAAGTACCCTATACATGACTTCAATCCCATAATCTGGCCGAGGTTGGTCATTGAACATCAATGCATCAAGCTGGTATCGCACAGCTTCCTCTGCACTAAACTATTACAACATAGATTTTAATCAACATGGTACAAGAGAAAGATGGCAGCATGTGTTGGATGAGTTCTATAGTTAGAAAATTACACTTAATCTCGGACCAGAAGGTCTTTTCCTGCGAGACTCAAGCCTACAAATATAAATTGAAATAAATCAGAGAAATATATGTTGATCTTGCAAAACTTATGGGATGTCAAGAGAATTTAATGCAGACCAAATTTGCAGAACTATCAATCTAAGCCAAGACGTAGCTACAAAACTAGTTCAAGATATTCATGAAAGAAGACAACAATCATTATAAAGTCCAATGGATCGAAAGTCTCGAGGATCAATCCCCTCTCCTACGACTTAGCACTTCCCAAGAACAGAGCACCCAAGGAAAGTTGCTATTTTTGTTCTAAAGTTTGAGGCACGCTGAAACCGAAGACCATGATTTTCAATGTGTTTATGATTTATGGAGCAATTAAAGTAAGAAAACAGGTTTCGTTACAGTAAGGATACAAAATCACTATTTACACAACCCCCATGAAATAATTCAGGCAAACCCCTAACAGCACACCTGCTATTATCTTTCTTTATATTATAATTAGCCAATTATTCGCAAAAACTCACACACTCGAACATAAAAAATCATAGAGATATTGATTACACGGGATATCTACATGGATCAGGCATAAATAACATTCGGATAAACACCAAATTTCGCACTGCATATCAGTAACAGTGGTAAAAAAGGAATTTCCAAAAAAATTACAAAATCATACCCAAAAAAAATATATATATATAAAAATAGAGCTTCATATATATACAAAGAAATAAATAGAGAGATACAAAGAAAGAAGACTACCAATCCGGAGATAGAAAGTCAGGAACGTCGGACGCGGAAGCTCGAATTCGATGGCATAGAGGTTTGAAAGATGGGGAGAGTAGAGATGCACCAAACGACATCGTTTCGCGGTACAATTTGTTTCTCGTTTCGACCTTTGTGGAAGACGTAATGAAGAAAAATGTCGTGTTTGCAGCTATTGAAGTCGCAAATTGAACCGTTTTGGCTCAAAATAAAATTACACATTATTTTGATCAACAAAGGATTGTTTAATAGAATTTATTTGAGAATAATCAGTTATTAAATAATATTTTTTGAAGAATGTATAGTTAAATTATAATATTCTATTAGCTCAACTCAATGATTTGTAAGCCAAAAAAGAGACAATTTCAAAAGACAACAAGTATCTAACGTATTAACAGGCAAATATCTTTCAGCCAACAAAAAGTTCGTAAACCAATTAAATAAGTACATTCATTTGCATTTCACTCTTCGCTCATGTTTCACTCTCTCTCTCTCTCTCACACACACACAGAGGTTGAATGCATGCATATTTGTAAAGCCCCAGTTTGGTTTAGATTAAAATCGAATTAAAAATATCAAGTCAAAGTAAACAATTAATTTTAAACACATATTTTACGCAATCCACAATTTTTTTACCACATTTCATAAATTTTTTTAAATATCAAAATTTATTGAAAATTTGATTATAATCTATATCAAACAAGGGCTAAGTTGGATGAGTTCTATAGTTAGAAAATTACACTTAATCTCGGACCAGAAGGTCTTTTCCTGCGAGACTCAAGCCTACAAATATACATTGAAATAAATCAGAGAAATATATGTTGATCTTGCAAAACTTATGGGATGCCAAGAGAATTTAATGCAGACCAAATTTGCAGAACTATCAATCTAAGCCAAGACGTAGCTACAAAACTAGTTCAAGATATTCATGAAAGAAGACAACAATCATTATAAAGTCCTATGGATCGAAAGTCTCGAGGATCAATCCCCTCTCCTACGACTTAGCACTTCCCAAGAACAGACCACCCAAGGAAAGTTGCTATTTTTGTTCTAAAGTTTGAGGCACGCTGAAACCGAAGACCATGATTTTCAATGTGTTTATGATTTATGGAGCAATTAAAGTAAGAAAACAGGTTTCGTTACAGTAAGGATACAAAATCACTATTTACACAACCCCCATGAAATAATTCAGGCAAACCCCTAACAGCACACCTGCTATTATCTTTCTTTATATTATAATTAGCCAATTATTCGCAAAAACTCACACACTCGAACATAAAAAATCATAGAGATATTGATTACACGGGATATCTACATGGATCGGGCATAAATAACATTCGGATCAACACCAAATTTCGCACTGCATATCAGTAACAGTGGTGAAAAAGGAATTTCCAAAAAAAAAAAAAGCAAAATTATACCCCCAAAAAAATAAAATAAAATAGAGCTTCATATATATACAAAGAAATAAATAGAGAGATACAAACAGAGAAGACTACCAATCCGGAGATAGAAAGTCAGGAACGTCGGACGCGGAAGCTCGAATTCGATGGCATAGAGGTTTGAAAGATGGGGAGAGTAGAGATGCACCAAACGACATCGTTTCCTCTGCCACGCGGTACAATTTGTTTCTCGTTTCGACCTTTGTGGAAGACGTAATGAAGAAAAATGTCGTGTTTGCAGCTATTGAAGTCGCAAATTGAACCGTTTTTTGGCTCAAAATAAAATTACACATTATTTTGATCAACTAAGGATTGTTTAATAGAATTTATTTGAGAATAATGAGTTATTAAATAATATTTTTTGGAGAATGTATAATTAAATTATAATAAATTTTATTAGTTTATATGTAGAATATTTTACTATGTGAATATGTGGTGGAGAATGATCATATAACAAATACTTTAAATTTTTAAAAGATGACAAAGAGGGATTAAAAGTCTTTTGAAATTAAATCGTTCAAATATTCTTTCGATGTGAATTTATTAAATATTTGGGATGCGGGTGCTAAGATTTAAAGATTCGGAACGTGATGATACCATTTTGAAAGTTTGAAAAATGTTGCATATTTTCGAGTCGACTTACACATTTACATTTCTAATTATAATCAATTGAATCAACTTAACTATCCGTTATTCAAAATTAGTATTCTATTAGCTCAACTCAATGATTTGTAAGCCAAAAAAGAGACAATTTCAAAAGACAAGTATCTAACGTATTAACAAGCAAATATCTTTCAGCCAACAAAAAGTTCGTAAACCAATTAAATAAGTACATTCATTTGCATTTCACTCTTAGGTCATCTCTCTCTCTCTCTCTCTCTCTCTCTCTCTCACACACACACAGGTTGAATGCATGCATATTTGTAAAGCCCCAGTTTGGTTTAGATTAAAATCGAATTAAAAATATCAAGTCAAAGTAAACAATTAATTTTAAACACACATTTTACGCAATCCACAATTTTTTTACCACATTTCATAAATTTTTTTAAATATCAAAATTTATTGAAAATTTGATTATAATCTATATCAAACAAGGGCTAGGAACGTTTTACGAACCTTTTACTTGGTTTCCTTGTCAAGTCAATATGCTCTTCCACTATGGCAACTGTCTTGAGCGTATGATG
>NC_036244.1:7780844-7790873 GCF_002742605.1 Olea europaea var. sylvestris | reverse complement strand
TTTTTTTTTTTTTTAACCTTTTTTGATTAATTCACAAAATTCTACATTTATTTGGAAAAAGAGACACAGATATGTTGCACTTTAGTCCCAAACATTTCAAAAAGGGTATTTAAATTCTCAACTTTTCAATTTTTTTGCACTGCCCATTAGAAGAGATGTTAAAGTGTCAACCTGTTGTTGGAAAGATGGTTTTATTCTAAATTTTTGTTAGCAAAAAGACAAAAACAAAGACTAAGGACCATCCCAATTTACTTTGGTACATATAGGACTAATCAAGCAAAATATGAATGATGTTAGGGATGTAAATGCTTATTTTGAAAGGTTATAGATCGAATTGCATTAAGAGTTAAAGGTTTTGGACCTCCAGTGATATTTTGCCTATTTATTTTGGAAAGTTCCCCTATGTCCCCACCTTATAGTATGTTACAATAATACTTGACTTGTTATTCAATGACTTCTGGTATAAAGGGTTACAACTCATCTTGTTGAAACTAGACAATGTGATTGCTATTTTGTTTCAACTCCAAACTACGAGAAAAATTTCGATTGCACAATCACACCATCCTACGCGATGCGCTTGTCGAATATGGAGCCACCACCTCATCGGGTGGCCCACCTTCACCCAATGACGTGAGGCTACCTCAGGATTTTATTTTTTTTCTCTTTTTTCACTTCAAGTCTCGAGGAGGTGGCCTTATTTCATTGGTGCGAGACGTGGGCCACCTGATGAGATGGGGCTCCCCATTCAACTGTCTCACCGCATATGACGATACGATTGTTCCACCAAAGTTTTTCTCCCAAACTATGCAATCTATAGGCAAACAGAAGGTGCAAAATCTAAAAGGGAGTGGGGATGCCAACAAAGCGGGACAAAGGGATTGACGATCGATATTAAACGAGCATAAGAGGAAAAGTCGTAAGAAAAGAAAAGGAGAAAGAACGTTTGAGATGGTGATAGTTAAGGGGAAGGTGGTGTTGAGGGGGAACAAGAAGCGAGAGATACTATTTTTTTGCTCTTTTTATTTGATTATATATCGTTGAAATAGTTGCTTACAGATGTCACTTTTTATCAGTAACATAAATAAAAACCATCTATAGAGAACTTAGATGATGCTACAATCTTGAAATATTAAACTCATGATTGATCTTATTTCTTAAAATTCATTTTCTTCCAAAGTCATTTTCAATCACATATTTTATAGGTTCACATCTTTTATAAATTTTCCAATCATATATTTCGTTAATTTTTGTCAAAAACTAATAAAAATTTAATTTTTATCCAAAACCAAACCAGGATTAAAGACCACGGCATCTGAAAGAGATAGATTAGGAACCCCATGTGCAATTTCCCTTTTTTTTCTTTTTTAATTCAAATTCTGAAGGCTCCAAAATTGACCAGCCTCACTCCCCACCCCACGGCCACGATATGATCTTCCAACCCAATTCCTAGTCATTTCGCCTATACATACAACTCATTTTACATTCTCTATATATAAACAAATTGTTGGTTTTCTGAGGAAGTATGTTTATCGTTAAAAAAAGAAGGGCAGCTTCTGCTTCTGCTTCTGCTTGTTTCAGTATGCAATAAACAGAAATCGATTTATTTTAATTCCGAATATTTTTTGCCCATTTTTTTTGTTGATTCTTGAATTTGAATGCTGATATTGAATTTGGTTTCTTTAGAAGGTATTATTTATTTCTTTGTTTTGTGACAATGGGTTCTTGATTATTCCAGGATTTCATGAAAATTTGAGTTGAATTATCAGATAATCTAAGAAAAGGTACATTCTTGAAAATTCTTTATTTTTTATCTCGTACTCGGTTGAATGGATTTTTTTTTTTTATTAGTAAAAACCCTTTACTGATTACCTTGTAGATCTGTGAATATATTTAAAGAGTTCAAGTTTCTCTTTGTTCCTTCACGTTTCTGATGAATCACACACATACATTTTTATGTATAAAAAATTAGTTTCTGTGTCTCATTTTTGTGAACCCCCTTCAATTCAATTTGCAGAAAGTTGAAGTAAAATCCCAAAAATGAGTGAATCAGAAGCCAAAACACCCTTGATCCCGCCCTCATCTTCGCGAAAGCTTCCAGATTTCAAACAATCTGTGAAATTGAAATATGTGAAGCTTGGATACCATTACCTCATAACCCATGGAATGTTCCTGTTTCTGTCCCCTCTGGTGGCGGTTGTTGCGGCCCAGTTGTCTTCCTTTTCGTTCGAAGACCTTTGTGTTCTTTGGGATCATCTCAGATTCAATCTCATATCCGTTATAGTATGCTCGGCCCTCTTGGTTTTTCTATCAACGGTGTATTTCCTCACGCGCCCTCGCCCTGTATACCTGGTGAATTTCTCGTGTTATAAGCCTGAAGATGACAGGAAATGCAGTAGGCAGGCTTTCATGGAGAAATCACTGATGACTGGTTCGTTTGCTAAGGAAAATATCGAGTTCCAGACGAAGATTCTTGAGAGGTCGGGACTTGGTGACTCGACTTATCTCCCTGATGCTGTGTTGAGGGTACCACCAAATCCATGTATGGCAGAAGCTAGGAAAGAAGCTGAAACTGTAATGTTTGGTGCCATTGATGAGCTTCTTTCCAAAACCCTTGTAAAACCAAAGGACATCGGGATTTTGATTGTGAACTGCAGCCTGTTTAATCCAACGCCTTCTTTGTCTGCTATGGTTATTAACCATTACAAGCTCAGGGGAAACATAGTTAGTTACAATCTAGGTGGGATGGGTTGCAGTGCTGGTTTGATCTCGATTGATCTTGCAAAAGATCTTCTACAAGTTCGTCCGAATACTTATGCTCTGGTAATCAGCATGGAGAATATTACACTGAATTGGTATTTTGGGAATGAGAGATCAATGCTCGTATCAAATTGTCTTTTTCGGATGGGAGGGGCTGCCATTTTGCTGTCAAACAAATCATCTGATCGCTCTCGATCCAAGTATCAATTGGTCCATACTGTTAGAACCCACAAAGGTTCAGACGATAAATGCTTTTCTTGTGTAACACAATTGGAGGATTCCAATGGGAAAGTTGGGGTTTCTCTGTCGAAGGATTTGATGGCAGTAGCTGGTGATGCTTTAAAGACAAATATTACAACTTTGGGTCCTCTTGTGCTCCCCATGTCCGAACAGTTGCTTTTCTTTGCCACTTTGATTGGGAGAAAGCTGCTTAAGATGAAATTGAAGCCTTATATCCCAGATTTCAAATTGGCTTTTGAACATTTCTGTATTCATGCTGGTGGAAGAGCAGTGTTGGACGAACTAGAGAAAAACCTGCAGCTATCCAATTGGCACATGGAGCCTTCAAGAATGACACTTTATCGATTTGGTAATACCTCAAGCAGCTCTCTTTGGTACGAATTGGCGTATTCAGAAGCCAAAGGAAGGATTAAGAGGGGAGACAGGACATGGCAGATAGCTTTTGGTTCTGGGTTCAAATGCAATAGTGCAGTGTGGAAAGCTCTTAGGACTATAAATCCTGCCAAGGAGAAGAACCCGTGGATAGATGAAATTCACAAGTTCCCTGTGGAGGTTCCGAAGGTCTCAGCTCTTTAACATTTCAAGCTGAACTCCCTTCATCTAGACTATATCGTTTGGTTGTGGTTCATTAGTAAATAATTTCTTGTCTGTTTTAAGGCAATGATTCCAAGAATGCCCTGTTTGCATTCGTGGAGTTTTGCAGTTCTCATTTGAAAAGTGTAATTTGTAGTCAACCGGAGACGTCGTTCTTGGAGCCTCATTTTGAGATATCGTGACCAGGATTCTATTACTGATGCGTTATGCTTCTACTAACTCATTTTTATCATTTTCTAATCCAACCAACACATGAAAATGATGCATTTTTAAGGACGCTAAAACAACAATTCACATATAACAAAAACTAGTTTATCCATGTTGCATTAGTCCATTAACGTGGTACAATTGAAATGACGTCTACATCATGACAAGCACATGAAATGGCTGAAAGAAAACCAATCATTCACTGTTTGCATCAAAACATGCGACAAATAGAACATATGTAAGTCTACATAGCTTAAGCCTAAAGACGATAGCAAGAACATTATTGTCTATTCCTTGGAGGATTTGTTGATGAGTGACTTGTGTATATGAGGGATCACTCCACCACCGGCTATGGTTCCTTTGATGAGAGTGTCAAGTTCTTCATCTCCACGTATAGCCAGCTGCAAATGCCTAGGCGTGATACGCTTCACCTTTAAGTCCTTGCTCGCATTACCAGCCAACTCCAACACTTCAGCAGTTAGGTACTCCAAAATAGCTGCAGAATAGACAGCAGCCGTAGCACCTACCCTTCCATGAGCAGTAACTCTTGACTTCAGAAGTCGGTGGATCCGTCCCACAGGGAACTGTAGGAAGAAGTAATGAGTTCGAATTTTGCGTATTTCTATAAGAACTCAAAAAATGAAAATGCTAAAATATCCACAATCAAGTTTTTTAAGAGAAAATGGCAGACAACGAAAACTTTGAAGGTTATAATAACCGTTGTTCTCCCACGAATTGAATCATAAACATTTGGACGAGTGAGAAAGTGCCTAACGTCCACAAGTGAAACCTAATCTTGAAGTCAACCAGGACAAGTTATATATACACCCAACAAATTGCTTAAACACGTTGTCATGAATTTAAACTAGAGCAGCATCTACAGATAATTAATAATATGAAGAATATCATCTCGCAAGGAAGTGGTACAGCAAAAGTTCCAGTAGCCCATCTAGTAGTAACGTGACTGACAGCAACTTCGCTGGCTATGTTCTTGTACATGCTCTACTGTAATTTTCCCTTTAAACAAAAGCATACAGAGGAGTCATTGAAGCACACAAGTGGTCAATATATATTTCTAAACTCCAGTCTCCTAAGAATGGTCAAATAATTGTCACACTTGCTAACATGGAGAAAATGGAGTAGAAGTCAGAGTGCTCTTCAATACGAGAACTAAACCTAATGACATGAAATGTTAAATTCTATAGTTCATAGCAATCGAAGTAATCTAGTCCATCATCAAATAAGAAAACAGATACAGCTAACTAGTATAAAAGCATAATTTCTTATATATTTTACTCTCCACTTACAATCGTTTTAGTGTTGGTATTCAGATAATAAAGGCCAAAATAGTTACCTTCTTCTCGCATTCCCCACATTAGAAATATTTTTTTAATCAGTTTTTTCATCCTTCATGGCACATCATCTCAGGGCATGAAACATTGCAAAAGAATGAAGGATACACATCTCAAATCCAAAAGTTCCTTCTTGATAATTAGCTTTAACACTTGACAAACTTATACTTCACAGATCAAAGCACTACCCTTTTTTTCTAAAGCAACAGTATGAGTGGAATGCAATTCTAACCAAAAGACAGTATAATTAGAAAAATTGGCTCCAAGTGTGTCATTAATTAAACTGCATAAATGAAGGGCACAAATGAAGGGGCCTTCTCTGTCACTAGTAAATTGCTTTTCTCCATTAAGGCGAAACATTTCTCAACTAGAAAGTTATCCATCCTTTTCGTTCCAAGACATTTTCTCTAATGCCATGTTTCATGTAATATAATTGGCTTATTATAACAACAATGAGACGATGTGAATTAAGATTTTGATTAACTAGTACAGATTCCAATTTTTTGATCCAGATTCTGTAGCTGCGTATGGTTTTACCTCATAACATATCTACTATTAACTCCCGCCATGGTTTTTAAACAAAGAAACAGCGAAAAAGAAAAGAAAAGAAAAGAAAAACTAAATCAAGCAAGCTTATACTCTCACCCATAATTCCTCCAGCTAACTACCAAATTTACTTTTGCTTTTTCGAAATCGGGGTTTTCTTATGTGCTAATTGAATAAACCTGTTTCGTGTCCATCACGCGAAGCTCTTAAAAATTACCACAAGATTAACAAAATATAGACAAATAAAAACAAGGAAAATAAAAAAAAAAAAATTCAGCAAATTTGAGAAATGCAAGGAAATCGAGGGATTTGGAAATTTCAAAATAAACCTGAAGGCCAGCGCGAGAGGAGCGAGAAATGGACTTCTTCTTATCCTTATCTTTGTCCTTTGATGCCGGTGTTTTCCCAGCTAACAGTCCCTTGGCTCCTTTTCCCGACATTTCGGACGAGGATTTAGAATTTCTTCGATACGAAGAGAACTGACCAAACAATTTCTCTCTCTACACCGAAGAAGAAATTGGACTTCGAATTGTGACTTATCGGATTTAGGAATTTTTATTTATGGCCACAATTTTTAATTTTTGCATTACATTTTAATTGCTTTTAAAGTTCTTAACCTTTGATCATTATGATAGTTATGTCCTTAACAGATTTTCATATCATTCTTATTTTCGAACTTTCCATTAGTCAACACATTTTGTATTTGATAATAATTTTATTTTCGATAATTCGTTAAAATGGTGCAGTATAACTTATTTTTTCATCACATTTTTAAAAATAAATAATTAAAAGGTGCGAAAAATATTTTTTCCCCTCATTTCAAATCATAAAAATAAAATATTTTGATATAAATCATTATCAAAGATGGAGCATAATAATTAATGGAATGTTGAAGATAAAAATTCGACGAAAAGATGTTAAGTAAAATAATTCTACAATGAAAAAAGATTGTGGAGTTTAATTATAATTANAACCAAGTACAAAACTAGTTCCAAAATATAAAAGATCAAATCACTGAGAAGACTGATCTTTAAAGAATCAGTGGATCGAGACACAAGTCTACTAATAACTCACAAAACCACACTCTCTCTAATTTGGTTTATACAAAAAGAAACACTCAAATCCTTCAACCATTTTCACTCAAAAACATCATAATCTGAAAGAGAATAGAAGATTTCAAATCTCAAATGAAATTTTCGAGATCAATATTTCAGAGAGTAAAAACTCTCAAACGTCAAAAGCCAAATGAATGTCAAAAAGCCAGACAAAGGGATTTAACCCTTAGAATAATCCAAAGCCAATCTAATGACCAAGAGGAAGCCCAGTGTCACAATCCAGTTAAATGCATCCACTAGTAAAAACATGTTTCACAAAACACGACTTTAGGCCAATTTTGGGAGCACATACTTCACATGTATGCTGAACTTAACTATCTCTACTTTGTTGCTAAGAATTGGACTTTCCCTAGTGCAAAACTAGAGCATCATTAGAAGTTTTAATTTCATTTGCTTTTTGTACCTGTACAATCAATTCAAACTATCAACAAATAATAACTTCAAGAAATAGTTAAATTGACTTAAAGATATTCCTTTAGTTCCCATATCCGAAGAATTAAACAAAGTTGCAATTTTCCCAATCTTAAGTATCCCTTTAGATATGATCTCTCTTATAAAACGATACTTAACATTTATGTGTTTATTTCTGTCATGAAACATGGTATTTTTACTCAAATATATTGCACTTTAGTTATCAAAAGATGAGAAAAGATTTTCATCAATAAAGTCAAGTTTACTCAGTAAACCACGTCAATCAAATTTCTTCTTTTAGCATCAGTAACGACAATGTATTTTGCCTCTATGAAAGATAGAGCAAAAACCTTTTGAAATTGTGATTTCCAGCTTATAATAGTTCCATGCAAAGTATAAAAATAGATGAAGTTAATCTCCTATCATCTCTATTTCCAACAATGTCAGAATTAGTATATCCCTTCAAAGTTACCTCCTCTTTATAATTTCTAAACATGAAGCTTGAATCGGAAGCATCCTTTAAATATTTTAGCAACCATTTTAAGGCATCCTAATGTTCTTCCTCATGACTTTCCACAAATCTGGTAAGTACACTAATACTATAAGGACGATCAAGTCTAGTACATATCATTACATACACCACGGATCTAATAATATTTGCATAAGAAATTTTAGACATTTTATCAAATTCTTACTTACAGTTAAGATAATAATAATAATCAGATGACAGCTTTAAATAATTAGCAAGCGGTAAAGTCACGAGTTTACACTCAAAGTGCCAATTTTTTTCAAAATTTTATTCACGTAGCCATGTTGATTAAAAAATAAAAAATATTTACATTTATCTCTTGTAATCTATATTCGAAATCAAGATTTTTCATTTCAAATTCAGATTTAAGTTTTTCTTTAGTTTCATCAACCTCAGATTTAATATAACTAGCCACAAGCATATCATCCACATAAAGCACCAAGTACAGGGAATTTATACCTCCACCACCCTTACAGTAAATGCACATGTCGTACTTGCTTCTCTAAAAACAAAGCTTAAAACAAATGAATCAAATCTTTTATACAATTGTCTTAGTGCTTGTTTTAAACCATACAAAGATTTTTTTCAACATTCGGTTTTATTAGAATCACTTTAATTAAACCAATAGGTTTTTTCATATAAATCTGTTCACCTAATTCACGATATAAAAAGGCAATTTTAACATCTAATTGATCAAGTTTCCGATTGAATTGAGTAACATGTGTAATAATGGTTCTAATAGTAGTGTATTTAACTACATGGGAGAAAATCTCGTTGTAGCCTGCCCCATCTTTTTGTGCAAACCCTTTGACAATAAGTCTAGCTTTGTTTCTAACATTGCCTTTGCTTCCTTCCCCTTCCTTTATTTTATAGATCCATTTACAATTAGTCAATTTATTTTTTTATTTTTTTCCCTTTAGGCCCTTTCACTAATTACCAAGATTTATTTTTAATGAGAGAAGCCATCTCTTCTTCCATAATAGCTAACTATTTCTTAGAATCTTTACCCTTAACAACATCATCATAGGAATTAGGTTCATTTTTCATTCTCTTCTTGATAGCTAAATAGAGAGATAAAATCATCACTATCAAACTCGCCAGGAAGTCTGAACTGCTTTCTCTACCTATCTCTTATGAGTTGATACATCAAGAGGCAGAGTTGCAGGATCAGTTTGGTCGTTATGATCAATTTCTTGACCAACTTCAATACCCTATAAGGGTTTGTCCTCAATATAACCAAATTCCCCATCTACGAAAAAGAGTATCATTTCTTTCTAAGTGATGTTTCTACCTCAATCTGAACATCCTTTTCGGTTAAGATTTAAGTCTTACCTGCTAATTAAGTATGGTAAAAGAGATTCATTAAAAGTATATCCCTTCTTATTACAATTTTATATCGTCTTTATACCTTAACGTACAACATGTATTCCTTAATACTCATCATAACCCAAGAATATACATTTAAGTGATTTAGGTTCCAACTTTCCTATGTTTTGATAAGCATATGCATCATGGCCCAATATTTTTAGATGAGAATAATCAACATATTTTCGAGTCCACACAATCTAGGTACATTGAAATTTAAAGCATTATAAGGACTTCTATTAACTAGATAAGTAGTAGTTTTAACAGCTTCATCCCAAAACAGTTTATGCAAGTCAACTCAATAACATGCATCTTACTTTATTTAAGACAGTCCTATTCATTCCTTCATCTATGCCATTTTATCAAAGAGTGTAAGTAACGGTTCTATATCTTAAAATATCACTCTCTTTACAAAAATTATTGATTTCATAGTTGCAATATTTTAAACCGTTATTAGTCCTTAAAATTTTTAATTATTATCAATTTGGATTTTCCATTCTTTAAAAACACTAAGGCCTTGTTTGATAGGGCCAATTTTCTATGGAAAATTAAAAACATTTTTCATTTTCCACCTTTTGGCCCTTTGATTGCAATAATTTTCTAGGGAATTCACTTTCCTTCCTCTCCCCTAGGGATGTCAATTGGGCCGAACCGGCTCGCCGACTCGACTCGTGGAAAAGAGGCTCGTGGGCGGCTCGGGCTCGTGAAATCACGAGCCCGAGCACAAGCTGGGCGGGCCTCGCCAGGAGGCGAGCCGAGCCCGCCCACGAGCGGCTCATGGCTCGTTGAGCCTGTGACCAAAACGGTCACAAAAGTAACCCTTTCGGTCACTTTTCAGTGACCGTTCTGGTCACTAAATTCAATGACCGTTTGGTAATTGAACTTTTTTTTTTCTTCCCCCCCCCCTTCCAAA
>NC_036244.1:7767216-7773982 GCF_002742605.1 Olea europaea var. sylvestris | reverse complement strand
AACATCATCATAGGAATTAGGTTCATTTTTCATTCTCTTCTTGATAGCTAAATAGAGAGATAAAATCATCACTATCAAACTCGCCAGGAAGTCTGAACTGCTTTCTCTACCTATCTCTTATGAGTTGATACATCAAGAGGCAGAGTTGCAGGATCAGTTTGGTCGTTATGATCAATTTCTTGACCAACTTCAATACCCTATAAGGGCTTGTCCTCAATATAACCAAATTCCCCATCTACGAAAAAGAGTATCATTTCTTTCTAAGTGAGGTTTCTTCCTCAATCTGAACATCCTTTTCGGTTAAGATTTAAGTCTTACCTGCTAATTAAGTATGGTAAAAGAGATTCATTAAAAGTATATCCCTTCTTATTACAATTTTATATCGTCTTTATACCTTAACGTACAACATGTATTCCTTAATACTCATCATAACCCAAGAATATACATTTAAGTGATTTAGGTTCCAACTTTCCTATGTTTTGATAAGCATATGCATCATGGCCCAATATTTTTAGATGAGAATAATCAACATATTTTCGAGTCCACACAATCTAGGTACATTGAAATTTAAAGCATTATAAGGACTTCTATTAACTAGATAAGTAGTAGTTTTAACAGCTTCATCCCAAAACAGTTTATGCAAGTCAACTCAATAACATGCATCTTACTTTATTTAAGACAGTCCTATTCATTCCTTCATCTATGCCATTTTATCAAAGAGTGTAAGTAACGGTTCTATATCTTAAAATATCACTCTCTTTACAAAAATTATTGATTTCATAGTTGCAATATTTTAAACCGTTATTAGTCCTTAAAATTTTTAATTATTATCAATTTGGATTTTCCATTCTTTAAAAACACTAAGGCCTTGTTTGATAGGGCCAATTTTCTATGGAAAATTAAAAACATTTTTCATTTTCCACCTTTTGGCCCTTTGATTGCAATAATTTTCTAGGGAATTCACTTTCCTTCCTCTCCCCTAGGGATGTCAATTGGGCCGAACCGGCTCGACTCATCAAAACTCGGCTCGTGGGCTGCTCGGGCTCGTCAAATGACGAGCCTGAGATAGAGCCGAGCGGGGGGTCCCGTCCAACAAGCCGAGCCCGCTCGACTCGTTGAGCGGCTCGTGGGCTCGTCCAAAAATATGGAAAAAAATAAAATTTTATCAATAAAATTTGAAAAATTTGCAAAAAAAATAAAAATATAAAAAAATTTCACGAGCTCGCCAGCAGCTCGTGGGCTCGGCTCGACTCGACTCGGCCCACAAGCTCATGGTTCGTGAGTACACGAGCTTGTGGCCCGAGCTGAGCTCGCCCACGAGCAACGAGCAACGAGCCGAGCTCGTGGTTTAACGAGTCGAGCCGGCTCGACTCGGCCCACTGCCATCCATACTCTCCCCACACATGTGCAATTTCCTTGATTTTGTAAAAAAACCAATTCCCACCAAACCATGGGAATTGGTTTTCCAGGCTGTTTATTTTTTATTTTTTTGACAATTGGAACAAATTATATCCCCAATTGTTATAAATTTTGTTATTTTAATTGATAATTTTCATGAAAAACAAAGTCGAACGAATACCAAAACATAGATAATTCAACATTTTTAGGTGAAAATTTATACCAATCAAACACATTAATTGGCAATTCCCAAGAAAAGAAGTTCTAGATAATTCAATTCCATGAAATTCGTTTTTTTACACCCAAATTCCATTCTTACAATTAAACGGACCCTAAAAGTTTCATCTTTAGTTTTTAATAAAAATACACAATTTTTTCATGAAAAATCATCAATGATCAATGGTTAGTATTTAAAATCAGACTGAATAACCATATGTTGGAATGTGGAAGTAGAATTACCCAAAAATTAAAAAAAAAATTTATTTAATACAATAAATAAGATCATCTAAATGTTTACATATATGCTATATCAAAAATAAAGAATTCGAATTTTTAACTAAATTCGATTTTTGATTCTTGAAGTAATTCTGAATCTTGAACTTTTAGTTTTTTGGATCACGAGTTTCCAGCTTTTTAATTCCAAGAACTTGATACTTCAAATCACTAAACCTTTTATGGTATTCTCCAAAGTTAAAACTACAATGGTGGGAAGGTATATTATTTTAATTAAATCAAAAAACTAATTTTTGAACTGAACGATCGAATAAAGCAAGAAAATAATTATTTTATCTCTCAATTTTCTCTCCAAATTTGAACATTATGGGAATATGTATTATGATTACTATAGGATTTCTAGTTTCTATCTAGTCTCTATTTATAGAGATAGAATAGTTTCAATCCACGTACAATAATAATTCTACGTTCAAATAGAAGTCTTAACTAAAATCCAAATTGGAGTTTTAATTAAAATCCACATCCAATTAGTTTATATTTAATTGCATGTGCAGTCCTGTAATTTCAATTGCAATTATAACTAAATTTACAACTTTTATAACAATTACAACTACGTACAACTTTTATAACAGTTTACAACTTTTATAACAATCTACATAATTTTTCCAAATTAGTTGATTTTATTTTAGGATAATGAAAAAATGGACCAAGTGATATTTTGCATAAAAAATAATCATACATTGCATATTAAAAATAAGGGGCAAATAATAATTTAGTACATGATGCATGAATGCATATGTGAATCCACTTACAATAATGTAACGATTAATTGATCCTTGTGATTCAAGAGGCCCTTCTATAAGAAATGTTGCCGTAATCACTCATCAAGTTGGAATCCTCCCACTAGACAAACCATATCTGACATCAAATATCTATATAAGTTTAGTATCGTTTTATTTGATCATCAAGATTATAAAGGAAAGCCTCCATTGGAGGTTCAAAGATGATCTCGATTTTGGTGTATAACATTTGTCTAGATCTTTAGATACTTGAAAATAATTTCGTCATCTATAGGATGATAACAAATAATATTCTTATTTGGACGTTCTTATCATGCATTGAATCCAATCAAGCAACTAGAATTCCGCAGCCCTCCTATATTGCATTATCGGCACGAAACAAGTGCGTTGCTTTGCTTATGAATTAACCAAATGAGACCATGGATTTTTATTTAAATAGACACTCGCTCACACTCAAAATTTTAAAGTAATGAATTTTAAAAATAAATAATTACCAATTGTTCACATTTATCAAATTAATATATAGTATGATTATTATGAATTTCCTTCTAGAAAAATTTAATATTAAATTAATTAATGAAATTATAAATAATTATCAATTGTTCACATTCAGTTCAAAATTTTTTCAAGAACCCAGTTGTAGCAACCCAAACAACAATAGGACTTTGCCACTGTATTGGAAAAAATTTAATAAATTTCAAATCCAACTTATCTAGATTTGACCCAGTCCATATAAAGAAGACCCAAATCAAAGTAAAAAAGTTTGCGACACCAAATGGAGCAAGTTGCTGCCCCGGTAGCAACTAAAGCTACTGTCCGCATAGCAACCTGTTGCCTTTGGCCAAATGAATTTTTTTTTTGGTTGTAATTTTTGAATTCTTCATCGTGTCGGTCTTCTATTTCAATCAATTTACAAGATCCAAGAATTGTAGGAATTGAAATAATTACATAAATTCTATATCCGTAGGCTCACAATTTTGAATTTACTTCAAAAGAAAATTAAATCAAGATGATGAAGTTCTAATCCGCCTATCTTATTACAAACTCAAAATAACGAATAACAATCAAGAATTGACCACAAATAATTAGTTCATTGTTTAAAATAATCTAATGGTTAAATCAACATATAATAAATTATTCATAGACATCGTTCGACTAGAATGTGCAATAAAAATCCGGAAATAACAAACACGGGAACAATCTAGATTGCTCCAATATCAATTCTTGGAATGCAGAAGCAAAATTATCCAGAAATTAATTTTTTTTTTAATTCAATAGACAAATATCATCTAAATGTTTACGTGTATGTTATATCAAGAATAAAGAATTCAAATTTTTATCTAAATTTGATGTTCAATTCTTGAATTAATTCTAAATCACAAACTTCTAACTTTTTAGATCACGAGCTTCCAAATTTTTAATTCCAATAACTTGACGCTTCAAACTTTTAAATCTTTTATGATATTCTCCAAAGTTAAGATTACATGGGTGGGTGGACACTTTCTTTTAATTAAGTCAAAAAACTAATCCTTGAACTGGACGGCTGAATAAAGCAAGAAAATAATTATTTTCTCTTTGTTTTTTTCTCTTCAAATTTGAACGCTTGTAATTATATATTATGATTGCAGTAGGATTTATAGGTTCTATGTAGTCTCTATATATAGAGATAGAACAATTCCAATTCATGTACAATAATAATTCTACATTCAAATATGAGTCTTAATTAAAATTCAAATAGAAGTTTTAATTAAAGTCCACATCCAGTTAGTTTATATTTAACTATATGTGTAGTCCTAGAACTTCAATTCCAATTATAATTTAGTTTACAACTTTCATAGAAATTATAACTAATTATAAGACTTTATTGTAATTACAATTAGGCAAAAACCATTATAATTAATGTAATTAAGTCTCAACACTTTATAGAGCTACCACTGGAACCTAATCGAACATATAATTTTCAAGCTCTAATAATTAGATCATGTCTAGTCAACCTAGACCATCTAATCTAATTATTAGTCTTTGCTTCTTTTGTTAAAGGCAAAAAATTGAACTCTCGAAATATATCAAATTACAGAAGTCAATAAATCTGTAATAATTTCCTCCGACCTGCCATTTATGTATTTTATCTCCATTCAAGATTCGATGATTAGGTACAAGCATAAATGATCATTTTTCCATTCTAATTATTCTTACTAACTTAAGTACCATTTTCTTCAACGATTTTGTGAACAAATTATAGATGTCAAAGTTTAGCTGTCGTTAAACACTGAACTCAGATTTTAACTGTTCAACATAAAATATTTAAATAGTCACTCTACCCATTTTTCAGGGTGATGGATTCCGATACTAATTAATGTTCTCTATTTTGCTCATTTTCAAACTCCCAACCCATCGAGATATTTGATTAATCAAATTAATTTCATATATTAATGAATTAAAGAATAATTAAAACCATAAAAAGATATATATAACCATGTCAAGGGTTTTAGATAAAAATACAATGATAAAGTGAAATTTAATTCTCCTCACAATCATGCTATAGAATTGAACTTGTCACGCATTCCATTCCATACACTTCAAGTGTACTAGTGTTACTTTTAACCTTTTTATGATAAAGACAAATAAAAAATCTGAATAGTGAATCGGTCAACACTACAACCTTCCAATCCAAGGTACCAACTCTTATACAATGGTTGTGAATAAATTATTTATAATCAAAATATAAGTTCTATCACATTATACTTCTCAATGTAAGTACCCAACTTATATTATTTGAAAGTGATCATAGATACTATAATTCACATGCTTAATATAATAAATGAATGCAATAAACAAATAAATTTACAATTTACTTATGAGAAATTATTATTTTATTATAGTAAAATATACTATATGAACACACACAACCCAACAAATAAATGACCCCACAAATCAGCATGCATGTATTCAATTATTTGTTTAGATTTATGAATTCCGGGCAAAAAAATCTACTTGTTTTCCAATACCACATTGTTTTCAAGAGGCAAATTCACCAAGATTAATTTTTCTAAAAACACATTAATTTTGTTAAGATCTTAAACTTTTCTTTCCAATATGGCCTAGTATTTGCAAAACGCCTTGATTTTGGTCAAAACAAATGGATCACGTGACCAGTCTCTATATTTGTTTGATGTGGCAGTGCCAAACAATGGTTGGTTTCGGTAGGACTAAGCATAAAAGATATTCGCCAACAGAATTCAGTTTTGACCCCCCTTAGTTATGCCCTGAACTTTGTGTTATAATCTTATTGTTCAGAATAAAAAGGGATGAAAGGAGAAAGATTGAGCCATAAAAATGGCTTATATGACCATATAAGCCTATGAGGCTTGCGGTCGCATATCTATTTTTAGATAAATTAGAGGTAGCCAAAGTTATAACTATACGATTGCATAGCTATAACTTATGCGATCGCATAGAGTAAAAATTCAATTATTGGCTGGATTTTTTCAAAATTTCTGGTGATTTTCTTGTTGAATCCATGTACTTGTTCATAGAGAGTTGGAAACACTTCATGTAGGGATGATTGAATGCTATAAACACATGTTGGTATTCATCCCTAAACACATAAAAAAACATTTTATTATTCATCCAAAACTTAGAAGAGATTATCACATATTCAAACCATTTTTCACTTGTTCATTTGAAGATTCACTTTGCTTTTGGTGTTCTTCATTGAGGCTTGATCAATCTTTCAAACTACTTGTCATTTCAATCCTTAAGAGCATTGGGAGAGGAAGTAAATATCGTTTGAGAACAACAATATTATCTTCGTGTTCAAGCTTTCTTCCATATATATATATATATATATATATCTTCTTCCTCATTTTTTTTTTTGGTTCTCCATTGCTGTATTATTTTTTCTGACACGTAGAAGATGGATGTTGATAAGTGCAATTTGTGTATTTATCTATATCACATTATTAAACTTTTGCGTCGTCAAATTATTAATTTTTATCTAACTTAGGTCAATTTTCATTTTGTTTTTAGTGACGAACCCGTTTGAAGCATTAGGAAAAGGATGAAGGATTAATTAGCTATTTGATGCAAAGTTTGGAGATCAAATTTTATACTTT
>NC_036244.1:7753829-7765112 GCF_002742605.1 Olea europaea var. sylvestris | reverse complement strand
TTGCATTACATGGAAGAATTGAGGACTTTGAAGAAAACACCACATGGGCCTACTTTTGGACTTATATTTGGAGTAAAAATCAACCAATTGGGCTCTTGTTAAAGAAGAGAAAAAGGGCTACCTGCTGTTGGGGGAAAACTGTAATATATATATAGGGAAAAAATCACATTTCAGGGGTTATGTTTTTCCCAATTCAAAAATCAAGTAAGTAGTTTGAAAATTCAAAAATCAAGTATGCATTTAATTAATTAAAAATATTTATTAAATAAAGATAATAAAGTCACAATTACCAGATTAATGGTCACGTATTTATTTATTGGTCACATATCGCTAAATTAATTGGTCACGGATTATTTCGTGGTCACAAATAAAAAATTTTGTATGTCATATATTATTTCGAGGTCACAGGTTATTCCAATTATAGGTCACATTTTATATATGGGTCACATAAATTACAATTTATTGGTCACAAATTATTTTTTAGTCACAGATACCTAATATTTAGTCTCAAATCAGCTAAATAGTTGGTCACGTACGCCTAAATAGTTGGTCATGGACATCTAATTATTGGTCACAGACACTCCACCTATTACCGTCATCGCCACCACCACCACTATCGCACAACGCACCACCACCACCACAATTTCCTTCATCTCCGTTTACACCACACCTAACTACCACCCCACCAAAGAATCCACAAACTTACCACCACCACCTCAAAAAGGGAACAAAACATGCTGAAAAATCACACCACTACCACCAAATTCAACAACCACCATAGCCGCCACTACAAAACCTCCACCACACAAACACCACCACCACACAAAGAACTATCCAAGCCCCACCCAAAAGCCAATTGCCACAAAAAATACGCCATCGCCATCACCGCATAAGACACTGTCCAAATTTTCAAATTCGTCTCTTCATTACAATCGCCACCACAAATTCGCTTCTTCATTACATTAAGTCGCTGAAGTAGGTGAAATTGCTTCATCTCTTCATTTCATCACCACAGCTTGCCGGAGTGGGTAGATCTGCATCGCGAGGAAGATATGGACAGGGAGATGAAGAGAAGATGGAGAGTTCGAGTGAGAATAGATTATTACAGTGACGGAGATGTCTTCGATGGCGGTCGCTCCTTGACGACGACGACGATCGAAGGATAAGGTAGAGAGATAGAGAGAGAGACGGGATATGATAAGGGAAAAATTTGGGGGAAATGATTAGGGTTTTAATTGAATTGGATGGGTTAATTATATATAATACCTGATTTTTGCGTAAGTAAACTATATCCCCTAATTTTGAATTTGAAAGTTTTAATACCTGGTTTTATGTAATTTCCTCATATATATATATACCAACATAAACCTACAGATTGGGGAGAAGCTGGACGGGGGGGAGCCGAAAATTGAGTGCTTCAGTGAGGAAAAGTCGGCAGCTGCTAGGATATGCTAGTGGATTGCAAAAGCTGATTTTTTAGAGAAAATACCCACTTAATTGGGCAGCTAATTGCCATTGGATGGTCAAAATTATTCACCAAATCTTGTCTACACATATGACCATGCATTTCATGTAAGTGGCTGCTGGAATTGGACTCTTCAATTGGCAATAAAATTGGGCAGACGGTGGGAATTAACTTGTGGCTGCATGGATTTAAATATACCCATGACCCAAGGCAAGCAGAGGCGGAAATCATAAACTGAAGAGGAAAAAGACTGCAGCCAAATAAAATTGCGGAATTAATCACGTTTGATCGATTTTTGGTGATATTTTTCCACTTTTCTTTGTTTAATTTTCACATTATGTTAGGCTAAATTATTTTGTGCTAGGATTTGCGATGAACCTTATATTATGAACCCTTAATCTTGAATTTTATTTATTTGACGTTAAAACATGTTTTTACTTATTAATGATTGGCATGGATTTTATTTTCTCTACAATTAGATGAACAATAGTTGTATGAGATTTGTGACTTGTTTTACCCTCGAAAGATGGAAAATAAGTTAGACATTATGTTAGTTGTCGTAAAATCTGATAGGGGATAAAAATATATCGCTATGCTCTACGTGATTTTTAAGTATTCATAAAACTTTAATGTATTTTTATATGTTCGCATTCGTCATAGAAATATAGTCGGATCGCATGTGAAAATAGGTTTAATTCTATTCGAGAGAGATTGTTAAACAAATTAGGAATATTGGTCTTCATAATTGAATCGTATTGTCAATTTTATAAAATTCGGATTAAAGGGGATTGATATAAGGGGATTCGGAATCCTAGTACGCATTTCGTTATCATATTTTTTATAAAACTTGAATTTAGTTATAATCACGTATTTAATTTAGTTAATTTAAGCTTTATATCTATAAGTAAGTTATTAAATCACAATATAGTTAGCGAAAAATCACGAATTTCTATTGCTTCGATTAAGGCGAAGATAATTTAAATTTAAACTAATACAATCTATGTGGGATAATACTTGGACTCAAAAGGTCCAATTTATTACTTGAACGCGACCCGTGCACTTGCGGTGTAGGATTTTAGTGAACACTAGGTTGCCAATGTCATCGCCAATGAGGCTATGGCAGATTTTAGCTGCTAGTTGAGGATTTTATAGGTTCCATTACTTTTTCGCAGGATCAAAAAGTAAAATTTGGGAATTTTGAAACATTTCGCATGTCGACAACCGGTGGACGTTGACTGAAAAAGATCCATGGTTTGGGGGTGAGGTGGCGGGGGGGGGAGGTGGAAATTTAGTTTTAATATTTCTTTTTTTTTGGTTTTTTTATTTAGTTACTTTAATTGTTTAATGCGGTAAATATAAAATTACTACTTTGTCCACATTAAAATTGTTAAAAATTTGGTCAAACTTAATTTTCTAGTCAACTAATGAAAAAGTGGATGGTTTTCATCCATTTATCCTCTAACTGCATGTACTTGAAAGGTTTGGGACTAAGGGCGTAATAAATGAAAGATTAGGGTAAAACACGCAAATATTTGCAATGTTTGAGATCGTGGCTGCAGTTATCCCCTTTTTGAAATGATATTTAGTTTTAATATTTCCTTTTTTTTGATTTTTTATTTAGTTACTTTAATTTTTTAATGCGGTAAATATAAAATTACTACTTTGTCCTCATTAAAATTGTTAAAAATTTGGTCAAACTTAATTTTCTAGCCAACTAATGAAAAAGTGGATGGTTTTCATCCATTTATCCTCTAACTGCATGTACTTGAAAGGTTTGGGACTAAGGGCGTAATAAATGAAAGATTAGGATAAAACACGCAAATATTTGCAATGTTTGAGATCGTGGCTGCAGTTATCCCCTTTTTGAAATGAGATATTTATTCATGTAACATTTACGATAATATTTGATGTAACTTTATGTCGAGTTACGACTTCGGTAGTAATATTCAATACCTAAATTGATATATTACTCCATGTAGCAGTAATTACTTGAATGTAACTCCCTTGCTAGCTTTAGATAAGATCGAATATTTCAGTGCATTATCGTAGCGAACTAATAAAGAAAGAGCAAAAATTGAATAATGAGAAACAATCGAATATATATAACTAAATTAGCTATGCGAAAAAATTGAAAATATAGTTCAATGTCTTTTTTAGAGCTAAGATTTTAATCGAGACACATATATCTTATTATGACTGACTGAGAATAATATCTTTAAACTATTTTATTGTGCAAGTTAATAAATCTCTAAGTATGAGAAGCTTCTCAAAAACATTGACATTACCAATCAAAAAGTAAAATCTTGACAAATAGATGATTACTTCATTTGTATAACAAAGTCGAGAAAAAGATGTCATTCATAATATAATTAATTTTAGTTTTAAATTAAAGGCAGTCTCTTTTTTTAGGACCACCTAATTAATATTTGGAAATTCATTTGATTATTCTAATTAATTAAGGTCAAACATTTGATAACCTAATATTAATTTCCGTACACACTTAGAACTTTCTACGAGTCTAGAAGGCAGTAAGACTAACTAAAAAGTAGAAAAGTTGTTCATGCATATTGATAGAGACCACCCATAACACGTCTGTCAGATTGATCTAACTTTAACAAGATTGCTTTTTCTAGAATATTGAATTTTTATTTTATTTTATTTTTATTTTTATATCTTACGCGAATTTGGAATACTGGATAGAATATAATTAAATATATAAAGTAATTTCTTTTTTAGATATTTTTACCACGGGCTATGATTATTGTAACTATTTTTTAAGACGAAAGTTTAAATTCGCAATTGAGTAATAACTTTTTGTGGACTAAATTAATGTGAAAGGTTTTAAAAAAAAAAAAAGAAAAAAGAAAGAAAGAGATTTTTGATATGTGTGTGTGTGTGTGTGTGTGTGAAAGTCTAAGTGCAATATTTCAATGTTGTATATTATAAATTTATTTCACGTATAAATGAAATTTCGATCTTTATTATTATTCTTATTATTGTCGTCGTTATTGTTGTTTTCTAATAGTCATCATGAATAGTACTTAATTTGAGCCATTTGATTTACCTGAGGTTCTAGAATTTTATATATAATAGAAAGATGAAACTTTAAAGTTTGGGGACGTCTGTGGTACAAATAAAATGTTTGTGTATCATCAGCAAAAAAATAAATAAATTAATTAAATACATTGGGACCACAACTACAATTATTTCTTTTTTAATTTTAGCACTCTCTAAGTGAATTTAACAGCTTAAGTAACGAATATAGATGGTATGGGTCTTCACTCTTCCGCACGTACAATGTCATCTTGGGAAATTTTTCGCCAATCTGGATGAATATGGGGGCATTCTGCAATAGAGGCAAAGGTCAAGAAAATTTTGCACCAATTACTCGGATCTAAAAACTAAAATTTGAAAAATTTAAGTGTAACATATTTCAAAAAGAATGAAATCCTTTTCCTATATGTTTATCAGTGCTTGAAGATTTCTGCTATTACTAATTTACATATCATTTTTATTTTAATACACTTTGTAAAGTGTTTCGTTAACATTAATCTTGAAATTTTCGGTTATTTGAACTTAAGATAAAATGAATTGCTCAATTTGAATTTTGATCTCGTACTACACATTGTTGTTAGACAAAATTAAAATGTTACCCTTAATGAGTTGCCCCTAAAAAATATTGTTATTATTATTTTTTAAGAACAAATGAGTTTGGATGAGAAATTTTTGGAGAATGTGTGATTAAAAATTAAGAAAAAAATTTGAATTTACATGCAAAATATTTTATTACAAGAACGCAGATTGAAAATTACTTTTAGAAAAAAAAAATAATAATAATTTGAAGAATGGTAGACAAACTGTGGTATTTGACTTTGTTTTTTTCCTAATTAACATTGATTTTGGATGGTTTTTGACTTCTGAAAATGATTGGCAAGTTGAAGACAAAATGTACATAGTTAGATTTAGCTGCAAAGTTAGGTTAGAGAAAAAGAAGCTTGAAAGAAGATTCGTGCACTCTAGAACAATATTGAATTATTGAGCTGAATTGTCCAGTTTTACTAGTGGACATGTCAAGGAGAAAATTTCTTATAAGTGCAACAAATTCGAGAGAAAGTGAAAGATGGTTAAATAGTTTAGAACTTTTCAAATGACTTTTGTATATTAATTTTCTTTTTTTAATATCATATATGAGAGTTCAAATCAATTGCGTTCAATAAAAAGAAAAGAAAGTTCAATTCTTAAAGTTGTTTGCGATCTTCAGATAGTCGAGCCATACCCGTATATTTATGACATCATTTCCAGCAAAATCTATAGTTCTTCTTCAAAATTATGCTAGTTTTCAAGATTTAGTTTATCAATCAATAAGTCATATCTCCAAATGACACTTTTTATTGGTGACGTACATGGTCAACCAGAGTACAATGCTAATCGAAAGAACATATTAGAGATAGTTACAATACTCTACGTGTATCTTATGAGTTAGAATATAGTTGTAGTGTTCTACATTACAATTTGATAACTCAATCAACTTAATCAATTTTTGAATTAATCAAGTTTAAACCGGATCAACTCAACTATGGATATGAACACTTACAAAGAAGCTACTGAATTCATTTGAAGATTTTTTAGCTTAAATACTATTTTGCAAACATTTTAGCTAATATTGATCACGTGATCTTGACTCGAAGTTGACGTAACATTTCCAAAATGAACAATATGAATTTAAGTCAAATTTAATTTCAATTTTCGCAACGTTTGATCTTAATCATATTTTCACAAAAAATTAAAAATAGTTTTACTACTAGACTGTGGTGCAATAAGATGAGTATACGAAATTTGAGGTGAAGTTACACTTGGATAAATAGATGAAGGACCAAGCATGTAAATAGTCTCCATTTTCGGATGTCCACAAATGCAATTCCTAGAAGACTCACATGTTACACCGTACAATTTGCGCCGCCAATTATGCAGTTACGAAATGCAATTTGCCATCTCGATTCTTGTATAATATATTCACTTTAATTTGGAATATAGTGAAGAATTTATCACACAATAATTATGCATGTTACTCACTATTTGTTTTATTTTGATGCTATTTAACTATGTCCCTATCTATTTTTTAAAATTTATTTTTTTTCAAATACATTTTCAGTCATATAGTTTATGAGATCCACAACCTTCCAATTATGGATTTTGCCAGAAGATTTTAACATAATTTAAGGTGACATAAGATGATTCGATATGAAAGTTGATTGTGTTTAAAATAGTCTAATGATATAATGACATGTGACATTATCATTATACCACTTTATGTCAAAGAATCTGGCACTATAGTATGATTTTTCAATTATAGATTTCATTTAGCTCGTATTTGGTTGAGATTAAAATGGTTGTGTGACAAGCACATAACACTATATATAATGATTTACCATCAAATAATTTGTCGAGATTTAATTGGATCAAAATTTTATCAATCAAATAAGTTCTTTACTTACATTTTGACAGCTCATTATTATGTAAAATATTATGTAAATATTTATGTACACGAATCATTTTCAGACTAAAATCAGATTCTTTTGTAAATTTTAATAAAAGTTGATGAAAAGTGTGATTGTTAAAGATATAAATCCCATGAATTACGTAATTAAAATTAATTATTAATTTTGACCAAACAGAAACTTCCTAAAATTTCATGAAATTTCAAGTTATTTGTCATGTGAAGAGTTGACTAGTAAATTGTTTTGTTATATAGGATGTGTAGAACCCTGCAACCTCCTCTTAAGGTGTCATATGTTTCATTGTTGCATGTTTATGTTTCATTCAAAACAAATTTAACCTAAATTTGACATGTTATCAATCCCATTTCAAAGAGAGGCTTATGATTGCGACAATCATTTTAGTGTGGAATTCTGCCTACTTTTTCTTGCAGAAACTTAATCAGAAGTTGTTCGTTTTTTGAGATTATAAGTTGACAAACTTTATTTTTAACCACATATTTAATTGAATTTACAATTCATTTTTAATCACACATTTCAATAGATCCGTCAGCTCATAATCTCAAATAGTTCAGACTAAAACATCACAAGTAATGTAAAAAACTGTAAAGATAAAATTTAAAGAAAATTTACTGCAAATAGAGGAGGACAAAGACTGGGGGGAGAATTGAGTACTCAAATTAATAATTTGCTAGTCAATATTATGACAATCATTCTCTAGAAGCTAATCAAGCCGGCTTCTTCATGAACTTTCATATCCACCTCAAACCCTGCACATAACAACAAAATTGAATTGTTGTTAATAACGAATGGAATAAGATGGTGAAAAAAGAATTTATATAATATTTATTGATCGCGACATTTAAATATATTTGAAATTCTCGATCCATAGAAACAGGTATGAGTTACTTAGCAATTCTTCTGAAGAAAACATTTTTTTTTTTTAAAACACGCGACATGGTTAATTATACTTAAAAGCAACTTATTAACTGCTTTTTCTTTACAATATGTCTTTACATGCTATCGAAAAAAGAAACTAAAATACTACTAGACGAAAAATATGTTACCAAGGAAAGGAGTTTTAAAAAGTTATTTTTAAGAAAGAATAAACATCTTCGCCGCTTTTGAGTCCCATTTTTCTAAAAATTAGATTTTGCAATAGTAATTTCTTGGCGAATATATGGTTAAAAGGTAGTTGAATTTACATGTAAAATTTATTTTATTGAGAGAATTTTACGAGAAAAAAACTGCATTCTCTCTTTGAATTATATATAGGAAGAATATTGACACCTTCCACACACATAAGGAAGTCTTCTTCTCCCGTATCATTTAAATTTTAATGCAAGTTTTTGTCGTCAATTGGAAAATTATTCAGAAGAGACAAATTTTTGATGTACTCACTGTTGAATTTCTATGTTCATGGAAGTTGCAGGCGGATTTCCAATTGTACCAAACGCTGTATTTGATAGTACTATGGTGACTCCTTCCCTGCTTGGCCGAGAAACCGAAGTTTGAGCCCGGTCAACTATCTTTACTTGAATTGTCTGTCCTGGAATGCAAGTGTTCGGCACGGCGGCGCTGATACATCTCACCAAGTACTGACGTCCACAGGAAGCGCCATTGTCCCATATCCCCTCTCCGGCGGCCGCGAACAGGTTGCTCGACGGGAATTGTGATGCATCACTGCCATAACACGTGGTGGCTGCATATAGATATATACATTCTTGAATCAGTGGAAAGTAATCTCAAATAGAACAGTTGAATTCTAAATTCTCAGTCAGAAGAGAACTTACGTGTATAAGGGGGATTGTAGACGCTGGCGGTCCCCACGTCAGCATGGGAGATATCGCAGATGCAAACGAAGAAGAAGAAGAAGAACGTCCGTATGATGAGAGGATTTAACATCCTATAAATTCAATGGAGGAAAAATCGTTTATCTACAATGTTTTAACAACATATATAAATTATAAACTGGTTCTATATAAATTGGGATTGGCTATTCAAAGTCAACTTCAAATTTATTAGGTTATAAATTTCTACGCATGACGTACGGTAGCTCAACATATTCTAGCAATTAAATTTAGGATAACGTTATCCAATATAATGGTATTGAACACAAGTCTAAGTATCAGCATATCATAGGCTCTATTAAATGGATAGTAATTTATTTTATTTAATTGAACCTGTAACTTAATGTTGTCACCTAGACTAATGTTAATATCAGTTGTGCTAAATAACGTTAAATTGATTGATCAAGAAAGAAATTATCAAATTTAGAATTCACAAAATAAGCAATGGAAACTCAGAAAACAATATGCTTCTATTTGGTTCAGCTAAAAAAATTATTGAAATATAAGTCAAAATTAACAATTAAAACTTTTTAACCATATATTTTATTAATTTTTTTTTTTTTTTTTATCAAAATCTATTACAAGTCTAATTTTTATACAAAATAGGGGTGTTGACACAAAAGCTTAAATTTGAAGAACTAAAAGACCCTTTCGAAATGTCTAGGGGTTGGACTGTAATTACAAAAAAAGGAAAAATAATAATAAGAAGAAAAAGATGCAGCAGCATGTAATCAATTTCCTTTTTGCATGAGCATCAGAATACTTTTCCCTATTCGACTTTACTTTTGATTAGAATAAAGAATAATGCTAAACGAACAAGACCATGTAGGGCCGCTTTATAATAGGGGCACAGTTGGCCCCCTTTGATAGGCAGGGAGAGATCCTATGTGACCCTGTTAATGTTGCATAACTCGTGGAGTCAAAAGTAACAAATCTAGAAGCATTCCTTCTAGTGAACATTTAAGATATAAAGGGATCCAATACTTTATCACTTAATCATAAGCATATTTAGCATGGATGATTCGATACTCCATTATTATTTGTTATTCATAGTACATTTGAAACATACTTGATCGATTTCAAGTTTTAGAAAGAAAAAAAAAAAGTATAAAAGGCAAAGTAATACCATTTGACATTTTTCAGTTTAGTTTACTATAAAAATAAATGTGATTTTAAGATCATGTTTAGTAGGAATTAAAATCAAATTTTAGGAAATTTTGATAAAAGTTAATGAAATATGTGGTTGAAAAATTTCGAAACATATAAATATGTGGTTAAAATTAATTATTGACTTTGACATAACTTAAAATTTGAAGATTAATCTCTATCATTAGAAATTGAAAAATTTACATTTTCTCAAATTCTATATATCCTAAAAGCTCCCAAATTTTGGTAACTATTGCATAATCAAAACCTCAACTCCAAGAGTAAAATCAGTTAATCAATAGAGCCACATAGTTGTTAAGTGGGAACCCTAGTTAGTTGCAGAGTCTATCCAAGTCCAAATTAACAAGCCCTATTTGACTTGATTTTATTAAAAATCAAATTTTCAATAGATTCCTGTAAAAGTTAATGAAACGAATGAACAAGAAGTTAAAAAAAAAAAAAATAAAATAAATTTGTGAGTTTCATAAAATATGTAGTTAAAAAATAAGGTCAAACAAAGGCCAAGCCCCCGTTTGGGCTTTATTTTTTTATTCAAAATTTATTTTCAATTACACATTCTCTCGTAAAATAATTTTATACGTAAATCAAATTTTTTTCTTATTGTTAATTTACACATTCTCCAAAAAAAGTCAATAATCAAGAATATATTTTAATCCAAAAATGGATCTCGAACATGGGCCAAAAGCATCATTTTCTGTCGTGATGGGCGGGCGAGCATATGTTATTGGGCAATGAATATTCCATGCCGCCGAAAGTGAACGCGTATTTAATTTTGACGGGTTCAACATTAGGTCGCCATAGCTAAGGGCAACTGTACATTGGAAGATCCTAGGCCAGGAAATACCATGATAAGCCACCGTTTGGCCCCATTTTTTGAAATGAAAATAGGTGTAACAATATTTTTTAAAAAAAAAAATGAGCAATTGAAAAAGAAGAAATTTTTTTCAATTTATGTGTAATATTATTTTATCAAAAATTGTGTGATTGAAAAACAGAGAGAGAAAAATCAAATATAATTTAATGAAGGTCAAATGGGGAGCTTATTATTGTATTAATGATCTTCAAGACTACACAAAAGTATTGGCATAAATAAAAGAAAAAAAAACCATATCTCAGACAAATAGAGTAATTTTTGCGTTATAGCACCGGTACAGGTGATACTAGGTGACATTAAATGTGACGTAAATTTAAATGAGTAACATAATTCTACCTTTGATAGAGTCTATCATATAGTATAATCTAAATTGATGTTATAGCATCAATTCGTTTGAATAGTGTCTATGGTTGACCTGCCTCTATAATTAGG
>NC_036244.1:7749965-7753667 GCF_002742605.1 Olea europaea var. sylvestris | reverse complement strand
AGTATACGTTTGGCTAATCTTAAAAGTAACATATTTGGTTCGAAACTTATTTCAAATTCTGATTAACAAAGTTTTATTTATTTTAAAATTATAAGATATGAAAACAATTGAAAACAGCACCTGAAAAACTTGATCTGACACAAAGTTGCTAAAAGGGTCCACTTAGTTTTCGACTTTTCGGGAATATCTTAGCGGATGAATTAGTCGTGGCCAAAGAGTCATCTTTGAAGGCACGAATTAGTCCAAGAGAGAGACCCAAGTCCTAGTAGCCCGATACACATGTCGTGTTATTTCACAATTGAATCAAATTAAAAAAGACCTATAATTAGGGATTTATCAATAGGTAATGTTGCGCTCAAAAAAGGTCTGGAGCCTTTGTTTGAGAAGGAGAAAGCTTGAGTTTGAGCTTGTGTTTGAGTTACTTATCATGAGTAGATATTTTAAGCTTAGTCAACCCTAAAGTAAAATACGTCACAAACGGTGAATTGTAACGCAGTATATGCGGCTTTCCCTTCATTAAAACCTGATTATATCTCATATTGCTCATGTGAAGACTTGACTTATGAATTTTCTAGCATTTTGAGAACCCTCCCCTTGCAATCCCCCTTTTTTTCTCTCTCAATTGTTTTCTATGTGAACTCCATTGTACTTCGCAATTTAAATTCAAATAAATTTTTTTCGTCTATGATGAACTATAGTTCGATATTTCTCATGTTCAATCTATTGGTGGTAGGATTTTATACTTGATGTCCGAAATAATAAATGTGACAACAATTTGAGTGTGCCTATAACCTAGGCTATTAATTATGTTTGAATTTTTTCGATCTTCACTGAATTTAAATCAACACGCCTTATGAAAGTAGTGAGATGAGATGCTGAAATTCTCGTGAACAAAATGCAGCAACTCTAACTTCATACATAATTGCGGTGTGAGGGTTAGATGTAATTGAAAATTATCATGTTTCAAAATCTAGTCCCACTTACTCGACTGAAAACCCGATGACTAGTTTGACATAGGGCTAAGTACTAGATTAGATGGTTCGAGTGAAACCGGTAATCAATTCTTCAAGTTTAGATGATTTTTCATCTGATTTATTTTGACCCGTTTGGTTTACATATAAAACGCGCGCACACTTTTTAGAAAATGCTGAATTGGTGTCTAGAACTAGGCCCATTTCCCACAATGCTAATGCTTGTTTAGTTATATTTGAAATTAAATTGAAGTTCATCAACTCAATCGTGATAAATTCAAATTCTAGTAAAAGTTGACTAACAACAAATGAAATTTATCTAATTTAAGAACTATTTTATAGGTAAGTATCTATAGCATATTAGATCATGAGGCAACCTAGAAGGATAGGTAAAAGTGAATGACACGATTCACTTTATACTTCTATTTTTTTTTTTTTTTAATCACTTAAAAATGTATCATTTATCTTCTCCATGATCCATAAAAATTAAAAACCAATAATAAAGATTAAGGTTATCGACAAGATGGTAACAAAATAGATTATAGTCCATTTTTTGTGCTATTTAAGAAATTTTGCCTTTTAACATTGTACCAATGTATCTAAGTGACCCATCAATAGTTTGGACCCGAAAAATGGAATTATGTTAGAATTCTATATTGTAAATATATAACTTGCTCACGAAAACTCTATACTAATTAGATGGAAACTTTTGAGATTAATTATTTCAAATGCATTCAAGTTTCGGCAAGCACAAAAGTAGCTTTCGGACACAATTATTTTTGGAATTGATTTGTAAATTTTCTTTTAAAAATCAGAACGAGGTTTATTTACAAAACAATTCATTTAGACCACTGATTTAGTTATGACATTCATTTCAAACGAAAATCATTAAAATCTTTTTGTGAATAAGTAGAACGACCAATTAAAAATTGAACACCAAATCGAATAAATAATGAATTTTAATCTAAGATGATGCTAAATGAAACGTTTTGTGATGTTCATTCATGAGGCTAAAACAAAATAAAATTCAGTGGCCAATATGATACTGAGTAAAAATTAGAGTGGACATTAATAAAACCTATGTTGGGGATCTATTTAACATGTGCAGTGGAAAATTAAAACGGATTTCGATTTCCATCAAGATTCATCTTTGTGTTTAGATAGAAACTGTGATAGAAATTGTACTTACAAGATTTGCAAACTCCTTTGCTCTTTTCTTTTTCCAGCAATATTGATTTGCCACCCACAGCTGTCCAATTATCCAACTTTCAACGGTGATCCACACAAAGAACAAGATTGTAGGATTAAAGTTTTCTTCTCGTACTAGCAAGAATAATGAATCTCTATAGATCTTGAAAATCTTAATAATATTTATATAAGCCCAAACGGGCTTGATCTAACCCAATCTAATATTTAATTAACTCATTTAATTAAATCCGATCCGTGAATTAATTAATCTAATTAATTAATTCAGGCCTATAAATAAGCAATACAATTAATTAATCTATCTAACGCTTGTTAAATTAATTAATTGATAAATCACAATCTTCCAATTCTCCTTTTATGTGCAATCCATCAGGTTCCTAATCACAAAATATTATTTTGACTAATCAAAATTGATAAATTAAAACACCCTTTTAATTTATTATCAATTCACACTCGTTGTCTCAGATTAACATCTAATAATGTGTCATGGCAATACATGTGACGGGAAATGTCACGTGATATGACAAAGCCAAACTCATTTGTTTACCGTAAAACTATAATCTCTTCGTCAATATGATCCGATAAATTACAAGATATGAAAGTGTGTCAATCTCAATTATCGATCATATCTTTCACTCCTCTATTAAGTCAATATAAGTCGAAAACTCTTTTTTGAATTTTGAATAGACCTTGGCCAAGGAATTCGCTATCGCCTTAATTGAATGAAATGCAAATCATTATCTCTTACTATCAAAGAGTGGCGAATCCTCTATTGGTCATTCACAAGTTTCATACGATTCTTGATATACCCGAATGATGCTGTATTAACAGCCATTGGCAGAGTTGCATCCAACACCGCCAACGAATGACTGTCTTCATATAAACCATTATGACGACCTCAAGTTAAAGGACCAATTCCACTACCGAATGTTAAAGATTAATCACTAACACTCAAATAGTTATCCATGTGAAATCTCTCGACGAGTCTCTAATATTTTGTTCTACAACAAAACATCCACGTGTTTATTTAAGTATCACTATACTTTAACTTGTGAGATCAGCTACTTACTTCACAAGTAAGAAACGCCACACGTGATGATCTATTCGTAATAACGATATCCGTATCTCGTTATTACTTACGACCACACACGATTTAAGATTCAATCATATATAATTTGTATCTCACAATCACAACTCCTTGTAATTAACAAATTACCAAGATTTGAATTTACGGACTCTATTATTTAATTTAATTGAATATTAATTAAATAATAGATTTGTCATAAAATTGCATTAATTATATATTGAAAGTATTTATATCCAAAGTTGATTAAACCTAGAACATAACATTTACAACCTATTTATAAATGACTTATAACATAAACAAATTTAGTTATATAGATTGTTAATTCATCGAATTTACTTAAATGCACTATAAAAATAAAAATTCATTATATAACCATGTATATATTCTTAATTGGTTGTTTTTTTTCCACGGTTATGATTTTACCCTTTTTTTTTTTTT
>NC_036244.1:7737919-7749685 GCF_002742605.1 Olea europaea var. sylvestris | reverse complement strand
AAAAAAAAAACATTATTTGTCCACAATGGCACAAATTATGATTCCTATAAGATTCATGTCACACAATTCCATTATTTGGGAAGTGATTATACATATTTTTAATTATAAATAGATAAAAATAAAATGTAGATAAGCTAATAATATTTATAGATTGAGAGAGAGAGAGAGAGAGAGAGAGAGAGAGAGAGAGAGAGAGAGAGAGAGAAAGATTATAAATAGATAAAAATAAAATGTAAATAAGCTAATAATGTTTAGAGAGAGAGAGAGAGAGAGAGAGAGAGTTACCCAAACCGTAACTTTTAACTTCCAATTTCAATAATCAGATTCTTTTAAAAATTAGATATACCCCATCCCACCCGATTCAATTCGACACCACAATCCACCAATTTAACCCTAATTCATTTTCCCAAACCCAAAGGTTCAATCTGCTCCAACTACAACTTCATTCCACAAGTAGGCGATGGTAGCAGGCTTGCATACACACACAGTGGCGACCATCGCCACTGTACCATCGCAACAACATTGGCACCACTGTTGCTCATTGTTGTTTGTGCGATGTTGTATGTGATGGTTAGATAGAGAAAGGGTGTGAATTTGCCATGGTGGTGGGTTGTGTATCTAAATCGACGATTTGTTCTGGATGGTGCCGATGATGGTGGGAGGGTGGGGGAGGTGAACGGCAATTTGTGACTATTCAATTGGGTAATTGTGACTAGTCAATTTGATAATTTGTGATTAATAAATAATTTTTGACCAATTAGTTTGACAATTTACGACTGATAAATAAATTGACGTATAAAATTTGTCATTTGTAATCTAGAAATAAGTTGTGACCAACTAATCTAATAATTTGTGGACAATAAATAAGTTGAGGCTTGTAAAATTTGTGACTTGTGTGATCATAATGTTCTCTGATTGTGACTAATTTGTAACTGTGACCATAAATTATATGTTGTTATGACATTAACTTATTTAATTATCTATTTAATTACCAACTGATTTTTAGAAGAATTTCACTAATTTGTCAAATTTGAGAGTATATATTTCAAGATTGTAATCATGTATTTTTTCCTTCAAAAAAAGGCATTATCATAAAAGATTCGATTATTTCTAAATAGTCTACTTCTTATATATTTACTTGTTTTTTGTCCGCTTAACGCATGGAATTGTATTGTTTTGAAGGTAATATTAGGACGTTAAATATTAAAGATTGAGGAGAGATATGGAAATTGAACGAGTTTAGTAAAACAAAGTAAATTCGATGAGGTAAATTTCCGAATGATTTCTTTCATAAAATGCAGTAAATCATTTTTTAGAAAGCATTGATTGCAATATTTATTTCCTTAGGTTCTATCTACTAGAAAATATTGAAGAGAGATAAGTTATTAGTGTGTATGTTGCAAAGCAGCGGTACGGTGGACTTGGATAACATACGTTAGCTTTTCGAATTGGAAGATAAAAATTGTAATCAAGAGTTTACTATATCAATGACATAACGAAGGACAGGGCCAATTGATATAAAGAAGGACAGGGCCACGTTGGCCCTGTCCGTCCAGGGCACTGGGGGACCAATAGTGGGGCGCCGAATTGGCGCCCTATTTGGACAAAGCCCACCATCTTTATTCGTTATTAATATAAACTGAGGGCGATACTGAAAATTAAAAGCAGCGAATCAAATCTGAATACTCATAGCAATTCATTTTGAAGGGAAAAATGAGATACCTATCCCTTATAGCACATCTTTCAATAATGTGGTCGACGGCCTGGAAAAACCAATAAGTTATTGTCATTGGAAATTGACAGCAACAATCTTTCCGTCAAACACATGGAACATAATTTTAAAGAATAACAACACATTTAAATAAAATTTGCTATATATTTATAGTAATAACCACTACAAAGTCGAAGATTTCTTCACTGTGAAACAAGTAGGGAGCAATAAACAAGACACTAACAGAGATCTCCAGTGACAATTAGCAGGAGATGGAAGCACAAATCAAAACATTGGTCATACGTGCGAGAGTTCGTGTTGGTACAAATCAGAACATTGCTGTTTCAAATCTTGCTTCAGCACAAATCAGAACTCAAGCACAAATCAGAACATCGCTGCTTCAACACAAATCCGAACGTTTGGTCATACGTGCACTGTACGGTATAATCCGGTGGTAGTTCGTGCTGGTATGTTGGTTGTCGTTGAGTTTCTTGGAATTTGCTGATTTCTTTTGATTAGTAGTTGATTATTTGTTGATTTCATGATGGCAACTGAAAGGGATGATTCACTTCAATCCATTAGTGTTAAATTAAATGGTAAAAATTACTCATATTGGAGTACTGTGATGAGGAATTTTCTAAAAGGAAAACGATTGTGGGGTTATGTTAGTGGAATTATCGTGAAACCTGAGACCACTGTTGAGAATTATGTGACAGAGTTAGATAATTGGGAGTCAAACAATGTGAAAATTCTCACTTGAATTCATAATTCTGTTGAGCAATCCATTAGTACACAGTTAGCTAAGTTTGAAACAGCAAAAGAAGTTTGAGATCACTTACAGAAGTTATACACTAAGTCTAATTTTGCAAAACAATATCAGTTGGAGATTGATATACGAGTCTTACAACAGAAGGATAGGAGTATTCTCGAATTTTATGCTGCTATGAATTCAATTTGGGATGAGTTAGCTCTTACAAAATTTGCGGGACTGAAAGCATGTGAGGAATATATTACTTTTAGAGAGGAACATTGATTAGTTCAAATTTTTATGGGACTTCGCAATGATTTTAAGGGACTTAGAGGCTCTATCATGCACCGCACTCCACTTCCATCAATTGATTCGGTGGTTAGTGAATTTGTAGATGAAGAAACACATTTGAAATCTCTTGCAGGAGAAGTATCCCTTTTTCCATCTAGCACTGCAGTGTTGACTGTACCTTCTCGATCATCTACACAGAATTAGAGCAAAGGTTATGTACCAGTTGCTAGTGATAAGTGTAACTATTGCAAACAAAAGGGACATTGGAAGTCTTAATGTTCCAAGCTATTGAAGAAGCAGCAGCCACATCTACGGCATCGATCGTATCATCCCAATGCTAACGTAGCTGCTACCATGCCATCTAATGACGTGTCTATACTTGGAGCACCACCATCTTCTAGTCCCATATTGACTGATTTAGCAGAGCAGTTTCAAAAGTTTTTAGCCACACAACCACATGCTATGTCGGCCTCTACTCATATAGGTTTGTCATCTCAGAGCCGCTCAGGTATTTCTTCCTCGTGGATATTTGACTCTGGTGCTTCCAATCACATGTCAACTAACTCAAAACCCTTTAATGACTTGCATCCTTCTAACTCGTCTATGTCTGTTATGATTGTTGATGGCACATCATTGCCTTTAGCAAATGTTGATTCTGTTAACACACAAAATTTATCACTTTCAAACGTTTATTATGTTCCAACTCTTACCTTAAATCTTATTTCTATTGGCCAATTTTGTGATTCTGGATATTTAGTTCAATTTTCTTCTACTGCTTGTTATGTGCAGGATCCTCGATATCAGAAGCTGATTAGGATAGACCATAGACAAGGAGGATTATATATTCTGGACAATCTGAAACCACCATATGTTGCAGCCTCCGATGTTGACTTGTCATCTTTTTCTTTAAATTCATCGTCTTCTAATTTTTATTCGTGACATTCTCGCCTTAGACATATTTCCGCTAGTCATTTGAAATTTTTAGTTTCTAAGGTTCATTTAGGAGATTTGCAAACACATGACATTTTTCATTGTAGTGGTTGCAAATTAGCTAAATTTTCAGCTTTACTTTTTCCTTGTAGTGTTTTTCATTTTGTTGTACCATTTGATCTTATTCACTCTGATGTGTGGGGACATGCACCTATTACCACAAAGGAGAGAGATATTATATTTCTTTTATTGATGATTATAGTCGTTATTGTTGGGTTTATCTTAAGAAACGACATTCTCATTTTCTTTCTATTTATCGTTCTTTTAGAGCACTTATTAATACTCAACATTCTGTCGTAATTAAGTGCTTTAGATGTGATTTGAGTGGAGAGTATATTTCAACTGATTTCTCTAAATTACTTGCTCTGATACCATGATAACATATCATATAACCTATATAATCAAACATATAGAGAACCAAAGAAGGAGAAAGAAGAAGAAGAAAATAATTGAGCCACACAAAAATGAATTAGGGTTTACAATGACTTAATATATTACAAAGAGACCTAAGTTAAAAAGGAAACTAAATATTAATTAAACAAATAAATATATTATCAAATTAAAGCTAAATGCTGTACAGAAAATAAATTGTTAGCTAGACATATAGCAGAGGACTAACTGTTAAATCTGAGCCAAGAAGTAATGGAGTATTATATTATGGAGCCATGTTAAATTCGCTTACCGTGATTAAAAGCCCAAAAACAACTGCTAGGTAATATCTCATCATATTTCAACTTCTATAATGTACTCTTTAGTAGAAATGAGGTGAAATGCACTAAGGAATTTTCGACTTCATAGTGAGGTAAATTTTTCTATAAAAGTTAATAATTAGAAATCTTACCTAATTAGGTTGACCATTTTTACCACCAATAATGTATGTGCTACCCAGTTTCTGTTCCATTTTATCCACTATAGATGCTACCATTTCGTACAACGAATCAAATGTCAATAGTAAGATGGAAGGTAATAGTTAAACACAGCAAAAAATAAGTTCTTCGCAAGCTACAAAATCAACCTTTTCCAACTTATCTTCTTTGATGATCTCTATCTTTCTCTCTCTAGATATCAAGAAAGAAATAGACTGCATATCTCACATGTTGGTGTTAATCACTTGACTACCTTAACTAGAAAATCACTTGAGTTAAATAAATTGCTGCATGTGCTAGCAATAAAAAAATCTCATAAGTGTTTCTCAACTAACATATGATAATGTCTATATAGCATTCATCATATCTAAAGTTGCAAATATTTACTTTCTATCCAATTTTACCACATACTTGGTAGATGGGTTTGTCACTGCTATTGAAATGTACACCTCTGTATCTACCTCTTCGTCCTCCTTTGTTGAATCTCCCACCATTGTTAGGTTTGTAGGCTCTATAGTGTTGGTTATTTAATCCTTGCTTTTGAGTGTAATTGATTGATGTTCATATCTGCCATTTCATTCTTGATAGCATTGAGATGTTCAAGTCTATTTTCAAAGGTCAAGAGGGTTGATTGGATTTCTCCCCAAGCGATAAAGTCTCTACTGTTTATTTGAACAACTATGGGTGTGTATTCTTCATCCAAACCAGCCATACTTAACTCACAACGTCTAAGTGAGGGATGGTTTTTCCAGCAATCTCAAGATTGTCTGCAAGAAGCTATACTTTGTTGAGGTATTTGTTCGAACTGGGCTTGTATGTGAGCGGTGTTAGGAGTATGACTCAAATGGAAGTCTTTTGAAGAAGCGTATTCGACTTGGACTAGAAGAATATTAACCTAGGGCTTAAAGAGACAAAATCCTGTTGAAATTAGGTCTCTTAATTGTAATATATTTTTTTGCCTTTTAGAACTTTTTTAGGGTTGATCTATAAATATGAGGCTCATTTGGTTAGTTTGCAGTGAGAGTAACATAGAAGCAGTATTGCTAGTCTGTCTTGTATTCTCCATACTGTTGAATTAATAAACATCGTTCCTCTACGTTTACGCTTTGTATTTTTTCTTTACAAATTCAATCTTATATTTTCGTGGCGTGATCTAGTATACTTTAATATTGTCATTAAATCTCGTTCTTTATAATCCGATTTGGAATCAACGTGTATTATTGGAGCTTCCGCGTCCAACAAGTGGTATCAGAGCAAGATTGTTGATTTTCTATGGATTGGTTGAGATTCTTTCGAGGTGGCTGGGTCGAAGTATGATATTCTGCAACTAGATCGCAATACAAGATTTTCTTTGTAGCAAGTAAAGATGAGGGCTATTCTGACGCAGTTGGATTTAGATGATGCATTGCTGAGTTTTGAGAAGATGTCAGTTGATTGGACAACGAAAGAGAAACAATGGAGGATCGGAAGGCTATGTCGTTGATTCATCTTCATTTATCCAACAATATTCTGCAGGATATCTTGAAGGAGAAGACGGCTGCTGCTTCGTGGTTGAGACTAGAGTAGTTATGTATGACTAAAAATCTTACTAATAAACTGACCCATAAGCAGAAGCTGTATGTCCATCGCATGGCGGAAGGAGGATTGCTGGAAGATTACATTGTCGTGTTCAAGGAAATAGTTGCAGATCTGGAGATGTTGTAGGTTAAGTACGATGAAGAGGATCTTGCCTTGATCCTGTTGTGTTCGCTGTTTGAGTCTTATGCGTCGTTTCGGGATACTATGTTGTATAGTTGAGATACTTTAACTATAGAAGATGTCTATGATGTTTTGTACTCAAAGGAGAAAATGAAGCACTTAGTTAGAGTTACATCAAGGGATGGGAAAGCTCTTATATCTCAAGATGGTCGATGAAGAGGCGGATCTAGAGTTAGATTTAGCAATGTGAACTGTTACTACTGCAAAAGGAAGGGACATATTCGGAAGGATTGCGATATATTGCAGGCTAAAGGTGATTTAGCTGTAAATTGTGGGTGCAACCTTTGAATTCAGATGAAACCAATGTAGTTGATAATTGTTCAGACAGCGAAGAGGTGATGTTGATCGTGGTATCTGATGTGGAATCTAGGCCTGAAGAGGAGTATATTCTTGATTTAGCATGTTCGCACCATATGTGTTCCGATAGAAATTTATTTAAGATATATGAGACTGTTCAGTAAGGTGGAGTTGTATTGGAAAATAACCAATCTTGATGTATTGCTGGAATTGGTCGAGTCAGATTGAGGCTGCGGCATGGAACATTTAGAATAATTGATCAGGTTCGACATGTTCTTGACCTGAAAAAGAATCTCATTTCGCTAAATACTTTGGATGCAAAAGGGTATAAATTCTCTGGAGGAGGTAGAGTCTTGAAGGTCCGAAATGAAGTCCAAGTTATACCAGAGGGACGGAAAAGATTCCAGTTGTACATTTTGTAGGGGAGTACAGAAAACCAATTAAGAGGAGACATTTGGACAAGTTAGTATCGTGGTGGAAGTTTAGTTTGGTACAGTACCTCTTGTGTTGGACTTTGAGTCGATTTAGAACACTGCTAGGGAGAGCGTTGGTGATTCCGCTTTGTCACCAATTTCAGCGAGTACACTGTGTTCAGTTGCTGGGGTAAGACTCATCGAGCGTAGGTACTATGGTGTCAGTAATGTATGAGATGCTTCTAGGGACATTGAAGGCGATAGTTCCAGCAATGGGCCTTCTGATCAAGCATCTGGTTTGGTTCTTGCTACAGGGTATGCTTCAACCTTGTGTGATCAACATTAATTCCTTGGTGGAATTGGAAATCTTGGGGATTGGGTTCGGGTGTTGGTTGAGGACGCCGAGCAGAGGACAAGTGTTTGGTTTATATAGAGTGGTTACTGTGTTGAGGAGATTCGACTAGTTCATTTCATTGCAAACGGATTTAAAATTTAGGAGTTTCGTTTGTAGCACGTAAATTTAAGTCAAGGTGGAGATTGTTAGGAGTATGACTCAAATAGGAGTCTTTTGAAGATGCGTATTCGACTTGGACTGGGAGAATATTAATTTAGGGCTTAATGAAACTAAGTTGAATAAGGAAACAAAATCATGTTGAAATCGAGTCTCCAAATTGTAATATATTTTCTTGCCTTTTAGGACTCTTCTAGATTTGGCCTATAAATACGAGGCTCTTCTGATCAGTTTGCAGAGAGAGTAACATAGAAGCAGTTTTGTTAATCTGTCTCATATTCTCTTTATTGTTGAATTAATAAACATCCTTCCTCTGCGTTTACCCTTTGTGTTTGTGGTGTGATTTACTATACTTCAATATTGTCATTAAATCTCGTTCTTTATAATCCGGTTTGGAATCAACGTGTATCATTGGACATTCCGTGCCCAATAAGAGGCAAGATGGTTGTTTGTGAGTAAGACAATTCAAAATCGTTTATCCCATAGTAGCGTAATTAAACCACAATTATATGGATGGTAATGTAGTATTAAAAATTCAAAATGCAAAACAAGAAAGAAGTAAAGAAGATAGGTAGAATATAATCTGAGGCAAATGATGACACTTTCTCCTTAAAACAATATTGCTCAATTATAATGTTCACGGTTGATGGCACTTGTCTCCCAAGATACAACGGATTTTAATCTTGCGGTAGCAGCACTTCTAACCATAAGAATCGGCGAACTTCCGATAGAGTTTCCCTCTCTACAAAGGAATCATATGAAAGGAAGAAGTAAAGAGATTTTGTAGGAGAAGAAGAGTGCTCAATACAAAATATGAGATGGTGTATTGAAATAGACATCCAAGGGGTCCTATTTATAGAGGAAGAAGGGGTGTGAATGAAGTGGTGTGGGCCAAATCATGCATTCTTTCGAATAGAAGCAACACTTCAATTTAGCTAGCTTTTTACTCGAGCAATACTGTCAATATTTGAACAAAAACATTTTCGCTTGATTCTTGCCGAATCATCGCTCGAGCGATGATGTTATCTGGCCTCACACATTTTTTATTTTATTATTTTCTTTCTTCCAACTTTTGGATCGCAATTTCTTATTCATCCGAAATTGGTTTCGAGTGTCCAAATATACTACAATGATCTACTCGACGAGTAGAATAAGTTAGTCTATTTACTTTCATAATTTAACCATCGAATTGAGTTCGAATATTTGGCCGAAGTTGATATGTTAGTCACACTTTTTCGATTTTTGTTTTTATACTCAACCAATTTCCTTCAATTCGAAACCAAGTTCCAACAGTATTGATCGATGCTCATGGTTCCTTTCCTTGATTTTTGAAGTTCACCAGTAAGAAATGTTATCCTGGATTTGCTTTCACTGCCATAGCTCTCTTTCACCGGTATCTTTGGTGTAACAAAAATTGCTGAAAAGTTGATTAGGCAATGGAGGAGATAAGCTGAGTAACTGATGGTATGATAAGCAGAAGGTTGGCTTATCTTGACACTCCCTGAGAGTAGTAAGATAGTGAATAGTGCTAGACGGATAATGAAAGTCAAACAACAAAATCCACATATATTTAAATTTTTGTTGGATATTGGTTAAATAAATTGAGAATTGAAAATCGATTAAAGTTCGTATCGAATTCGGCCAAATACTCAAAAGCTCGACTCAATCCGTTTAGGCAAAATTGTTTGCCACTTCGCCGCTTCGGGGCGCACAAACGGGGATCGACCTGCCCGGGCCGTTACAAAGAAGAATAATAGGTTAAAAACAATGTTAGTTATTCAATGTATAGCAAAGTCTCAGTTAGTTATATAACTTTATTTTTGTTAATTTTAAGTGATCGTTGTAGCTTATTTTCTATTTCATTATAATCACTTATTTAAAATTCATTACTTTTCTAATTGAATATTTAAATATTTTTAGTCAAATCACTTTTTATCACATATTTGTAAGAATCAAAAGTACTACTCATTCGATACTCATTTTTATCTATTTATAAATACTTCTGACACATAATTAATGTTATTAAATTTAATAATTATTTTGAAACTAAATAAAGTTCGAAATTAAATAGAAATATCATCATTTGACTGCACCGAAGACCATCGATATAATATTTGAGTAATGAAGTTGCATGTCAATTCATATCTTAAAGACTTTATTACGCCCATTTTTAATTTCGTCACACAAAGATCATCATGACATGCAATATAGTGACAATTTCCAACTTGAATGCTATACTTGATGCTTTTTTTGTAGATTAAAATCTTGACAAAAATTTAAGTCAAAGTCAACAAATAATTTTGATTTTATATTTTATGTGATTCACTACTTTTTAACCACACAAAGATTAATGAACAACGTTGCACCAAATTTGGTGCAAAATTGTTCATATAGTGTAATATATATAGTTTAATTATTAGTATTTTTTATTTTTCATTCATTTTATAACAAAACAAAATTTAATTTTTTTTTATTTTGTCATTCATTTTATAACACAAAAAATTTTAATTTCTATTATATCCTTTTATTATTTAATAATTTAATTTAATTTGTATTTGTTTTAATCTTGATTATTTTTTATTAATATAATAATATGTAATCAAGTAATAAATAATAACTAATGAATAATTAAATCAAGCTACTCATTAAAATCTAAAGTTACAAATTGATAATTACAAATTTAAAAAATCGGTAATTAAATAATTATTTTAAATAAATTAGTTTTTGAGAATTAAAAAATAAGGAGGAAACGAAATGTTCTTTGGATGTTTGAGAATAATTAAATAAGATGATGCGAAAGTCGCATGATTTGGTGTTCCGTTTATATAAAAGCCAATATATATATATTTAAAAAAGATACTTTCAAACATGTCAAACACGCTCTATATCTACTATTTCTATTTGCACATTCATTTTTACTTTCTCGAGGTAAATATTTAATTAACATAAAGATAGACCATAATCAAGTATGTCCTCAATTATCTAATGACGAAGTGTCTCAAAGATTAATGGTCATCGTTTTATTCGTAGATAGTTTAAATTTATTTATCTTTAACTCTTCCAAGTATTCACAACCACACACAAAGAAAATTCATATTTGACACGGAGTATTGAACAGAATATTCTATATACACAAAAAGTTATCTTTTTTATTTTTATTTTTTATTAGTACCATTGAATATTTTTATATTCGTATTTTTGTCTTTGTCATTTGAGCATTATCATGACATGCAACATATTGACAATTTCTATGTCACGTTAGACGTGGACATGGCATAATCAATGTCCAAACGCTACTTGCCCTAGAACCATTGTATTCTATGGTCTTTGCAAAAAATCTTCCAAATTTATAGTCTCTGTCTACTTTGTTCTATTCTCTTGTTTATATTTTTTATTTTTCCAAACTGATTATAGAAACTAATACATATGAGGTAGAATGCAAATAAGCAACAACCCCAGAATATTAAACCCTAGCCCTCGTCTTATCTCAAACAAACGAAGAGAAAGAGGATGGTGTAAAATTGGTACGTGCTATAAGTACAAAAACATTATGGTTGTTGGATATTGGTTAAATAAATTGAGAATTGAAAATCGATTAAAGTTTGTATCGAATTCGGCCAAATACTCAAAAGCTCGACTCAATCCGTTTAGGCAAAATTGTTTGCCACTTCGCCGCTTCGGGGCGCACAAACGGGGATCGACCTGCCCGGTCAGGTCGCGAGGGTCGAGGGGGCAGCGCCCCTCGTGGGGGGTCGGGGGCAACGCCCCCGAAAGAGAATTTTGATTTCTCTGCATGTATTGAAGGGTATATTTGGCATTTCGAAAACCAATATCGGATGAATGAGAAATTACGAAAAAAGACCTCAACCATTAGTGAATAGACACCTTTTCATAAATATGCATTGTTTGGAAATGGTGCATGGTTTGGTCTCAACCATTTCGTCCACACCCCTTCATGGTCTATAAATAGGACCCTTTGGGTGTCCTATTCCTCACAGTTTGATATGCAAAACGATTTCATCCTCTCTTCTATCCAAAATCAAAATCATTTCGTTTATTTTGATTTTCTTTCATTTCATCCTTGGAGTACATAAGCCTAAATTGGTTCGTTGTACTTGTGTTTTGGAGTGCTACAAACACAAGTGTAGCCGTTGTATCTTGGGAGTCGATTGCCGAAATTC
>NC_036244.1:7657046-7737823 GCF_002742605.1 Olea europaea var. sylvestris | reverse complement strand
ACCGTTGCGGGGCAAATTCGACTTAAGGACAAAGAGTCCAACTCTTGCCTCGGCTTTGTCACCATCATTATACTTATTTCAGCGTCACTATTCACAAAATTCATCCAACAATTTTATATTGTCAGCACAATCTAATTTGACTCTGGAGCATGTGTTATATTCATCAATGTACATTTAACTTTATATTTAGTTTCACCATAATTACTCAATTTCACAATAATTACCCAATTTTATACTTAATGTCATCATGCCTACTCAATTTGATTTTATTTCACCATCGTCACCTAATTTCATATAACGGTTCACTATGATCATCCAACTTCTTTTCATCATTTTCATTGATTTTAAAAGTGTAAAATGGTAACTTTATATTATATATAAAAAATAAAATAAAAACTTATTTTAAAAAACATTACTTATAAAAATAAAATAAAATAATTTTTTTTTAAAAGTTACTTAATAAATATTAAATACAAAGTTCCTTAAAAAATAAAACAATATAAAATCTTATTTAAAAAAAGGGTTTTAATTTGGAATATAATTTTAATATGAAATTTGATCACTGCAAAATTATTCATGTTACATCACTATTTCTACTATTTTGGTGTTCGTTAACTATGGCTCTGATTATGGGAATGCATTAAGTTTGTCCCCGCCCCGTCGAGCAATTTCTGCCCATTTACCCGTTTAAGGCAGGCGGGGCGGGGCGAGCGGAATCCTTGCCCCATTTAAACACATTTTATTTTTTTTATATAATTTTTTATAATTCATTTTATTGCCCCATTCATTAAAGTGAGAAAATAATATAGTTATTAAAAATTTTTAAAGTGAAATTATTCAAATATATTTGATAAATTAAGGTTTTTATTGTTTATCATATTCTTTAGATGATCTTAATTGTCATATTATATTAGAATTAATGAAATTTCATATAATTTTTCCATTTAAAATATTGATTTTTTTTTAAAAATTAAACGGGCAGGACCCTTATTACCCGTACTTGTAGGGGGCAAAATTTTTCCACCCCATATTAGACCTGAACACCCGATTAAGTAGGTAATCCCACCCATTTGGGGCGGAGCCCTGCAAGTATTTTGTTTAACCGTACATTTCAAGAAATCCATCAACGTATGATCTCAAAAAACTAGAGATGGGAAAAGGGTCGAGTAGTTCATCGATTCAGCTTGTCAAAGCTTGGCCCATGGACGGCTCAGGATAACGAGCTTGAGCTCAACTTGTCAAAGTGACAGGCAAAACTCATGGGTATATAGGTTGAGCCTATTCTGCCCATTGACTTTGGCGGGTCGAGCTCGTGGGTAGATGGGTCAAGGCTACTCGGTCCATTACCACCACTACCAAAAGTTTTGACGTAAAATATTGAAAAGAGAAAAAATTAAAGAAATATTACTGCGAATAAAGCAAGACAAAGATTGGAGACAATTAAGTACACATTAATAATTTGCTTATCAACATTATTACAACCATTCTCCAAAAACTATTCATGCCGGCTTCTTCATGAACTTTCATATCCAATTCAAACCCTACACATAACAACAAAATTAAATTGTTGTTAATAACGAATGCAATAAGATGGTAAAAAATAATTTATATAATTGTTTTTAAATTTATTGATCGTGACATTTAAATGTATTTGAAATTTGGGATTTATAGAAATAGGTATGAGTTACTAAGCAATTCTTTTAAGGATTCATTTATTTATTTATTATTATTTTTTTTCAACACACGACATGATTAATTATACTTAAAAGTAACTTATTAACTGCTTTTTCTTTACAACATGTCTTTACATGCTATCGAAAGAAGCAACGAAAAAACTACTAGACGAAAAGTACATTATCAAGTAAAGGAGTTTAAAAAAGTTATTTTTAAGAGTGAATAAACATCTTCTTTGCTTTTGAGTCCCTTTTTTTTGAAGAATAGATTTTGTGATAATAATTTTTGAAGAATATATGGTTAAAATGTAGTTGAATTTACGTGTAAAATTTATTTTATTGGAAGAGCTGTGATTTAAAATTGGTTTACAAAAAATAATTTCATTTTCTCTTTAAAATATTTATAGGAAGACCTAAATATTGGCACCTTCCAGACACAAAAGGAAGTCTTCTTCTCCCGCATCATTTAATGCATGTTTATGTTATCAATTGAAAACTTTCTCAGAAGAGACAAATTTTAGATATACTCACTGTTGAAGTTCAATGTTCATGGAAGTTGCAGGCGGTCTTCCAATTGTACGAAAAGCTGTATTTGATAGTACCATGGTGACTCCTCCTCTGGTTGGCCGAGAAACAGAAGTTTGGGCCCGATCAACTATCTTCACTTGAATTGTCTCTCCAGGAATGCAAGTGCGTGGCACGGCGGCGCTGATACACCTCACCAAGTATTGACGTCCACAGGAGGCGCCATTGTCCCATATCCCCTCTCCGGCGGCTGCAAATAGGTTGCTCGACGGGAATTGTGAAAAATCATTGCCGTAACACGCGGTGGCTGCATATAGATACAAATGCAGTATGTATATATATATATATATTTACACATTCTTGAATCAGTGGAAAGTAATCTCAAATAGAACAGTTGAATTCTAAATTCTCAGTTAAAGGAGAACTTACGTGTATAAGGGGGATTGTAGAAACTGGCGGTGCCCACGTCAGCATGGGAAAAATTGCAGATGCAAACAAAGAAGAAGATCATCCATACAATGAGTGGAATTGACATCCTATAAATTCATTGGGGGAAATAGACCCTGTTATCTACAATGTTTCAAAAACATATACTCCCTCCGGAGATTAAGAAATTAATTTGTTTAATGTTATTGGAAAAATAATTTTTGCAAAGAATTTTTCTAATTTATCCTTATTTAATTGTTAACAACTAGTGGTAAATAAAGTGGAGAATGTACTTTTGTCCATGTTTTCATGGTGTGGGAAATGTGTGTATGTATTTGGATAATTTCAAGTAAGCAAATTAAAATTTGTACAATTTAAAATTTAAGTGAGAGGAATTCGTTATCGTTAGAAAAATTAAATAAGGATAAATTAGTGAAGGAACAAAACTATACTTTCTCAATAAATAAAATTTCTAGAGTAATGTTATTTAGCGTCATGATATTTAACATCAGTTTAAGCGATAGCACTAATAACTTTAAGCCTATGTTTGACTCCCTTTTTTTCAAAAACGCATTTTTCTAAAAAATCATTTTTAACTATACATTTTCCCATAAAATAATTTTACAGGTATATCAAAAAATTTTCCTCATTTTGTAATCATACATTCTCCAAAAGAATCATTGTTCCAAAGTACATTCCCTGAAAAATGGGACTCAAATAGGAAGCTAAATTAGATGTTCAATTAAATACAATGAATTATGACTTATTTAATAGAATATGTGATATGCTGACACTTGGATTGATGTTCAAAACTATTGATATTAGATAGCATTATTCAAATTTTTACGCTCGACATGGAGAAGCTCAACACATTTTAAAACTGAAATTTTATGGATCAAGAAAGAAAATATCAAGTCCTTGTTTGAGCACCTTTTTTTACATCAAATACATTTTTTAACAATGATTTGACCTTACTTCAAGCACACAATCTCTAATAAAATAATATTACATGCAAATAAAAACTTTTGTTTATTTTTTAACCACACGTTTTCTATCACATTATTCAAAAATACATTTTTTTTTATAAGAATGAGGCTCAAACAATGGCCAAATTTAGAATTCAAGAAATAGGCAATGGAAACTACAGAAACAATATGCCTCTATTCGGTTCAACTAAAAAATTGAACTAAAATTTAAATCAAAGTCAAAGTCAACAATCAATTTTTATCGTACATATATTACATGGCACTTACAATTTTTTAACTATATATTTCATCAATTTTTATCACAATTTACTATATATCTAATTTTTATCTATATCAAACATAAGGTTATATATCAATTAATCTAAGTCGATACAAAAGCTTAAATTTGAAGAACTAAAAGACCCTTTAGAAAATCGAGAGATTAGACTGTAGTTACAAGAAACCAAAAGAAACGGGAATAAAAATAATAAATGATAAAATAAATAAGCATGGATCAATTTCCTCTTTGCATGAGCATCAAAATATTTTCTTCTTATTTGACCATCCTTGTAATTAGTGAAAACTAAGACGTCTAGAAGCATTCCTTATTCCTTTTTCTAAAATATTTAAGGATCCAATACTTCATCACTTAAGCACAAGCATATCTTAATATGGACGATTCGATACTCCATTATTAATTTTTTATACATAGAACGTATCGATTTCAAGTAAAAAATAAAAATAGTATAAAAGAGAAAATAATATTATTTGAGATTTTTTAAAAACAGATTTTCCATAGATTTTGATAAAGATTTATGGAATACGTGGTTGAAAAATTGTGATCTTATGGAATGTGTGATTAAAATTAATTGTTGATTTTAATTTAAATTAAAATTTAAAATTTAATTTCTATCAAATAGGGACGTAGAAATTGAAAATATACATCTCCTAAATTACTATATACCCTAAAAGCACCCAAATTTTGGTATCTAGTAAAATAATCAAAGTAAAATAAATGAATCAATAGTCACATAATTGTTAAGTTGGAACCTAGTGAGTTAAATAGTTACCGAGTTTATCCAAGTCCAAATTAATAAGCACCAATTTAGTTCGGTTAAAAATTAAAATTTTAATAAATTATAATAGAAGTTAATAGAATATATGATTAAAAAGTTAATAAAAATCGTGGATCACAATTAAAAATAAATTCAAAAAAATACATTCCAAATAGATGTTGAAAGTTGGGATTCCATCAGTTTCTATTGTGACGGACGGCGGGCATGTGTTATTGGGCAATGAATATTCCGTGCAAATGCTGGAGGGTTCAGAATTAGGGCCATGGCTTTGAGCAAATGTACCTTAGAAGATCCTAGGGGAAAATGGGATGTTTAATATGTTAAATGTAGCCCATGTTTCACTCAGTTAAAATTTTGAATTAAAATTATTAATTAATTTTGATTGTAAATTTCATGGGATTTATAATTTTTTTATCACACATTTCGTTAATTTTTATTAAAATCTAGTAAAAATCTAACTTTTATGTAAACCAAACTTGAGCTTAATTATATTGAATAAGAATTAAAACCGAAAAAGTTTTAAAATCCATTATTGTATTAGTGCTTTTCCAGACTCCACAAAAGTATTGGTTGATAAGAACTAAATGGGTGTACACCTTGTTTGACACTTGCCTATATATCAAAAATTTGATCATTGTTTGGAAAAATAATAGAATTCTGCCAACTCATATGGATGTCAAACTAGACGTTAATTTAGATATACATGTAGTATGATTCGATTGATAAAAGTGTAAATCTAACGAAACAAAAATAACAATATCCCAGTTAGAACATAGTAATCTATTTTAGCACCACCATTAAGTGATATAAAATAAGATGTAGAATTAAATAAGACACATAAGTCTAACTTTCAATTAAGTATATCACATAGTGTCATTTAAATTGTGTCATAACATTAATAGTACTAAATAATATTATTCGTTCAAATAATGCCTATGGTTGACTTGTCTCTATGATCGGGCCAAGTATTATTTCCAGAAGATCTATTGGGACATTTTTTCAAGCCTAGGAAAATAAAATAGAGTGAAGACAAAACATTGGTACAATAATAGAAAAGTTGAAATGAGATTTTGATGGATTTTAAAATATTATAAATTTGTAAATTAGAATGGATTTTCATAAAATCAAAAAATTCTCACTAAAGATTGTAAAATTTTAAAAGAGTTTGTTATATGTATTTTAAAATTGAAATTCATTCACATCTTTAAGATTTCTCCAGTAACAAAATACTTACAAATTCACTAGAACGCCTATATTTTAAATAATTTCTGAAATCCGTCAAAATCTCGATTAGAGACATCAAGATTTTAATAAATTTCATTAAAATCTTAATTAGCAACAACTCAATTTAAAAAAGACTTTTAAAATTCATTAGAATCTCAATTGGGGACACCACTTAAATTCATAAATTTTCGAAACCTAGAATTTATGAAATTAAATAACCCCAGGAATCTGCTTCTACTTTAGTTTTTATGCTAAAATCATAGGTTGACAATATCATTCATTCCCAAAAATGAAAAAAAAAAAATAATAATAATAATAACAACAACTAAAATAAAGGTCAAGAAAGTATACAAAGAGCAAGTAAAACTGAACTAAACAACCACCTAAATTAATGAAACAGAGATATGTTCAATCAAAGTGGTGGGGTGATGGGAAGAGGAAGAGGAAGATCAAGATGAAGTGCGTACGTACCTCATATCTGAAGAGAAATACTACAAAATATATAAAACTTTTGAAATTATCGTCCTTTTTTTTATTGAAAAGTTTGGTTCATGTTGCTACTTATATAAGGTATAATTCTTTTGAAAAGGGTAAGAACTGAAAAAATGCGCAATATAGAAATCAAGAATCAGATTGCTTAATGACCTTTATAAATTACAGCAATCAACACGGAATCAATAAAGTTACCTTAAAAGTTAAAACAATAGCTAAATTAGGGTACGTTTGGCTAATCTTAAAACTTAAAAATAATATGTGTTTGTTTGGTAGGGATTTTGTTAATTATTTTTTGACTGTTATAAATAAAGTATGTCCTACCTGTGAGAGAAAAATTAAAAAATGACGACTGAAATAGTGAAATAATGGTAAAAAAAATTAATGTTAATTGGATTAAAATCTCTACCAAACATGCATATTTGGTTCGAAGCTTACTTATTTCAAATTCTGATCAATCAAGTTTCATTTGTCTTGAAATTATATTTATTTACTTATTAATGGATATTTTATGGGTGTCCTCAACTAAAATTTTGATGAATTTTAAAAGATTATAAATCCTAATAAATTTTGTGGATTTCAATAAATTTCACAAATCCCATAAATTTTTTTATCAAATATGGTGAAAATTCTAAATATTTGATTATATTTTTTTTAAGCTTGAAATCATCCAAATCTTTTAAAATCCTTCTATTAATGAAATCTTAATAAATTCACTAGTTATTGAATACCTAAATTTAAAGAATTTCAATAAATTTCATTAAAATCTCATTTGGAGACCAAATTTAATGGATTTTAATTAAATCCATTAAAATCTCAATTAATGACACTTAAGTTTATAAGAATTTTTATAATTTATCACAATTTCAATTGAGGATACCCTTATTAAGCTTATTTAACATGAAAAGTTAAATAAATCACAAACGATGAATTATAAAGCAAAAAATCACTTCGCTAAACCTAATTGTTTCAAATATTGCTCATGCTAAGGCTTGCCGTATGAGTTTACGAGCATTTTGGGTACACTTCTCTTGCAATCCATTTTCATTTTGGCTTTTAAATCTCTTAATTGATTTCTATGTCAACTACAATGTACCACTTAACACTTTTCCAAAAACGCGAAATTGCTGCTTTAGAATGAGGACCATTTCCCACTATGCTAATGCTCGTTTAGTTATATTTGAAATCAAATTAAAGATTATAAACTCAATCGCGATATAATAAAGTTCAATAGTTTAATTAAAATCTCATTGAAAGTTGAATAACAACAAATGAAATTTATCTAAGGCATGTACTTATAGTATGTCAGATCATGAGGCAACCTAGTAGGATATGTAAAAGTGATTGACACGATCCCCTTTACACTTCTAATTTTTTATTTTTTTTTCATTAAAAAGATGTTTCATTTTATCTTCTCCATGATCCATACGAAGCAATAATAAAAAATAAAGTTATATAGAAGATGGTAACGAAATAGATTATACTCCATTTTATGTGCTATTTAAGAATTTTGCCCTTTTAACATTGTGCACATCTAAGTGCCTACTCAATAGTTTTGGACCGAAAAATTGAATTATGTAGGATTCTACATTGCAAATATATGGCTTGCTCACGAAACTCCATTTGATATTTAACAAATTTCAAGGAAACTTTTGAGATTAATTATTTCAAATGCATTCAAGTTTTGGCAAGCAAAAAAAGTAGCTTTGGAACACAATTACTTTTGACATTGTCTGTAAATTTTATTTAAAACGTGTATTTATAAAACATTTCACTTAGACCACTGATTCAGTTATGACATTCATTTTAAACAAAAATCCTATGCATATTCCAAGTCATTAAATCATTAAGAATTTTTGTGGATAAGTAGAATGGCCAATTAAAAACCGAACGTCAAATCGGATAAATAATGAATTTCAATTTGAGACGATGACCTAAATGAAATGTTTTGTAATGTTTAGTCAGTCTAAAACAAATTAAAGTTCAGTAGCCAACACGATACTAAGTATAAAAAAGAGTGGATATTAGTAAAATTAACCTATTTATAAATGGCTTATAACATACACAAATTTAGTTTTTAAAGAGCACACTCCACAATTTAGTGAGCATCTCTAAAATTTAGAGAGTAAAAATTTTTAAATACTCAATGGTTCTTTATATTTAACATTTAATTTTATTACTTCAAAAAAATATTTATTATTTTTCTCTATCTTTTAATTTCGCTAGCTTATATATATATATATATACACTATTTATCTCCATTGAAAATTGAAATATAAATTATTATAATATTTTAACTAGCTTTTTTTTTTTGATACATTTTCTTGTAATTTTTATTTACAAAAACGTGTACTTATAAAACATTTCATTTAGACCACCGATTCAGTTATGACATTCATTTTAAACAAAAATCCTATGCATATTCCAAGTCATTAAATCGTTAAGAATTCTTGTGGACAAATAGAATGGCCAACTAAAAATTTGACGTTAAATCAAATAAATAATGAATTTCAATTTGAGACGATGACCAAAATGTAACGTTTTGTGATGTTTAGTGAACCTAAAACTAATTAAAGTTCAGTAGCCAAAATGATACTAAGTATAAAATAGAGTGGATATTAATAAAATTAACCCTATTTATAAATGGTTTATAACATATAAAAATTTAGTTTCTAAATAGCATTTTTCAAGAGACTTTCTATTTTTAAAGCGCATATTCTACAATTTAGTGAGGAGCTAGAATTTAAAGAGTAAAATCTTTTAGATACTCCAATAGGTCTTTTATATTTAACACTTAATTTTACTTCTCCAAAAAATTATTTATTATTTTTCTAGATCTTTTATTTTCTCTAGCAATTTAAAATATAAATTATTACACTATTTGTCTCCATTGAAAATTGAAATATAAATTATTAAACAATTTTTTATACAAATTATTATACAATTTTCACTAGCTTTTTCTCGTGGACATTGTCCTGTAAATTTTATTTAAAACGGTGTGTTTTTTTTAAAACATCTCATTTAGACCTATGATTCAGTTATGACTTTCATTTTAAACAAAAATCCTATGCATATTACAAGTTGTTAAATTGTTAAGAATGTTTGTGGACAAGTTGAATGGCCAGTTAAAAACCAAACGCCAAATTGAATAAATAATGAATTTCAATTTGAGACGATGACCTAAACAAAACCTTTTGTTATGTTTAGTGAGTATAAAACAAATTGAAGTTTAGTTGCCAACACGATACTAAATATAAAATAGAGTGGATATTAGTAAAATTAACCCTATTTATAAATGGCTTATAACATATACAAATTTAATTTTTAAAGAGTATTCCCAAAAAACTCTCTATTTTTAAAGAGCATATTCAACAATTTAGGGAACATCTGTAAATTTAGAAAGTAAAATTTTTAAATATTCCAACAGGTTCTTTATATTTAACACTTAATTTTACTACTCCAAAAAAATATTCATTATTTTTCTCCATCTTTTATTTTTGCTAGCTTTTTCTATATAAATTATTATACTATTTGTCTTCATTGAAAGTTGAAACATAAATTATTATACTATTTTCACTACCTTTTTTTTTTCGGCAATGTCTCGTAAATTTTATTTAAAACAACATGTATTTATAAAACATTTCATTTAGACCTTTGATTCAGTTCTGACATTCATTTTAAACAAAAATCCTAAGCATATTCCAAGTCATTAAGAATTTTTGTGGATAAATAGAATGGCAAGTTAAAAATTAAACGTCAAATTGAATAAATAATGAATTTCAATTTGAGACAATGATATAAATGAAACGTTTTGTGATGCTTAGTGAATCTAATATAAATTAAAGTTCAGTAGCCAACAATATACTAAGTATAAAATAGAGTGGATATTAGTAAAATTAACCCTATTTTTAAATAGCTTATGACATATACAAATTTAGTTTCTGAGGAGTATTTTCAAGAGACTTTCTGCCTTTAAATAGCATATTCTACAATTTAGTGAGGACCGATAAATTTAAAGAGTAAAAACTGTTAGGTACTTCAACAAGGTTTTTTTTTTTTAATATTTAACACTTAATTTTACTTCTTCAAAAAAATATTTATAATTTTTCTAGATCTTTTATTTTCACTAGCTTTTTTATATATAAATTATTATACTATTTGTCTCCATTGAAAATTGAAATATAAATTATTATACAATTTTCACTAGCTCTTTCTCATGGATATTGTCTTGTAAATTTTATTTAAAATGGCCTGTATTTTTAAAACATTTCATTTAGACCAATGATTCAGTTATGACATTCATTTTAAACAAAAATCCTATGCATATTCCAAGTCATTAGATTGTTAAGAATTTTTGTGGATAAGTAGAATGGCTAATTAAAAACAAAACGTCAAATCAAATAAAAAATGAATTTCAATTTGAGACGATGACCCAAATGAAACCTTTTTTGATGTTTAGTGAGTCAAAAAAAAAAAAAATTAAAGTTCAGTAGCCAACACGATACTATGTATAAAACAGAGTGGATATTAGTAAAATTAACCCTATTTATAAATGGCTTATAAAATATACAGATTTAGTTTCCAAAAAGCATTTGCAAAAGTCTTTCTATTTTTAAAGAGTACATTCTACAGTTTTGTGAGGACCCATAAATTTAAAGACTAAATATTTTTGGTATTCCAACAGGCTTTTTTTATTTTTTTTATTTTTTTAATACTTAATTCTCCTTCTCCAAAAAAATATTTATTCTTTTTCTAGATCTTTTATTTTCACTAGCTTTTTCATATATAAATTATTATATTATTTGTCCCCATTGAAAATTGAAATATAAATTATTATACAATTTTCACTAGCTTTTTCTCGTGGACATTGTCCTGTAAAATTTATTTAAAACGGTGTGTTCTTTTAAACCATTTCATTTAGACCTATGATTCAGTTATGACATTTATTTTAAGCAAAAATCCTATGCATATTCCAAGTTGTTAAATTGTTAAGAATTTTTGTGGATAAGTTGAATGGCCAGTTAAAAACTGAGCGCTGAATTGAATAAATAATGAATTTCAATTTGAGACGATGACCTAAACAAAACCTTTTGTTATGTTTAGTGAGTCTAAAACAAATTAAAGTTCAGTTGCCAACACGATGCTAACTATAAAATAGAGTGGATATTAGTAAAATCAACCCTATTTATAAATGGCGTATAACAAATACAAATTTAGTTTTTGAAGAGTATCCCGAAAAAAGTCTTTATTTTCAAAAAGCATATTCTACAATTTAGTGAGCATCTGTAAATTTAGAGAGTAAAATTTTTTAATTACTCCAAAAATTTCTTTATATTTAACACTTAATTTTACTACTCTAAAAATATTTATTATTTTTATCCATCTTTTATTTTTGCTAGCTTTTTTTTATATATAAATTATTATACTATTTCTCTTCATTGAAAATTGAAATATAAATTATTGTACTATTTTCACTAGCCTTTTATTTTGGACAATGTCCTATAAATTTTATTCAAAACAACGTGTATTCATAAAACATTTCATTTAGACGACTGATTGAGTTATGACATTCATTTTAAACAAAAATCTTAAGCATATTCCAAGTCATTAAATCGTTAAGAATTTTAGTGGATAAATAGAATGGCAAGTTAAAAACTAAACGTCAAATCGAATAAATAATGAATTTCAATTTGAGACGATGACCTAAATGAAACATTTTGTAATGCATAGTAAATCTAAAATAATTAAAGTTCAGTAGCCAACACGATACTAAGTATAAAATAGAGTGGATTTTAGTAAAATTAACCCTATTTATAAATGGCTTAAAACGAATACAAATTTAGTTTTTGAAGAGCATCCCGAAAAAAGTCTCTATTTTAAAAAAACATATTCTACAATTTAGTGAGCATCTGTAAATTTAGATGTAACATTTTTTAAGTACTCCAAATTTTTTTATATATTTAACAATTAATTTTACTACTCCAAAAATATTTATTATATTTATCCATCTTTTATTTTTGCCAGCTTTTTTTTATATAAATTATTATACTATTTGTCTCCATTGAAAATTGAAATATAAATTATTATACTATTTTCACTAGCCTTTTATTTTGGACAATGTCCTGTAAATTTGATTTAAGACAACGTGTATTTATAAAACAGTTCATTTAGACGACTAATTCAGTTATGACATTCATTTTAAACAAAAATCTTAAGCATAGTACAAGTCATTAAATCGTTAAGAATTTTGGTGGATAAATAGAATGGCAAGTTAAAAACTAAACGTCAAATCGAATAAATAACGAATTTCAATTTGAGATGATGACCTAAATGAAACATTTTGTAATGCATAGTGAATATAAAATAATTAAAGTTCAGTAACCAGCACATTACTAAGTATAAAATAGAGTGGATTTTAGTAGAATTAATCCTATTTATAAATGGCTTATAGCGAATACAAATTTAGTTTTTGAAAAGTATATCGAATAAAGACTCTATTTTTAAAAGGCATATTCTACAATTTAGTGAGCATCGGTAAATTTAGAGGTAAAAATTTTTAAGTAATCCAAAAATTTCTTTATATTTAATACTAAATTTTACTACTCCAAAAATGTTTATTATTTTTATCCATCTTTTATTTTTGCTAGCTTTTTTTTTATATAAATTATTATACTATTTATCTCCATTGAAAATTGAAATATAAATGATTATACTATTTTCACTAGCCTTTTATTTTGGACAATGTCCTGTAAATTTTATTCAAAACAACGTGTATTTATAAAACATTTCATTTAGACGACTCATTCAGTTATGACATTCATTTTAAACAAAAATCTTACGCTTATTCCAAGTCATTAAATCCTTAACAATTTTAGTGGATAAATAGAATGGCAAGTTAAAAACTAAACTTCAAATCGAATAAATAACGAATTTCAATTTGAGATGATGACCTAAATGAAACATTTGTAATGCTTAGTGAATCTAAAATAATTAAAGTTCAGTAGCCAACACGATACTAAGTATAAAATAGAGTGGATATTAGTAAAATTAACCCTATTAATAAATGGCTTATAACGAATACAAATTTAGCCCCCGTTTGGTTCCCATTTTCATCCACAAATGTATTCTTTCTACTAACGTGGGTTCCACATGATGACATCTATTTTTGAATTGACTTGTACAATTTTTAATTGTCCCGAAATACCCTAGTTTGTCTTCAACAGCCGCCCTTTTTTGACTTTTTCACCTCTCATAATTGTTGCTCACTTTAGAAGATAGTAAAGGAATTGGGAAATAAAAAGCTGTCGTGGACTATTACATATCTGTGCATTGTTAGTTGAAAGGATTGGCAACGGGTGAATTTTTTTTAAAATGAGAGTGCAAAATGGGCAACAAACAGGGGCTTAGTTTTTGAAGAATATCCCAAAAAAAGTCTATATTTTTAAAAAGCATGTTCTACAATTTAGTGAGTATATGTAAATTTAGAGAGTAAATTTTTTTTAAGTACTCCAAAAATATTTATTATTTTTATCCATCTTTTATTTTTGCTAGCTTTTTTTTATATATAAATTATTATACTATTTGTCTCCATTGAAAATTGAAATATAAATTACTATACTATTTTCATTAGCCTTTTATTTTGGACAATGTCCTGTAAATCTTATTCAAAACAACGTGTATTTATAAAAAAAAATCATTTAGACGACTGATTCAGTGATGACATTCATTTTAAACAAAAATCTTAAGCATATTTCAAGTCATTAAATCCTTAACAATTTTGGTGGATAAATAGAATGGCAAGTTAAAAACTAAACGTCAAATCGAATAAATAACGAATTTCAATTTGAGACGATGACCTAAATGAAACATTTTGTGATGCATAGTAAATCTAAAATAATTAAAGTTCAGTAACCGACACGTTTCTAAGTATAAAATAGAGTGAATATTAGTAAAACTAACCCTATTTATAAATGTCTTATAACATATACAAATTTAGTTTCTAAAGAACATTTTCAAGAGACTTTCTTCTTTTAAAAAACATATTCTACAATTTATTGAGGACCTATAAATTTAAAGAGTAAAAACTTTTAGGTACTCCAACATGTTTTTTATTCTTAACACTTAATTTTACTTCTTCGAAATTTTTTTTATTATTTTCTAGATTTTTTATTTTCACTAGCTTTTTTTTTATATAAATTATTTTACTATTTGTCTCCATTGAAAATTGAAATATAAATTATTATACAATTTCACTAGCTTTTTCTCGTGGACATTGTCTTGTAAATTTTATTTAAAACAGCGTCTATTTTTAAAACATTTCATTTAGACGAATGATTCAGTTATGACATTCATTAAAAAAAATAAAAAAATCCTATGCATATTCCAAGACATTAAATCGTTAAGAATTTTTGTGGATAAGTAGAATAGCGAGTTAAAAACTGAACGTCAAATCGAATAAATATCGAATTTTGAGACAATGACCTGAATGAAACATTTTGTGATGTTTAGTGAGTCCAAAACAATTAAATGTTCTATAGCCAACACGATACTAACTATAAAATAGAGTGGATATTAGTAAATTAACCCTATTTATAAATTGCTTATAACATATATAGATTTAGTTTTTAAAGAGCATCTCCAAAAGGCATTCTATTTTTAAAGAGTATATTCTACAATATAGTGAGCATCTATAAATTTAGAGAGCAACAATTTATAAGCACTCCAACAGGTTCTTTATATTTAACACTTAATTTTACTACTACAAAAAAAATATTTATTATTTTTTTCTATCTTTTATTTTCACTATTTGTTTTTTTTTATATATAAATTGTTATACTATTTGTCTCCTTTGAAAATTGAAATATAAATTATTATACTAATTCACTAGCTTTTTTGGACATGTCCTGTATATTTATTTAAAACAACGTGTATTTATAAAACATTTCATTTAGACCACTAATTCAGTTATGACATTCATTTTAAACAAAAGATCTATGCATATTCCAAGTCTTTAAATCGTTATGAATTTATGAGGATAAATAGAATGGCCAGCTAAAAACTAAACGTCAAATCGAATAAATAATGAATTTTAATTCTAGACAATGACCTAAATGAAACGTTTGTGATGTTTGGTGAGTTTAAAGAAAAGTTAAAGTTCAATGGCCAACACGATACTAAATATAAAGTAGAGTGGATATTAGTAAAATTAACCCTATTTATAAATGGCTTATAACATATACAAATTTAGTTTTTAAATAGCATCTCTAAGAGGCTCTATATTTTTAAAGAGCATATTCTACAAATTGGTGATCATTTATAAATTTAGAGAGTAAAAATTTTACTCCAACAGGTTCCTTATATTTAACACCTAATTTTACTGCTCAAAAAAATTTATTATTTTTCTCGATCTTTTATTTCACTAGCTTTTATTTATATAAATTATTATACTATTTGTCTCCATTGAAAATTGAAATATAAATTATTGGGTTAATTTCACAAACGGTTATTGAACTTACGCAAAAATTACAAAACGGTCGTTGAAGTTTAAAACTTTCAGAAACGATCACTTAAGTTTGGGGGGGGGGGGTTTCACTAATGGTCATTGAAGGTGCCAAAATTATTCTAATTCAAAATTAAGGATTGAAACACGAGACCATACAAAATTTTGAGGACTTCAGGTGCAAACTTCCAGGCACCTTAAACCCCCCCCCCCTTCCCAATTGTCTCCATTTGATGATTGGGGTCAAATCTGGATTAATTGGTGCAATTGAACTGTTACCCATGGTCGTATGATGTTGCTAGAGACTCAATTAGGACCAATTTTGTGATTCAATGATGTGGGGAGAAGGAATTGAAGGAGGCAGATTTGATTTCTTGTTATGTTTGATGCGCAGGACTGCATGGTTCGATTCAGCCTTGTTGGTTCGAAATTGGCAGTCACCGATAGGTTCATTGATGCACCATGAAGAGGCGAAAATAGGGGTGGTGGTTCGTGACCGTGGGTAGCGTTGCTGGTGCCAAAAATTGGGGTTGAATGGTCCGAGTTCGTTGTTGCAATTTTTGGCCCTTTTTGGTTGCATGGGCAGCCTTCTTTGACTGAAAATTTCAGACAGATCTGATGGAGTTTCGACCATTGGTTGGGTAAGTTGGAAAGAGTGAAGTGAGGGCTTCAAGGTGGTATGTTTGTGCGACGGCTAGGTGGTCAGAGGTTGGAGTTGCGGTGGTCCATAGATGGTGGCTCAAATTCTTCAAAATTCACCAACTTTGCTCCACCAGCTGAAAGTTTGCACCTGAGGTCCTCAAAATTTTGTATGGTCACGTGTTGCGGTCCTTAAGTTTGAATTAGAATCATTTTGGTACCTCAGTGACCATTTGTGCAAGTTTTAAAAACTTCAGTGACCATTAATGAAATAACCTGAAACTCTGCGTAAGTTCAGTGACCTTTTGTGAAATTAACCCATAAATCATTATACTATTTTCACTAGCTTTTCTTCCTGGACATAGTCTTGTAAATTTTATTTAAAACATCGTGTATTTATAAAACATTTCATTTAGACTAATGATTCAATTATGACATTCATTTTAAACAAAAATCCTATGCATATTCCAAGCCTTTAAATCGTTAAGAATTTTTGTGCATAAGTAGAATGGCCAGTTGAAAATTGAACGTCAAATCGAATAAATAATGAATTTCAATTTGAGATGTTGACCTAAATTTTGTGATGCTTAGTGAGTCTAAAACAGACTAAAGTTCAGTAAACAAAATGATACTAAATATAAAATAGAGTTGATATTGGTAAAATTAACCCTATTGGTAAATGGCTTATAATATATACAAATTTAACGTTTAAAGAACATCTTCAAAAAACTCTTTATTTTAAAGAGTATGTTTTACAATTTAGTGAGCATATATAAATTTAGAGAGCAAAAATTTTTAACTACTCCAACAGATTCTTTATATTTCACAATTAATTTTACTACAATTTTTTTTCTCGGTCTTTTTATTTTCACTAGCTTTTTTTTTCTTCATATATAAACTATTATAATATTTGCCTCCATTAAAATTGAAATATAAATTATTATAATATTTTTGTATATATAAATTATTATAGTATTTTCACTAGCTTCTTTTTGGGACATTGTATTGCAAATTTTATTTAAAATGACGTGTATTTATAAAACATTTCATTTAGACCACTGTTTCAGTTATGGCATTCATTTTAAATGAAAATCCTATGCATATTTCAAGTCATTAAATTGTTAGGAATTTTTGTGGAAAAGTAGAATGGCCTGTTAAAAACCGAACATCAAATTGAATGAATAATAAATATCAATTTGAGACGATGACCTAAATGAAACGTTTTGTATATGTTATAAGCCATTTAAAGTTCAATAGCCGACATGATACTAAGTATAAAATAGAGTGGATATTAGTAAAATAAATGGCTTATAACATATACAAATTTAGTTTTTAAAGAATATCTCAAAGAGACTTTATTTTTAAAGAGCGTATTCTACAATTTAGTGAGCATTTATAAATTTAGAGAGTAAAAATTTTTAAGTACTCCAATAAGTTCTTTATATTTAACATTTAATTTTACTACTGTAAAAAATATTTATTATTTTTCTGTATCATTTATTTTCACTAGCTTTTTTATTATAAATTATTATACTTTTTGTCTCCATTGAAAATTGAAATACTTTGAATGTATTAAATTATGGAAAGTGGGTTTGGCTCTCTAAATTCGAAGAACCAAACTTGCTTCTAAATCAAAATGTTAATTTGAAGAATTTGTTAGAGCATAATTTTGAGGATTGGCTTTTTAAAATGGTGAGTATCTAATGGTTAAAGAGTCTCTTGAAGTTGCTATTGTTAATTTTTCGTACTTGCTTAAATGCACTATAAAAAGGTTATTATATAACTATGTATACATTATTCATTGGTTATTCATTTTCGCGATTATGATTTTATTTATTTATTTTGGGAATTCTAGAGGTGTTTTTAACTTGTGAAAATGATTGGCAGCGAAATAAGAGTTTTTTTATTTGACTTAACAAGTTAGAGAACAAGATGCTTGAAAGAACATTCATGCATTCATAAACATGATAATGATTTTAATAGAGTAACATTCATGCATTCATAAACATGATAATGATTTTAATAGAGTATTTGGTCCACATTGGTTACTTATATTTTTAATATAGTCGATATGGTCTACTAAATATTGTTCGGGCACAGGATATTCATGCTTGGAAGTGATTATACATATTTTAAATTATAAATAAATAAAAATGAATTGTAGATAAGCAAATAGTATTTATAAATTCAGAAAAGAGAAAATCACCCTAAACCTTACCTTTTAACTTCCTATTCCAATATTCACATGATATAGTTATTCTTTCAAAATTTAGGTGTACCCTACCCCTGTCCACTCAATTCCATACCACAGTCCACCAATCTAGCCCTAATTCATTTTCCCAAACCCAAAGGTTCAACCTCCTTTGGCTATTGCTTTATTCCACTTTTCCAATTGCTTCATTCCACAAATAGGCGACAGAAGCACGCTTGCATGCGTGCACACAGCGGCACTTATCATTGCAACAACGACGACGCCGTGTTGTTGTTCGTTGCTATTATGTATACGGTGGTGTGTGCGGTTGTTAGATAGTGAAATTGTATGAATCTGTTGTGATCTACATTAGTTGTGGATCTATGCGATAGTGGTAGATTGTGAATCTGAGGTAGTGGTGTGTTTTGGGTGGTGTCAACAATGGTCGAAGGGGTAGGGTAGGGGAGATAAAGGGTAATTTGAGATCGATAAATAAGTCATGACATATAAAATTTGTGATTTATGTCCTAGAAATAAGTTGTGTGCAATTAATTTGATAATTTGTGATCAACAAATAAGTTGTGACCTATAAGAATTGTAACTTGTGATTGTAACGTATGATTGTGACTAGTATATAATTGTGATCATAAATTCTATGTTATTGTGGTATTAAGCTATTTAATTAATAAAACTTGTTCAATTAATATCCCCTGATTTTCAAAAGAATCTCGTAAATTTATCAAATTTGAAAGTATATTTTTAAAGCTTTATAGTTAAAAAAATTTCCCTTCAAAGATGTGTGTATATAAAAGATTTGACTATTTATGAATAGTTTACTTCTTATATATTTAGCCAGCCTATTATTTTAAAACTCTTATTGCTATAGGATTATTTCAACGACACGTTCACAAAATAAAATATTTTGCACATAAACCAAAAATTTTTATATACTTTTTAATTGCACATTTCTCCTTAACATACTATTTAAAACTCTCTCTATCTCTCTCTCGTGGGTACCAAACAGGGACTTAATTATGATATAGCCAAAGAACGTAATTTTTGAAAGTCAAATAACAAAATCCACATTCAACTTGTGAATCATGACTTAGACTATCCATTTTCTTTATCAATGAAATTGGCACTTGGCATCATCACATGTTGGATATTTGGTAGTGAATACAATACTTAAAGGGAAAAAATATTGTAACAATATAAATTCAATCCAATCTAATTTGACGCAGACTGCCCATTTTCTTTCGCTTTGAAGTGTTAATCTTTTCTGTTTCTTCTTTGTGACGTATGTCCAATCCAAACAACTGTTCCTAGCCGATGGAAAGAGTGAATGAATTGGAAAAACCTTTTTAACTCAGGACAAGCTGGAGAGAAAAAGCTCAGCAAGCTCGCCGATCTGATTCCATCTCTCGTAATTTGCCTTTGACATCATCACACGTCGGATATTCGATGGTGACCACAATATTTAAATGGAAAAAATATTGTAACAATAGAATTTCAGTCCAATGTAATTTGATGTAGACCATCCATTTTCCTTTATCAATGAAATTTGCACTTGGCGTCATCATATGTTGGATATTTGATAGTGATTAAAGTATTTATTTGGAAAAAATAGTTTAACAACATAATTTTAGTCCAATGGAATTTGATGTAGACCATCCATTTTCTTTACAGGGAATTTGCATAGTTGTCACAAAATTTAAAAATGCACAAAAAGTTGTCACTTTGTAGCCTAAAAAATGTCACTTTGGGTGTGAAATGTCCAAATCACACTTGGAGATACATTTTTGGGTACATTAATATTTAATGCTCATTAGTGCGTACACTTAATGCTAATTAATGCCAAGGTTTAATTATTTGACCTATGTAAGAAAAATCATTGAATATATCTATAAACCAATGGATAATAGATTGTTAATAAAAAAAATTCATAACCCAAATTTATAACTTACTATTTTTGAATTATTAAATTCAACATGCTCATATTATTTTTCATCTTTTCAAATTATTATTCATTTATTCGGTTTGGTTTGGCAAATCTTTTTGAATAAAGATAGCAATGTCCTCCATAAATTGTTGTGAAATATTCTCTATTTAATAAAGCAACGTGTAAATTTTTTTTATGAAGATTTTGGTATTTGTTAGTTTAGCATTGATAAACACACTCAATGCTATAAAAAATGTATTCCAATCACACCATTAAATCATGATTCCCACTAGTTGTTAACCGTAATGACTGACAGATCAACTGTCGAAATAGATTGTGAAGATCGACACTTAATACGTCAAACCTGACAGTTAGTACACGTGGAATGACATTAATTGTCGGTCTCACTGATTTGCCATTGTGTAGTATAGTTTATTCGTAGAGTCCACCTACATGCTATTTAAGTCTAATATATTAATTGTATCAAATGTTTATTATTGGTATCTCAAATTTTCAGGTATGAATAATAATATGAGATTTATCGTTTCGTATTTTGCTACCGGGTGTATGTTGTCGTCTAGGTAGATCACCCTCGTGATGTAAGCGATTCAGATCTTAGTCTAGCATATGAATCAGGAAAATGCACTTAGAGTGGGCGAGTTGGCAACACTGGGGAACATGTTTGAACCCCCGTTCCATTATCGTGTCATTTTCGTTACAACTTTCATTTACAAATATCGTTCCACTTCTTTCAAAACATAAGATTTCATTAACTAACAATGGTCCAACTGTCGATCCTAATAGAAAATCTCTGTAATTCTCGATAGTTCGTTGTTAAATAGTAAATTAGAAAAAAATATCTGGGTATAATGACCAATCGGACACACAATTAAAAAAAACCTCAAAAAATCTTTCCCAAAAGATGTTTTTAACCAAATTAACTCAATCCGCCAAAAATTACAACTTGCAAACACTAATTTAACAATCAAAACACTCTTCAAGTAGCAAAACAACATGCACAAAAATATTAAACTTATCAAAAATGGTGTGCATATATAGAAAATTTATTATTAACCTCCGTTTGGTAGCAATTTTTCATCCCAAAAAAATAATTTTTTTAATATTTCATTATTCTAGTCGTCATTTTTTACTTCTACACCACATGTGGGACCCACTTTTCTCTCTAACGATCAAAAAATCAATTTTCATAATCACTACTGAACAAGCTCTTAGCAACATTTGAAAAAGAGTATAAGAAAGATTGAGTAGCATTTATTTAATGTAATCTACTCCTAATTAATTTTCAAATAACATTACATATTAAAAATCAAAATTCAAGAGTTGAAGAAACTGAAAATAAAATATTAATCTCTTCCTTGTGAGAGAATCTCCACATTATTGAGACTTATTTTCAAAATTTCACCATATATAGAGCTATAAGAAGCTTATCAAATTTAGCAATCCCTTACAAATATTCCCATAAACGTCAAAATCTCGATTACAATCCTATCCATTGCTTTAAGAGCAAGAGGAACCATAGCTGGTTTCGAAAGTGACTTAATCTACATCAACAAACCAAACAAACTTTGTAATTTTTGTAGCAAAACTAATTCATCAATTATCACAAAACGTGATGTGCCTCACTCCCTCTCATTCCTCTCCCTTCCCCCATTGTGCCTTAAAAACTTTGAGAAAACAAAACATAAAAATAAAAAATTCAGAAGAAATGGGGAGAATTCTTACCATGAAAAAAAGCTACGAGCTCGAATGACGAAAGAATATCAATGGAGTTGCGTAAAACTTTATTAGAAATTGAACTTAGAAAACAATCTCATCATAGATTGAAATTTCTTCAACTTTCTCCTTGGGGAAGAGGAAGAGAATGGAGGGTGGGTTATGAGGTTAGAAAGTTTGGTTAAGGGTGGGAAATGCGAGCTTAGAAGGTGAGGTATGGGTTGTGCTGGGTCGTTCTTATAAGATGTTTGTGTACTATTTTGTACAATTTTTTCCATCTAATCAAATCAAATTAATTAAGGACACATATGAAATTTAGAGCATGTTTGGTACATTTTAAAATCCAATTAAAATTAATTTTTTGGCTGTTATTGCACTATTTCAGTTGTCATTTTTAAAATTTTCTCTCACAGGTAGGATCCACTTTATCTCTAACGATCAAAAAATTAATTAACAAAATTCCTACTAAACAAACACTTAAATTGTTTGCAGAGTTAAAAAAAAAGTCCAAAAGTGATATTCTTTCAAAGACTACTAAAATGTGACATTTTTACTAGTGACAATTCAAAAAGTGTAATGGGGTACAATTTTCTTTCTCTTTATCAATGAAATTAGCACTTGCATCATCACATCTTGGATATTTGTTGGTGACTACAATATTTAAATGGAAAAAAAAATATTGTAACAATATAATTTCATAATTCATATTGAACTTGAATCAAAACAAAACAACCAAATCGAATAATTGCAGTGATTGTGCAGAATGTATGTAATGTTATGCATAATGAGTTACAAACCCAACATGTGTTAAATGTTAGTTACACTAGATTAGGAAAATTGTACGAAACCAAAGAAGATATATAATATCTAGATCACTTAAGATTGGTATAGGTAAGCATATACCTATAACTATACCAATTAAATTAGAAAAGGATCTTTGATTGGGGTTCCCTCCCAAATTATTTTTATAAAAACTGCTCTCCCATATTTTCATATTGGAACATTTTCATATATGTCACAAAATTTTAAAATACACCAAAAGTTGTCACTTATACAACTAGTGCTAAAAACTTCACTTTTTGGATGTGAAATGTCCAAATTACCCTTAGATATGTCTTTTTAGGATATGCTCATTAATACTTGTATTTAATGCTTGTTAATGTCATGATGTGATGTTTTGAGTTGTCTATTAGAAATCATTGGATATATGTATAATGCATTAGGTAATATGAATTGTTAAGAAAAATAAATAAATAGTATCATATGAATGTACAAACCGATTTTCATATACAAAAATCCCAACTTTCTTCATACCTCCTCCATTCCAACAACAAGAAGAAATTATTAGCGAATTCATATTTCAATTTGAGAGGTTGGCATTTACAAATTGCTTATCTTTTTATCTAATAACTTATTATTTCTGAATTGTTCAATACAACATAGTCATATATATTTGAAAATTTTCAAATTATTATATATTAATTCGGTTTGGTTCTTGAAATCTTTTCATCTAAAGATACCAACACTTAATGTTATAAAGAATGTATTCCAATCACACCCGTTAAATTCTTATTGTTAGTTTCGAAAATTAAACTATCAAAACAAACTGTCGAATTCGACATTTTCGAAATGTCGGGATACACATTTCAACTATCGATTTTAGCTATTTGCTATTGTTTGGATTTAAATATTCGAAGGTGCCACTTTTATGCTATTAAATGTCGATATATTGATGGTGTAGAATGTTTATCATTGCAATCTCAATTTTTCATGCATGAGTAATAATATGAGTTTAGCCTAAATATCAAGAAATGTAACCAGTGTGAAAGGGATAGCCATAACTGGGCCACATGTTCGAACCTCGTTCGAACACAAAGCACACAAATAGGAATGATGTTCAAGGGTTGGAGTTGTATTTTGCATCACACAATGACGACGTTAAATATTTTATATTATATTATCAGTTTCATGTCATTATTATTTGCAGATATTAGTTGTGTAGATATAATATTACAGGCAAAGTATTTAACTAAACAAAATATTTTATTAGCTACAGTTTAGCTATTGGTCTCGTTGGTATTTCTCGACAGATCAATGCAAAGTAGTGAATTAGACTAAAAATTCTAGCATAACAGATAATCGGATGCACAGCATTATGTACATACGTTAACACATAAATCCATGGTAGAAACTAGAAAACATAAATATAGCCAATGACCTAAGCATGAGGTCCCACTTCAATCATCGTCGACATCTGAATGTTCAACCCCACTATATTCGTCCGAATTGTCTAAGCTTATGATAATTATCTCAGGCAATGGAAAGTTGGGCAACAACTCATCGTCCCTGGAGTCATCTACATACAAAACCATATAGTTGAACACATCATCAACTTCTTTGTTCAGTAAATGGGATTCTTGACTGGAAATGTTGTCTAGGTTGTTTATAATAAATGAGTATGAGCAAGCAATTAATTAGACATAAGTAGTTACAAACATTAATAGCGTCGAAATAACATTATAGGCCAAGTAGTTTAGTAGAAAAAATATTTCATTACTTGTCGATAGTTCAGCTGTCGATCTCGACAGATTGAGTAATTCTCCACAATTCATTGCAAAGTAGTGAATGTGACTAAATATTTAGTCGTAATGAATAATCCACACACTATTATGTAAATATGTTGCCACATGAATCCATAGAAAAAAATAGAGAACATAAATATAACGATAACCTAAGCATAAATTAGTTGTAACATTAACAAATTCAGCTATATTATCATCAAATTTTTCCTAAAAGTGCAAAAAGTTTAAGTGAGGGTTATACCAAAATGAAAGAAAGCGCATCACTAATAGAATTTAAAGTAAATTATCAAAATTAAACATTAGGCTTCAACTAAACATGCTTAACGTATAGCATAAGAATTTGATATTGTATAATCTCCGTTATGGAACTTACCATTTGCCTCCATGTCACCACTAGAATAGAAAACTTCACGACTATTCAATCATGTACCTTACGGATCAACACCTAATACGAAACAACCAACTTTCAAATCACAAGGTTAAGAAATCCTAATAGAAATTAAAGTAGTAACACATACCAATCATCTCATATACCGTACTAACTAATGGATCCTCCTAGTAGTCCGAGCTAGCACATTTCAGGTTGACACCTTCATACAAAACAAGTAAGTTTCAGATCATAGGATTAGAAATTCAATTGTCGAGGTTAAGTGACTCAATTGTCGAAAACGATAAATAGTTCCATAACTGTGAAGTTTACATTTCATGAAATAATAATGGTGCTCAGATGATGATATGTCACACATTTTAACTCTAAAATCACACGTAGAAGAGAAGGCGAACAAAATTTGGCTTACAAAACCAACTGCTGAGATAAGTGAGTTAATTATCGAGAATTTTAGAATATAATTGTCGATAATGACAGTTCATTTCAACAATTGATTTCATAATTATCAGGATTGACCTTTGTTGAGATTGACATTTACATTTATGTTTCACATCATATTGGTTTTTCAAGACTTGAAGGGTCAAGTTTTGACAAACTTGATTAGTGTTATACTCATGGCTTCAAATAGCAACACTTCTCATGTACTCAACTATTATGTAAATGTAAATGCAAAGACATTTTCAAGGATGAAAATAGAACAATTCAACACTTAACACAATATGCAAATAATCGTGCATAAATATATAAAGACACACATGTATGGTACAACATATAAAATAGTCAAGATTATTTGTGCATAGTTGACCCAGCGACAGATCCAGCACTCGTGGCTGCTTGTGTTGGATCCACCAGTATTAATTTTTTTTGATATCAATGTATATACTATTTTGAATGTATATCTGGTAATTTCAATTGTTTTTAAATAAGTTTTGTAGCTCATTTGGTAAGAGACCCATTTTGTAAGTCGGAGGTTATGAGTTTGATTCTTTACAAGGACAATCATTTATTTAATAATTTTAGCTTAATATTTTCCATCATTTTGAAGTATTGTTATTAAAACCAATGTAATTGAAAAGATACAAACCTATGATATCCTTCAAAATTAAGGGAGAGTGTATTCCATTGAGACTTTTGAAAATTTTGATGGACTTTTTTAAGTGATGACTTTTGTGAATTTTATAGATCTTTTATGGATTTGTATGAAATTAGTAGAAGTCTTTCGTAGACTTCTATGAACGAAACATTTTAAATTTTTTATAGACTTTTGTAGAATTCAAAAGACTTTTGAAAACTTTCATTTGAAATAGAATTCATGTGAATCTAGTACAATATTATGAAATTCTCATATATGAGATGTTAGTTTTCACAATTTCCCATCCTTCCCCTTCTTCCCATATAATAAAAAAATTTGAAAAAAATAAAATTTTAAAACCTTAATTAAATAAATAATAATAAAAATTATACATATATATGATTCAATATTATTAGTATAGTATATTTTTAAATATAAATAAAAATCAATATATTTAAATTTAATTGTAAAATTCTCATATAAAATTTTATAATTTAATAAAAAAAGGATATTTTTCACAAAAAAAAAGTGAATGAAAAAAGAATATAAAAAGTTACAAGAATTCAATTTTTAATTTTTTTCGTTAGAAAATAGAAATAAATAATAAGAGAGAAAGAAAGATAAATGGAAATAAATATAATGAATAGAAAAAACGTAAATTTTAATCATACACGTCCATAGAAATTTAAAGGAAAAAAAGAAGATTGAAAAAAAAAAAATTGAAAGTCTCCCAAATCTTGTGATTAATGAGAGACAATTTTTAAGATTTTATATGAGTACTTTCTGTTTAAAAGTTAGTATTTCAGAGACTTTTATAAAAATCTTTAAAAGTCATTAAAATTTGAATACCTCAAAACTTGTATAAACTTCTAAAAAGTTTTAATTGAATATACCGTAACTTTTAGAGACTTCTTAAAAGTCTATAAAAATCTTAATTGAATATACAGTGACTTTAGAGAGTCTCAAAAAGTTTCAATTGAATACCCCTAAAATTTTTAAAATCCTAAAAAGTCATTAAAAGTCTCAATTAAATACACCCCCCTAAATAAGCATGACCACTATGGCATCTATTGGTTGTTAACAATAAATGTAACATAAATTTACATGTTTAATTTTAGTAAAATGATGGATAATTCGTTATTAAAACTAGCGCAATGGAAAAGATTCGAACCACGCCCCTCTTTAAAATTTTGGAATTCATGACCACTACGGCGTTTGGTTAATGTTGAAATCCAATATAACAAAAATATAATAATAAAAATATATGATTTTTTGTTGCAGCCATTAACCATCAACAGTAAACGACCTACCATGCTCACTCGAACTCCTGAATTTGCCACTGAGTTGGCCAGATCATGCCTTAATTCAATATTGGCTAGAGTAATATTATTCATATAGAGGAAATAATCACCAATCTATTTGGTAATGTCACTATCACATTATTCAATAAAGTTGAAATATTTTTTTATTTATTGAATATTGATTAATGTGACATTGACCCCACTTTTATGTAGATTAGTAATTTATTATTACTCTACCTGAATAACATTAATGTGTTACAAATAGAAAGTTTTGTTATCGATGAGTGATGCTTGTAGTGATCAAGGCAAGCTTGCATGCTTCCAATTATATTTGATTAATTTACAATTTAATCATGCTACATGGCAAGAGTCAGTGACAGAATTTCATTTTTAGACAACACTTAATAGATTCTCATTGGAGATTTAAAAAAAAAAAAAAAACACACTCAATCATGAACTGTCATATTAGTCTATTTATTTTCCTATTTATTTTCCTTGCTTGTTCAGCATTATTCTTGCCAGCTTTAACTAATCTTTCACCTACATTCTATCTTTTGACTTTAAATATGATTAAAAAGTTTTATGGATCCAGTGACAATAATGGAAAGCTACAAGGTGTGAAATGTAATATTGAAAAGGAAAAAATTAGGGTTGAGCTCCTCTACTTTTTAGGTAGCATAATTTTAGATCCCTAACCTACGGACGTGAGAATTTGAGTCTAAAACCTATCCGAATCTGTTTCGCGCGGGTTCATCGCTAACAATTAAAAGGGATCAGACAATTGTGTAAGGGACAAACCTCTTGAGACAAAGTCCCAAAAAGGGGTGTTCTTTATTGGCGATGATTTTACAATCGGAAATTAAAAACAGAATGTCTCCAAGGGGCGCAAGCACATGAGTTACTGAAAGAAGTGTTTAAATTTAAACTAAAAAATTTAAAATTACATGTTCTCTGTTCGAGAGTTTTTAATTCGGTCCTTTTGCTCTATGTCTTTTCTTCCTTTTATACTCCCTGGATGATCTCTTTGTGATTAACTGCCTAAAAACTGCTTGATCGTTCTACAACTGCCCACTTTCCTCGTAATGGCCAATTTGTCATGGAACTGCCTTTTTTAACTGCTGCCATTACTCTTCGTCGTTCAACCGTTTTCGATTGAATTCCTTGAATCGTGAAACGTGATAGGGCTGCTTAATAACTGCTTTAATAACTGCGCTTTTTGATAACCACAACATTTCATGTTTGCTAAGACCTTGGGCGACTCGAAGGTTTGGACGAGAATAGAGTAGCAGTTCTGGGCGATTGCATGGCACTCCATTCGCTCAGATCCTGGGCGAATTGCAAGCTTGGGCGATGGTGTTACTGCGTCCCTGGGCTTCCCTATTTGGGCCTTCATCCTGAATTGTCTGATTGGGCTCCATTCTTTGGGCTCTCTGATTTGGGGATCCTTCCATTGGGCTTCATTCCTTGGGCCGTTCGCTTTGGGCCAAATTTTTATGTGTCAACAATTACCCCCCAATATGGCAGAATTAATACCAATTATTAAATTTTGCCATATTCACTTTTGTGTTTCCAGCAACATTCGAAATTTCCAAGAATTTAAATCATTGTTTTCTTCCATAGCTTTGAAAAGGTGCGATGTTTTGCAAACCCTTATAACCCCCAAATACGCCATTTCACTGCACCATTAAATCACGCCTCACTTTTTCGCGTTTCTCTCCCACAATTTACTGTTCATCTCTTTGCTTCCCTACTACGTAACTCTAAAAAACTTCGTTTTGTCCCTAATGGCTACTTCACAATCTCAATCTGGCGACTTCTTTAGTTTTGAAGACTTTCAGAAACTCCTTAATCGTCCATACATAACTCCGAACTTTCTCGCATTCGCCAATGTCGAACTCAATGAGTTCTACCTAGGCCCTTTCTTCAACAATGCAGAGGCAGTCGAACAAGCGGCGGTGGGCCAGTTGTTTCCTTGTACTCAAGGCCCTCCATTTCTAAACTCTCTGCCGATGGGGCCACTTCGCGAAAGAGGTATTCGCACTTGGCCCAAATCTGACGTAGTTTTCCGTAGCTGGAATGCTCGCCTTGTGGACCATGGTCCTACTAAGGCACTTTTTGATAATGCTAGAATTTCTGATTTGTTAGAAATCTCTATTCAACCCCCTACTTTTGATTCAGCACTTTTTTCGATCGCTCTAAGTTTTTGGTCTTCTGAAAATAATACCTTTGTTTTCCCTCTTGGCCCCATGTCATTACTTTAAGGGATGTTGGGGCCCTAGTGAATCTACCACCTTTGGGCGATACCATTTTTCCTGGTATCTTGGTTTCTGGCGCCCCAAAGTTTGGTAGAAACTACACTGAGTCTTATTCAAGCCTGCAAACCCTTCATAACCATTCAAGCGCTGAGCCTTCCCATACTGAGCGAGTGGCTTTTCTTCTGGTTTGGCTTTGTAAATATGTTTTGTGTGTGCCAAGCATAAAGCCCTCCCTGAGCTATTTACCCATTGCGCACGAACTGGCGCGTGGCAGACCTTTAAATTTATGTTCTTTCTTTTTGGCTGCCCTCTATAGAGGTATGGCTTCTCTTCAAACTCAATTGAAGAATGGTGCATCTCCCACTGGCAGTGAACCTCTTTGGTTTACTCAAATGTGGTTGAGGTCCTATTTTCCATTGCTTGGTGCTCCATCAATTTCTCGTCTTTCTGTTAGCTGCTATGGGCTAGCCATTGAGCCCCTGGCTCCTGTAAATATGTCTAGAAAGAACATTTTTTCATTCTTTTATTGTTTGGATTCAATCCCTTCCTTTTTTCCTTTTCTTTACTTTTTAACTCCAGACTATGTGCATCCTCCCGCCGCTATAGACAGCGCGAGCAACTCTCTGCTCATTTGGATCCAATTTTTAACCGGGAGGGAGTTATTTCATGATATTTTGATTGGGACCAATTCCAAGGCAGGGGTAGAAATATATGCTCCCCAATTTTTTGCTCGCCAACTTGGTTTCGGCCAAACCTGGCCTGTTTCTCCTTGCTATTAAGGAACTTGATAGACCGCTTCCATATTATTAATAAGGCGGAGGCAGATGTTATAAATGCTCGTAATCTTCTTTTAACGAGCCATTTTTCATTAGCTCCCTTCAATTCTAGCCATGCCATCCATCCCCTTTTTGAACAGCTCTGGCCATCAGTGAAACGCAAATTGTTTGCGACTGATGTCAATCGTGCCTTTCATTCACTGGACCAGCCGAGCATTTCTTTTCCTCCTCCTGTTTTAGTCACTCCTTTGTCCATCCGGAGTCCTTCTCCTCCTCGTTGTGCTAAACAGTCTACTCGTCCATCTTCTTCTCTCCCTGCCAAGCCTACTGCAGCCAAAAGTGCCCCAAGCCGCAAACGGCCAGACTCAGCATCTCCCATTCTGGAGGATGATGTTGATGATGATGATGATGATACCCCTTTTATCATCAGGAGGAAGGTAATTAAATTGGTTTACTCACAAGCATACTTTTCCATACTTGAAACTTTTCTGTGTGCTGATGATTTATTTGGACTTCTCAGAAAAGTTCAGCCTCTCCTTTAAAGGCTTTGGTAACGGCAGCTCCTGCTCCATCATCTTCCGCTGAGGCTGCTTCATCCAAACCAGCTGATGAAGGGACTACACTTAAAGAGACATCTTCAGTCCCAGAATCCTCATCACAACCAATGGATGAGCCACCTTCTTCCCAGGGCGTCAACCCCCCAAACATCGAAGTAGAAGGTAATTCAGTTTTTTGATGCTTTACCTTTGCTTGTGCTATTGGTTTCTAATTTGTTGCTTTTGAAGATGCTCCTATGAGTCTACCCGTTGTGGCAACATCTTCTCGCTCAGACAAGGGAAAGTCCTCACGAATGGTGGAGTCACAGGTGGCAGACTTGGCCGAGGATATGCCATCTTCCACGATTATTGATGAGGTAATCTTTGCTTCACTTCTATTTTCATCTTGTTCGTTGTAGTGAGAATCTTCAATATTGGCAATTTTCTTTGCAGGATGCTGACAAGATTGTGCGTTCCATCCAAGACTTGTTCGCTTCCTGAGGGCAAGTCAAGACATCTCGCTCTGCTCCATCTGGTTGTCCTGCTACTTCTTCAGAGGAAGATTTGAAGTTCCTCAAGCAGTTGATATTTGAGTACGCGTCCTTCATGGATATGGACATTGGTAAGGCTAGTGCTGCCAGACACAAGGATAAGCTTGAGCATTTGAATGCGAAGTTGGAGCAAGCACTGACACTTCCGTCGCTCAATCTTTCTGCCGATTTTAAAGCGACGTTGAAAGTTATCCATTCCGAGGTCCTCTCCTTGCTGGCCAAGAATGCTGAACTGAAGGCAAAAAGTACTCAATATCTTCGTGCCATATCTGAAAAAAGAGTCTTTGCATCTGGAGATCAACAAGGCTGAGGACGAGTTGAAAGAAATCTCTTCCGAAGTCATGATTGAAGACTCTTTGATGGTTAGTTTGGCTGCTCAGATGAAAGAACTTCAAGCCAAAATGGACGACTGCAAGGCGAGAATGGCTACTAAAAAGCGTAACGCCTCCCAGGGAATTGAGCGAATTAAGTCTTTGGTCGAGCAGTACAAGAAGTTGGAAGTTGATGATGATGTCGTGGCCGAATTGAACATCACTTCCTCTCGGCAGAACGAGGATTGGGAAAAGCTTAGGGAACGAATTCGTTCAGTGTGGGGTGGACTGTAATTAAGACATATGACGTCTTAACTTTTCTTTTTGTAATTTCGCATTTGACTTTCCTTTTGTAACCTTGTTCATCATTAATGAACATATATGTTAACTTCTTGTGCATTTATTTGACGTTTGTCTTTTAATCGCCAATTCTTCAAGCATTTAACTGCTTTGTGCTAAAAATCTTGCACATTTTCTCTCGATATTTCCACCTCTTTTTTCAAGACTTTGGGCTACTTAATTCCATTTACTAGGCAGAATGTGACTGCTCATATTCTGTCTCTTCATCTCCACCCCCTTATAAATGTACGTATGCTTCGCACTTTTCATCTTTCATCTTCATTTTCATTTTCTTCTTCGAAACTAATTTGTTGTCATTGTTTGGCATTCTGACAACCAATCCAAAACCTTCGTCTTCTATAAAAAATAGATTGTTTGGTCCGCCCATTTTACTATTTGCCTTGATGTCACTTTTGGTATGGGAGGTATAAGAAATATTATTTAGCAAGCAGCAAAGTTTTTCCCATCAAAGTTATTCATATCGTCTCTTTGTCCTTTACAAGGAGTTCAATGATAGAAGGCAATTTTTGGGATGCTTGCGGGCCACCTTGCTTGCTGAGAGTGCTTCTCAACCTCTTTACCCGCCATTGCATCGATGCATTTAGGAATGCGGTGTAAAGCCAGTCCACCCTCTTACTCGGCGGTCGATCGGGAGATTAGCTTACTTTTAATTGTAGCTTGTAGGTCATCTATTATTTGTATCTTGCAACTTTGTAATGAACGTTTGATAATAAAGGACTTTATTCGAACGTATTTCGCTCTGACCTTGTTATCTTTAATCGTTCAACATGTTTTGATCACACTTTTATTTGTTCACATTCCCATAAAGAAAGAACATATTTTTTCAAATATTTGCCGTTAATGAATCTCACGTGCTTGGTTCCATCTAAATCTTCCAAATGATATGCTGCATTGGGCAACACACTGTTTATTTTGTATGGTCCTTCCCAATTGGGCGACCACTTCCCATACTTTGGATCCTTGCTATCCAAAGGGAGTATCGTCTTCCAAACTAGTTCACCCAGGCTGAACGACTTGGCTATGACTTTTTTATTATAAAACTTAGCCATTCTTTGTTTTTGAACGTGCAATCTATCTAAGACGTCCAACTTTAATTCGTCCAACCCCAATAAATTTTGAACTAGTGATTCGGTATACTCATCATCATTTAACTTATGTTGCAAACACACTCTAATCGATTGCACGTTGATTTCCATAGGCAAAACGGCCTCCTGTCCATAAGTAAGTTGGAAATGAGTAATTTTGGTACTTGATCGAGGTGATGTTCTATAAGCCCATAAGACTTTATTCATACATTCGTGCTAATTTCTGGCATTTTCCTCTATCATCTTTCTGATGATATTTTTTAGAATCTTATTAGAAGATTCTGCTTGTCTGTTGGATTGAGCTTAATATGGTGTGGAGTTTACTAATTTAACTCCAAACTTGCTCAAAAATTTGTTCACTTTATCCCCATTCAAAGACGTTCCGTGATCTACCATCAACGTTTGTGAAATTTCAAACCTATAGATGATGTGATCACGGATAAACTCTATGACATTCTTTTGGGTGATCTATTTCAAAGGTACCGCCTTTACCCACTTGGTAAAATAGTCGGTTGCAACTATAACAAAAGTATGTTGCTTGGACGATAGGGGATAAGTCTTCCCTATCAGGTCTATCGCCCAACCCTTGAACGGCCAATGTTTAATAATTGGTACCATCTCTCGTGCTGGCGCCCTTTGTATTAGACCATACTTTTGGCATGCTAAACAACTCTTTGTATACTGAACGCATAATTCTCCCATCTTTGGCCAAAAATATCCACTCCTAATAATTAACCATCTCATCCTTTGGCCAGCTTGATGAGCTCCACATATCTCTTTGTGCACTTCAGCCATGATTTTTCTGGCTTCTTGCAGACTTACGCATTTTAGCAATACACCATCAGAGCGTTTCTTAAAGAACTCTTCATCTATTAGTGTATAGTTCAGCAAACGTAGTTTCATTTTCCTACTAATCTTTCCATTAGGTTCTTTAAGGAACCTTTTAATCTCTGTTCTCCAATCCATTGCATCTCCATCTTGTATACAGTGAAGTTCCATCCTTCTTGCCCTTCTTTAGGTCACGGGCAATATGGTTCCATATTCACAAGTAGACTTCCAATTCAAAACCTTTGAGTACCCTGAGACCATTTAGGCCAACTCATTTGCCACATCGTTATATATCCTATTAACGCATTGAAGTTCTACTTGGTCGAATTCTTCTAACAATTCTTGGGCAATCTCATATTGACTTATAATGGAATCACTTTAGCATTTAAAATCACCAATCAATTGGTGAATTACCAATTGAGAATCGCCCCTAACGATTACATTTTTTACTTCCATTTCTATCATTAGTTCTAGGCCTACGATTAAGGCTTCATATTCGGCCTGATTGTTGGTGCACATCCTGTCTAAGGTGAACGTGAACTTGTAGCAAATCCCTAAAGGATTACTCAATGCTACTCCTACTCCTTCACCTTTGGAGGTTTTTGACCCATCGAAATACAACACCCAAGCTTTTAGCTCGAATGAATTGATCTCTAATTCAATTTCTTTAGGTATGTCAAGGCATGGACGATCGGCTAGAAAGTTAGTCAAAGCCTGATTTTTGACTGCCTTTTGAGGTATATATTGTATCTCAAATTCTGATAAAGCTAATGTCCAAAGGCCTACCATTTGGTGTAAAATAGGGCGCGAGAACATATATTTAACTAAGTTTACTTTAGAAATTAAATAAATGGTTATGGGTTGTAAATAAGCCCTTAATTTTGTACATGTGAAATACAATGCAAGACATAATTTTTCGATAGCAAAGTAATTACATTCACATTTTGTTAACCGTCTACTTAAGTAGTAAATTGCCCTTTTTTCACCAAATTGGTCTTCCTGTGCGACCATTCCAGCTATTGATTCTTTTTCAGTTGATACGTACACTTTCATTGACCGTCCTTGGATTGGTGACACCAACACTGGTGGACTTGATAAATATGTCTTCAAGCTTTCAAAAGCCTTTTGATGTTCTTCTTTCCAGACAAATTCGTCCTGATTTTTCAGCTTTAAGAGCGGCGAAAAGACTTTAGTTCGCCCTGCACAGTTAGAAATAAAGCGTCTTAGAAAATTTACTTGGCCTAGAAACCTTTACAATTCTTTTTTGTTGTTAGGTGGTTTGGCCTCTAAAATGGCCTTCGCTTTATTTTTATCAAGTTCAATCCCTCTCTTGTGTACTAAGAAACCAAGAAAATTCCCTGCATTAACACCAAATACACATTTCAAGGGATTCAACTTTAGCTTATATTGCTTCATTCGCTCAAACGAACATCTTAACTGTTCGAAATGGTCCTCTTCTTTAATGAATTTGACTACTATGTCATCTACATACACTTCAACAAATTTGCCTATCATATCATGAAAGATAAAATTCATTACCCTTTGATAAGTTGCCCCTGCATTTTTTAGGCCGAAAGGCATAACCACCTATTCAAAACATCTTAGAGACCCAGGGTATCTAAAGGCAGTTTTGTGTATGTCTTCTTCAGCTATATAAATTTGATTGTATCCTGAATACCCATCCATGAAAGAATACATGACGTGTCCGGCAGTCGAGTCTACTAAAGAATCTACCGTGGGCATTGGATACTCATCTTTGGGCGTAGCTATGTTTAAATTCCTAAAGTCTATGCACACCCTTAGTTTACCATTCTTTTTTAGTACTGGTACGATATTGGACAACCATTCGACATACCTGGCTGTTCTAATAAAGCCTGCTTTCAATAATCGCTCTATCTCTTTCTTAATCTCAGGGAGTACATTAGGAGCAAAACGTCTAGGAGGCTGCCTATGCGGTTTAAAATTAGGCTTAGTTGGTAACCTATGTTCCACCAAGTCTCTATCTAAACCAGACATTTGTTCATATTCCCAAATAAAACAATCTTTATACTCCTTTAGTAAAGCGATTAATTTATCACTAACCTCTTGATCGAGCATCTGGCTGATGAATGTTGGACGATCTTCTCCTTTATTGCCAATATCTACTTTGATCAGAGGGTCTTGTGCTTGAGCGTATCCAGGTTTGATGATCCGCATCACTTCGTCGTCCAGTTCCCTTGTAAGTACTTCTTCTTCTAAACAGTCCACCTTGTTGACTTCTCGGCCAATGCTTTGTTCTAACTCGAATACTACTAATTTGTCCTTCAGCGCTTTTAGGGCTGTCTCTTCTTTCGCCTTGTCATTGCATTCCTTATTGAAAGCCATTAATTTGGCTCTGAAGGCCTGAATATCGGCCGTTTGCTCTTGTTGCTTAGAACTCATTCAAGACTCCTTGATTATTCTTTTGCCAATTACTGGCTCTTCTAGGGCCACTATATTTGGCGTTATCTGTTTGAACATTTCAGTGAGTGTGTCCACTGAAAATGGCTCTTCGCTTTGCGCGACAACTTGAGTTTCTTTCCCATCTTGTACTACCCTGACATGTCCATAATTTCCTTCGTACATGAACTTTTTCACCGAGTTTACTTCTGCCACAAAAGGCCTATGATCGGCCTGTACCACCTCTGCTTCGCCTTTGTTATTCCAAAAGATCAGGCATTGATGGAGCGATGAGGGTATACAGCGACTTCCGTGTATCCAATATCTTCCTAGTAACACATTGTAACTAGTAGGACCATCTATTACAAAGAAGACCGTGGTCCTAGTAGTCGTCCCTATAGTTATGTCCAATGGCATAACTCCCTTAGCTGAAGTTGCTCCTCCATTGAAACTCGTAAGGATAACTTTTGTTAGAATCATGTCACCCTCTGTCTTTACAAATTTCCTCATCATCCTAGATGGAATGGTGTTTATAGATGCTCCATTGTCGACAAGCACTTTTGCCACAGGGATGCTGTTAACTAGAGCTTTAACGTACAATGGCCTCAAGTGTTTAGTCAATTTCATGGCTAGCCGTCTAAAAATAACTTTTTCGACAGCCTCTATTTCTACTTCCTGTTTGTTTTCTGTCGAATTATCCCCCTGTGATAAGTCGACGTGCAGCATATCGCGCTGATCCTCTGTCTCCTGAATTTCCTTCTTACTTTTTTCTAATGCTTCCTCATCAGTTACCCAACCTGTGGGAGGGGGCATTATTCTTGGAGGTGATCCATACTTTTCAGAGCGAGGCACTCTCTTCTTCCTTTTGGGTGTCCCGTACAGTACGTAGAAATCGAAAGGACGCCCAGATGGTTCTCCCAACAAGTCTACTTTGCGAACTTCCTCTCGATGTAGTTGCTTCAACAAAGTATTGCGCGATACTCCTCTCCTTCTTCCTTCTGCTTCTAGGTCAATTTCTTCTTCAATGTCTGTCATCCCGTCGTCTTCTTCATCGTTGTAGGCCTCTCTAGAAGTCTGGCCTTCTTCACATTCCAGCACGCAAGCTTCTCCTTCGTTGTCCTCCATTTCTTCTTCTTTTTCTTTATTCTTGAATTCATTGGCCAGTAAGTAATTATTGGCCACGACAGGAGGTAACGTAGCGAACTGGATAGTAAGGGGCTGATATGGATCTTCTCCATCCCTTCTGTCCCTCTCAAATTTTGATCTCCCAGAAGAAGTTTCTGGCAGCTCTTTCATTGATTCATCTGTACCGGTTTCTTCACTATCCTTGAGAACATTTTGATTGGCTATCTTGAGTAGTTTAGGCGCTTTAGGATGTGGCACTCCCTGTTGCTGCCTCATCATTTGTCCATAGTTTCGTTGGAAATGCCTTTGTTGGGTTCTAGTCATCTCATCGAAGGGTACTGCTCTTCCTGCATTATACTGGAACGAATGCCATACATTTGGCCGGCAAGGTTGTGGCCTGAATGTTCTCCCATTATCTGCTGGCCTAAACTGCCTCTCAAAAGGCGGTCCTCTATAGAATGATGTACCTCGCCCTCTACCAGGCTGAGTGTTTGGGAAGAAAGTAGGGCGATGGGGATGCTGCCATATCCCTGGTTTCTCCGTGTTTCCATTCACTTCTCTTTTACATCTTGCACACAGGACGTTTTCGTCCTTTTTTGGTTCTTTCCCCTTGATTCGTTCAAAGACACTGGGATGTGGTCTAGGATCCTCTTCTCCATCATCTATGACCAACTTAAATTTTGACAACTTATTTTTGAAACCAGACGTCACCATGTTCACTCCAAGTGGCTGTGGAAAAGGATTTTCATCCACTGCCATCTTCTTCTTATCGTCGAACGTAATTCGTCCTGATTCAATAGCATCCTGTAATACATGACGAAAAATCAAGCAATTGTTAGTCAAATGTGACCATACATTATGCCACTTACAATATTTTTTACCCTTAATTTGTTCAGAGTTTGGCAATTTATGTTTATCGCTCAACTTTATCTGCTTATCCCTATATAATTTGTCAAATATAATGTCAGCTTTGGTTATATCGAACGAGAACGTTCTAGCCTTTATGTTTCCATCTTTCGTGGGCTCATCTTTGCCCGATGGTCTAGGCTTAGCCATTATAGGACAAGTATACGTGTCTCCTTTGACCAATTCGGCCAAACACATTTTAGCTTGGTCGTATGACTCGTCGCTGATGGTATGAACGTCAAAATTTGGGTCTTTATAATAAGTCCCTTTACTAGAATTTTTCATCTGCTCTTCTTCTCTTATCAGTCGTTCATACCTAATCACATTCGCACTCAACTGGAAAAGGTCAGGAAATTCCTTGTCTTGGAATTTCTTTTTTAAATCAAAGCTCAAACAGCCCTGAGCGATGTTGACGAATTCTTTTTTGGGCAGAGGTACAAAACACTTGCTTCTTGCTGTCTTGAACCTTTGTAGAAAACTTTTTGCACACTCGTTTGGCATTTGACGTAGATTCGCCAAATCTGCCAAAGTGACTTCAGACTCAATTTTATAAAACTGAGCGTGGAATAGCTGTTCCAATTGTTGCCATGTTTGAACAGAGTTCGCTGGCAAGTTGATGAACCAGGAAAAAGCTACTCATGTTAATGAACTAGGGAAAAACCTCATTTTATGGTAATCAGTTACATCACCACTTTGCAATGTGAATCGCCCTATGTGTTCTAGAGTAGACACCTTTCCTAAATCGGTAAAAAGTGAGAATTCTGGCACTTTATACCCTCTAAGCCATGGATATGCTTGGTCTACCCAATCAGGTTATGACTTTGTGTAAGTCAGCCTAATGACAGAACGCACCCCAAAAGTGATCTGATCCTGTACGATTTCCATAATCTGATTCCTCAACATGACGTTGGGGTCATATGGAATTCCTACAGGTTGGTTAACCGGTTGATTTGCATGAGACTTGATGTTTGGTCCTTGATTGGCAACAAAGTTACCATGATTAGGGCCATTACCATTAGCCTGAACATCTACTCCCTCATTAACACTTGGGGTATTCTGTCCATTGTTTAGGACATTATCTCTTACATTTGGATTACCCCCCAAGTTAGGCGTACCACTACCATTGTTCTGATTTGGCACTGCACCACCCCCTTGGTTTGAGGTAGAGGGACCAGAAAGTGGTTCTATCCCTTGATTCGGATTTAGGACTGAGGGATTATGTCCCACAACTGTCCTAATTTGAAAGTGGTTTGCAAGATGCATAATCGGTTGACATATTTGGCCTACTAACTTATTCATTGTTTCGTTCAAAGTGTTTAGTTGTTTGGCCATGTTGTCATAATGTGCATTCCCATTTTGGGTAAATCTTTCCATATTATGAATATTTCGAAGATTTACCTGTTTAACGACATCTTGTGTGAGTTCTCCAAGTAGTGCACGCATGATTCGAGGACTCAACTTTGTCATTGGTTCGTAACAACTGTTACTGCTCTGATTCTATCCATCTGTTCGTGGAGAGGCATGCTGCTCCTCATATCGCTCGATCACAGACTAGACTCCTCCCTGACTTGCTGCTTCCTTATCGGATCTCTGAGGCATATTGTTTCACCTTTGTATTTTCAACACCAAACACCACTGTCCCATTGGGCGTGCCAAATTGTTTCGCACGGGTTCGTCGCTAACAATTAAAAGGGATCAGACGATTGTGTAAGGGACAAACCTCTTGAGATAAAGTCCCAAAAAGGGGTGTTCTTTATTGGCGATGACTTTACAATTGGAAATTAAAAACAGAATGCCTCCAAGGGGCACAAGCACACGAGTTACTGAAAGAAGTGTTTAAATTTAAACTAAGAAATTTAAAATTACATGTTCTATGTTCAAGAGTTTTTGATTCGGTCCTTTTGCTCTATGTATTTTCTTCCTTTTATACTCCCTGGATGATCTCTTTGTAATCAACCGCCTAAAAACTACTTGATCGTTCTACAACTGCCCACTTTCCTCGTAATGGCCAACTTGTCATGGAACTGCCTTTTTTAACTACTGCCATTACTCTTCGTCGTTTAAACGTTTTTGATTGAATTCCTTGAATCGTGGAACGTGATAGGACTGCTTAATAACTGCTTTAATAACTGCGCTTCTTGATAACCACAACACTTCATGTTTGCTAAGACCTTGGGCGACTCGAAGGTTTGGACGAGAATAGAGTAGCAGTTCTGGGCAACTGCATGGCACTCCATTCGCTCAGATCCTGGGCGAATTGCAAGCTTAGGCGATGGTGCTACTGCGTCCCTGGGCTTCCCTATTTGGGCATTCTTCCTGAATTGTCTGATTGAGCTTCATTCTTTGGGCTCTCTGACTTGGGGATCCTTCCATTGGGCTTCATTCCTTGGGCCGTTTGCTTTGGGCCGAATTTTTATGTGCCAACAGAATCTAAAAATTTGGATATGTGTTATGGAAACTGTCAATGTGGAAGTTGAAAATGTACAAACTCTCACACGACAATGGACTCAAATTCACACGTTTAGTTATGTACAAAACCTTACTTTTGAAGATAGATGACTAAAAAACCATACTAATTGAAAGATTAGAGAGCCTAACTTTATTGAAAATGATAGTCTCCAAACTCCTAAAGAACACAACAAATTTTCATTTATTTGCAGCCAAGCTTTCATCACAGAGTTGATCTATCAACCAAAATTGACACGTGCTCTTAGATGTTCATTTTTAAATCGCTGCAAATTCTGTTGTCCATGGAAGTGGTCACATGCACTTCAAGATCCATTTTAACTGTCTAAATATTTTTGATCTAAAAAGGCTTCACCTGTAAAAAAAAAACTCAAACGTAGGATGTAGCCTAGAAGGTTAAGGACCTCCCATGTAATTTAGTTTCTCCACTAATTTCGGAGCCAAGTTTTCAGCTGAGCGGCCCCTCCAGTCCCAGCTATCTAACGTTTATATTTGAATCAATATTCTCAAAAGCTCGCTAGGTGCGATACACGAGTGAAACATCATGTCTTGATAGTAAACGTGAAATTAAGTGATCAATTGTCAAGTTGACACTTTAATGCGTCACTTGAAACACTTAGGTGCTCTTTATTAATTTTTTTCCCTTTTTATTAAAAACCCTTTATTAGAATATACCTTTCTTTTGAAAAGAGATGTAATTTTTTATTATTTATTTATTTATATTATTATTATTATTATTTTGTAGATACATGCTAAGAAATGGAATAGACTTGACACTACAAGATGACCGATCTTGTTTATGGGGAAGATGAAGCACAAAAATAGAGACTCTATTAGCAAGTGACGCTACTAATGCACAATTTTGAATTGTAGAGGGGATGAGGAAGAGGAGAATGATGGGGTGGAGAATGATCTCTTACAATTGACAAGAAGTACTAGAAATGTTCAAAATAAAATAAGGGAACCAGAGGATGATGATTTTGTATTGGACAACACGGAAGACAAATTAGATGAAGAAGATAATATTGAATTGGAGTCTGATAAAAAATTAGATAAGGTTGAAGCTACTGTGCAATCCATGTTATTTAATTATGATTTTAAGATTTATCATTTTGTTGAAAATTTCTAAAGCGTGTATGAAATTTCCATAAATCTATTAAGAGGGTGTTTGAGTCATATTTTGACAAAAAAAATATATTTCAGAATAGTAAATTGATGGGAAATGTTTGGTTAAAAAAAAAGAAAAAAATTTGATTTACGTGTAATATTATTTTAATGAATAATGTGTGGTTAAAAAGAAGAGTGAGAAAAACGTATTTTGGGAAAAATGAGAATCAAACAAGGCCTAAGTATGATTTATCTATTAGAAAGTTGAAACTATAAAAAATAGTCTAACTATTGTATTTCGAAAACTTGAAAAATTGTATAATTAACTAATTGTAGAAATTATTAAGCAAATATTGTATTTTATAATTTTATATGTTTGGTATTTATTATTTTAATTATTAAATAAGTTTTAGAGTGACTTAAAATTTAAAGTAATATAAAAAATAAGTGAATATTTTTTTATGTCTAGATCTCGTTTAGGTTAGTAAAGATGAAAGCTTGACCAACACGCTTAGCTAAGCTTTTTAGAATAATGATTTGAACATAGAATCCCAAACTTCTCGCCCTCGTGCATATGCACACTCTCTATGTCTCTCTGTTCATTTCTCTAAACGGCTACTCATTGCCATAAATAACTGGGAAAGAGAGAAAATAGGAAAAGAACAGACTGAGAAAATTACAGCGTAAAATAAAAGAGCGAGAGATTAGAGGTGGAAAGACTATTTTTTTCCTTCTTGTATTTTGGACCACTCTCGTCCCTTCTTGTCCGGCGGCATTTTGCCAGCCGGGAATGTTGTTCTATTAATATTGTTAATTCCCATAACAATATTAACCACGAGCATTTGTTTCTTTCTTGATTGGGTCCTCTTGAATTTCTTTATTCTGAGGTCCCTTTTTCTTGATTTCTCTCTCTATTCTATTTCATGCACTTACGTTATTGATTTAATAACGTTTGTTTTTCCATATGCATTGTTTTGATTTCTGGGTTTTGTTTATAAGAATATTGCTGGCATGAAAAGCTATTGAAATTTGAAAAAATTATTGGCTCGAATGCAATTTTTTTTGCTGATTTTGCATTGTTTTTGTTTGTTCTAGGTCAAGATATAGGATTAGCAACAGGGACGAATCCAAGAGTTTGAGTCAGCACGGGCGGACCGTTGATCATCTATCGTAGGCCGCAATAAAATATTAAGAATCCGTTTAATACCCATTTTTTGCAAAAAATGCATTTTTGAGTAGTGATTTAATGAAAATGTGTGGCTCAAAATAAAAATTAAAAAAAAAAGTTTTGAATTTGCATGTAATATAATTTTATTGAAGAATGTATAGATGAAAAGAAGAGAGAAAAAATGTATTTTGAAAAAAATGGAAATCGAACAAAGCCTAAAATTTAAATATAACAATTATTTTGTTTAAATTAAACATATATAATTCCGTTATAAGAATAAACATGACTCATCAAATGAGATTATTGTCAAGTTTGTATAATTTAAAGGAAGAGTGTGGATTTGAGTCTTTGGAAATGTAGTTGCATTAAATCAGTTAAAGCTAACAAATATTATTTTGGTAAATTTAGTAACACAATTAATGAAGTATCATAATGGTCAAGTTTAATACATTCATTGCACAAAGTCACAGGTTCAAATCCCTTTTGTCTCCATCCTTGTTGAATTTTGGTAAAAATTGTAGTTTAAGAATAATACACAACAATTTCGTTAGGAGGGATTCGAACCCGAGGCTCTCAAAAATAAATGTTCAAGAACCAACCCACTAAGCTACAACGATTTCGGAGAACAAAATGGATCATAAATAATATAAGGTAATAATTTAAATCTACTGTCCAAAAAAAAAAAAAAAAAAATCTCCGGCGATTGGCGGATCCAGCACGCGCGGCCGCGGGTGCTCGCCAGGTGCTGGATCCGCGCCTGATTAGCAATATGGTTCGTAGTGATCTGTTTAGAATTATTGATTGATATAGTGAAAGAAGATGAAATATGAAAAGATTTGCTGATTTACAACCAGGGTATCAATTTCTTATGTTAATTTTCTATTTTTAGGGAATATATTTGATGCAATATTAAAAAGATATCATTATATTTAGTTTCCATTTTTTTTATATTTATTTTGATTTCATTGATTTTATAATATTCATCTACAGGACTAATTTTAACTGGGGACATATGCGACGTAATTGGAATAACTTTTAATAATGAGATAAATCGATGCACTCTTTATTCCTCTTTTTCCTCTCCCTTCTTCTCTTTATCCGCTCCTTTCTCTTCTTCTCTTCCTTTCTCCTCCTTCTATATTTCTCCTATTATATCCCGCATCAATAATTTTCAAAGCACGTTCTTCAATTTCCATTTCTTCGATTTTCTAGGCAATAGAATTAATGGGAAAATGGAATCTTTCTTGTCATTTCCGTTGGCTTTTGTGCAAGGACTTATTTTTTGAATTTGTTAAAGTGTCCATGACATATGCATGTGTTGACACACTAAAAGTGCAGTCCAAACCGAAAGTCCAAGGAATGAAGTCCAACTGGACAATTTAGGATAAAGACCCAAATAGGATTATTAATGAATGCAGTGGAAGCCCACGAACACGGTAACATCATCGCCCAAACTTGTAAGATGCTCAAGATCTGAGCGAATGTAGTGCCTTACAGTCGCCCAGAGCTATGACCCCGTTCTCGCCCAAATTTTCAAATCGCCCAGGATCTTCGCAAACATAAGAATGTTATGGTTATCCAGAAGTGCAGTTATTGAAACAGTTATTGAGTAACTTTATCACGTTCCACGATTCAAGGAGTTCAGTTGAAGATAGTTGAACGACAAAGAGTAGTGGCAGCAGTTAGAGACGGCAGTTCCATAACAAGTTAGCCACCATAAAGAAAGTGGGTAGTTATAAAACAATCAAACAATTTCTAAGCGGTTGATCATAAAGAAATCATCAAGGGAATCTAAAAGGAAGAGAAGACATAGAACAGAGGACCCCGAATCAAACACTTTCAAACAGAGAATATGTAATTTCAATTTCTTAGTTTAGACTTAAACATTTCTTTTCAGTACTTGTGTGCTTGCGCCCCTTTGAGGCATTCTGTTTAAACTCCAATTGTAAAGTCATCCCCAATAAAACACCTCTTTTTGAGACTTTTTCTCAAGAGGTTTGTTCCTTACACAATCGTCTGATTTTCTTTTTAATTGTTAGCGACTACCCGCGCGAAACAATTTGGCACGCCCAGTGGGACATCGGTGTTTGGTGTTGAAGATACAAAAAGTGAAATAATATGCCTCAGAAATCTGATAAGGAAGCAAGTCAGGGAGGAATCCAATCTGTGATCGAGGGATATGAGGAGCAGCATAGCTCTCCACGAACAGAGGGACAGAGTCAGAGCAGTCACAGTCATTACGAACCAATGACAGAGTTGAGTCCTCAAACCATGCGTGCATTACTTAGAGAACTCACACGGGATGTCGTTGAACAAGTAAATCTGTGAAATATTCATAATATGGAAAAATTTACCCAGAATGGGAATGCACATTATGACAACATGGCCAAACAACTGAACACTCTGAATAAAATAATGAATAAGTTAGTATGCCAAATTTGTCAGCCAGTTGTACCTCTTGCAAATCATTTTCAAGCTAGAACAATTTTGTTGCCAACAAAGACCAAATATCAGGCCTCAAGCAAATCAACCAGTCAACCAACCTGTAGGGATTCCATATGACCCCAACGTCATATTGAGGAATCAAATTATGGAAATAGTACAAGATCAAATGGCTTTTGGGGTACGTCCTGTCATTAGGTCGATTTACACAAAATCATATCCTGATTGGGTAGACTAAGCATATCCATGGTCTAGAGGGTATAAAGTGCCAGAATTCTCACTATTTACCGGTTTAGGAGAGGTGTCTACTCTAGAACGCATAGGGCGATTCACACTGCAAAGTTGTGACGTGACTGATTACCATAAAATGAGGTTGTTCCCTAGTTCATTAACAGGAGTAGCTTTTTCTTGGTTCATCAATTTGCCAGCGAACTTTGTTCAAATATGGCAACAATTGAAGCAATTGTTCTACGCTCAATTTTATAAGATCGAGTTCGAAGTTACTTTGACCGATTTGGCGAATCTACGTCAAATGCCAAATGAATGGGCAGGGGGTTTCCTTCAAAGGTTCAAAACAGCAAGAAGTAAATGTTTTGTACCTTTGCCCGAAAGGAGTTTGTCAAAATCGCTCAAGGTTGTCTAAGTTTTGATTTGAAAAAGAAGTTCCAAGACAAGGAATTTCCTGATCTTTTCCAATTGAGCGCGAACGTGATTAGGTATGAACGATTAATAAGAGAAGAAGAGCAAACGAAAAATTCTAGCAAGGGGACTTATTATAGGGACCCGAATTTTGATGTTCATACCATTAATAACGAGTATTACAATCAAGCCTAAATGTGTTTGGCCGAATTATTCAAAGGAGACGCGTATACTTGTCCTATAATGGCTAAGCCTAGACCGTCAGGCAATGATAAGCCTATAAAAGATTAAAACAAAAAGGCTAGAACGTTCTCGTTCGATGTAACCAAAGCTGACCTTATATTTGACAAACTATATAAGGATAAGCAGATAAAGCTGAGTGATAAACATAAATTGCCAAGCCCTGAACAAGTTAAGAGTAAAAAATATTGTAAGTGGCATAATGCATGGTCACATTTGACTAATAACTGTTTGGTTTTTCGCCATGTGTTACAGGATGCCATTGAATTAGGACGAATTACGTTCGAGGATAAGAGAAAGATGGCGGTGGATGAAAACTCTTTTCCATAGGCACTTGGGTGAACATGGTGACGACTGGTTTCAAAAATAAGTTGCCGAAATTCAAGTTAGTTGTAGATGACGGAAAAGAGGACACTGGACCACATCCCAATATCTTTGAACGTATCAAAGGGAAAGAGCCTGAGTGGGAACACAAAGAAACCAGGGATATGACAGCATCATCATCGCCCTAGTTTTTTTCCCAAATGCTCAGTCTAGTAGAGGGCGAAGTATATCATTCTATAAGGGATCTCCTTTTGAGAGGCAGTTCAGGCCAGTAAATAATGAAAGAACATTCAGGTCGCAGCCTCGCCAGCCAAATGTATGGCATTCGTTCCAGTATAATGCAGGAAGGGCGATACCCTTCAACGAGATGACTAGAACCCAATAAAGGCGTTTTCAACGAAACTATGGACGGATAATAAGGTAATAATAGGGAATGTCACGTCTTAAAGCGCCTAGACTACTCGAGGTAGCCAAACAAAATGTTTTCAAAGACAGTGAAGAGACTGGTATAGGTAAATCGATGAAAGAATTGCCAGAGACTTCTTCTGGGAGGTCAAAGTTTGAGCGAGACAAAAGAGATGGAGAAGATCTAGATCAGTCCCTTACTATTCAGTTCGGTACGTTACCTCCTGTCATGGCTAATAACTATTTGCTAGCCAATGAGTTCAAGAATAAAGAGAAAGAAAAAGAAGAGAGGGAGGATAACGAAGAAGAAGCATGCTTGCTGAAATATGAAGAAGGCCAAACTTCTAGAGGGGCCTACGATGATTAAGGAGATGATGGTATGACGGATATCGAAGAGGAAATTAATTTGGAAGCAGAAAGAAGAAAAAGAGGAGTATCGTACAATACTCTTTTGACGCAACTATATCGAGAGGGGGTTCGTGAAGTGGACTTGTTGGGGGAACCGTCTGGGCGTTCTATTGATTATTACGTGCTGTATGGGACGCCCAAAAGGAAAAAGAGAGTTCCTCGCTCTGAAAAGTATGTATCACCTCCAAAAATATTGCCTCCTCCCACAGGTTGGGTAACTGAAGAAGAAGGATTAGAAAACAGTAAAAAAGAAATTCGGGAAACGGAAGCTCAGTGCGACATGCTGGACGTTGATTTATCACAAAAGGATAATTTGATAGAGGACAAGCAGGAAGTGGAAATAGATGCTGCCGAAAAAGTTATTTTTAAGCAGCCAGCCATGAAGTTAACTAAACGCTTGAGGCCATTGTACGTTAAAACTCTAGTTAATGGCATACCTGTGGCAAAAGTGCTTGTCGATAATGGAGCAGCTGTAAACACCATTCCATCTAGGATGATGATGAAATTTACAAAGACAGAAGGTAATATGATTCCAACAGAAGTCGTCCTTACGAGTTTCAATGGAGGAGTAACTTCAACTAAAGGGGTTATGCCATTGGACATAACTATAGGGACAACTACTAGGACCACAGTCTTCTTTATAATAAATGCAACTACTAGTTGCAATGTGTTATTAGGAAGGGATTGGATACACGGAAGTCACTGTATACCCTCATCGCTCCATCAATGCCTGGTTTTTTGGAATGACAAAGGTGAAACAGAAGTGGTGCAGGCCAATCATAGACTTTTTGTTGCAAAAGCAAACTCAGTAGAAAGGTTCATGTACGAAGGAAATTATGGACCTGTCAGAGTAGTCCAAGATGGAGAAGAAACTCAAATTGTCGTGCAGAGTGAAGAGCCTTTTTCGGTGGATGCACTCACTGAAATATTCAGTCAGATGAGGCTAAACATAGTGGCCCTAGAGGAGCCAGTAATTGGCAAAAAAGTAATCAAAGAGTTTTAAATGAGTTGTAAGCAAACAAGACAAATGGCCGATATTCAGGCCTTCAAAGCCAAATTAATGGCTTTCAATAAAGAATGTAAAGACAAGACGAAAGAAGAAGCAGCCTTGAAAGTATTGAGAGACAAATTGGCAGTGTTCAAGTTGGAACAAAATATTGGCCGGGAAATCAATAAGGTGGATTGTTTAGAAGAAGAAGTGCCTATAACAAAATTGGACGATGAAGTAATGGGGATCACCAAGCCTGGATATGCTCAAGCACAAGACCCTCTAATTAAAGTGAATATTGGCAATGAAGGGGAAGATCCCCCAACCTTCGTCAGCCAGATGCTCGATCAAGATGTTAGTGATAAATTAATCGCTTTATTAAAAGAATATAACGATTGTTTTGTTTGGGAATATGAACATATGCCTAGTTTAGATAGAGGTTTGATGGATCATAGATTACCAACCAAGCCAGACTTTAAACCTTATAAACAACTTCCTAAGCGTTTTGCTCCTAATGTACTCTCTGAAATTAAGAAAGAAATAGAGTGATTATGAAAACCAGGCTTTGTTAGAACAACCAGATATGCCGAATGGTTATCCAATATTGTGCTAGTGCTAAAAAAATGGTAAATTAAGAGTGTGCATAGACTTTAGGAATTTAAACATAGTCACACCCAAAGATGAATATCCAATGCGTACGGTAGATTCTTTAGTAGACTCGACTGCCAGACACGTAATATATTCCTTCATGGATGGGTATTCAGGATACAATCAAATTTATATAGTTGAGGAAGAAATACACAAAACCGCCTTTAGGTGCCCCAGATCTCTCGGATGTTTTGAATGGGTAGTTATGCCCTTCGGCCTAAAAAATGCAGGAGCAACTTATCAAAGAGCAATGAACTTGATTTTTCATGATATGATAGGCAAGTTTGTTGAGGTGTATGTAGATGATATATTGGTCAAATTCATTAAAGAAGAGGACCATTTTGAATAATTGAGATGTTCATTTGAGCGAATGAGGCAATATAAACTAAAATTGAATCCCTTGAAATGTGCATTTGGCGTTAACACAAGAAACTTTCTTGGTTTCTTAGTACACAAAAGAGGGATTGAACTTGATAAAAATAAAACAAAGGCTATTTTAGAGGCCAAATCACCTAGCAATAAAAAGGAATTGCAAAGGTTTCTAGGCGAAGTAAATTTTTTAAGACGCTTTATTTCTAACTGTGCAGGGTGAACTAAAACTTTTTCACCACTTTTAAAGTTGAAAAATCAGGACGAATTCGCCTGAAAAGAAGAGCATCAAACGGTTTTTGAAAGCCTAAAGACATATTTATCAAGTTCACCAGTGTTGGTGTCACCAATCCAAGGACGGCCAATGAAAGTATATATATTGGCTGAACAATAATCAATAGCTGGAATGGTTGCTCAAGAAGACCAGTTTGGTGAAGAAAGGGCGATTTACAACTTGAGTAGACGGTTAACAAAATGTGAATGTAATTACTCTACCATTGAAAAATTATGTCTTGCATTGTATTTCATGTGTACGAAATTAAGGGCTTATTTACGACCCGTAACAGTTTATTTAATTTCTAGAATAAATTTGGTTAAGTATATGTTCCCTCGTCCTATTTTTCACCAAAGGGTAGGCCTTTGGACATTAGCATTATCAGAATTCGAAATACAATACATACCCCAAAAGACAATCAAAAATCAGGCTTTGGCTAATTTTCTGACCGATCATCCATGCCTTGACATGCCTGAAGAAATTGGATTAGAAATCAATTCGTTCGAATTAAAACCTTGGGTTTTGTATTTCGATAAGTCAAAAACTTCTATAGGTGCTGGAGTAGGAGTAGGAGTAGGAGTAGGAGTAGTATTAATAAATCCTTTAGGGATTTGTTACAAGTTCGCATTCACTTTGGATAGGATGTGTACCAACAATCAAGCCGAATCTGAAGCATTAATCATGGGCCTAGAATTAATGATAGATATGGAGGTAAAGAATGTGATCGTTAGAGGCGATTCTCAATTGGTAATTCACCAATTGATTGGTGATTTTAAGTGCCAAAGTAATTCCATTATAAGTCAATATGAAATCGCCCAAGAGTTGTTGGAAGAATTCGACCAAATAGAGTTTCAATGTGTTAATAGGATATATAATAATGTAGCAAATGAGTTGGCCCAGATAGCCTCAGGGTATTCAAAGACTTTAAATTGGAAAGCTACTTATGAATATGGAGTAATATTGCCCGTAGTCCAAAGAAGGGCGAGAAGGATTGAAATTCATTGCATATAAGATGAAGATGCAATAGATTGGAGGGTGGAGATTAAAAGGTTCTTTAAAGAACCAAATAAAGGAGATAATAGAAAAATGAAGTTGCGTTTGCTAAACTATACACTAATAGATGAGGAATTGTTTAAGAAACGCTCTGATAATATATTGCTAAAATGTGTAAGTTTGCAAGAAGCCAGAACAATCATGGCTGAGGTGCATGAAGGGATATGTGGAGCTCATCAAGCTGGCCAAAAGATGAGATGGTTAATTATTAGGAATGGATATTTTTTGCCCAAAATGGGAGAATCATACGTTCAGTATGCAAAGAGCTGTCTAGCATGCCAAAAGTATGGTCCAATACAAAGGGCGTCAGCACGAGAGATGGCACCTATTATCAAACTTTGGTCGTTTAAGGGTTGGGCGATAGACCTGATAGGGAAGATTTATCCCCCATCGTCCAAGCAACATACCTTTGTTATAGTTGCAACTGATTTTTTCACTAAGTGGGTAGAAGCGATACCTTTAAAGGAGATCACCCAAAAGAGTGTCATAGAATTTATCCGTAATCACATTATTTATAGATTTGGAATTCCACAAACTTTGATGGTAGATCACGAAACTTCTTTAAATGGAGATCAAGCGAATAAATTTTTGAGGGAGTTTGGAGTTAAATTAGTAAACTCCACACCGTATTACGCTCAATCCAACGGACAAGCAGAATTTTCTAATAAAATTCTAAAAAATATCATAAGGAAAATGATAGATGAAAATGCCAGAAATTGGTACGAATGTCTAAACAAGACCTTATGAGCTTATAGGATGTCGCTTCGGTCAAGTACCAAAATTACTCATTTCCAATTTACTTATGGACAGGAGGCCGTTTTGCCTATGGAGATTAACGTACAATCGATCCGAGTGTGTTTGCAACATAAGTTAAGTGATGATGAGTATACTGAATCACTAGTTCAGAACTTATTGGGGTTGGACGAATTAAAGTTGGACGTCCCAAATAGATTGCAAGTTCAAAAACAAAGCATGGCTAAGTTTTATAATAAAAATGTTATAGCCAAATCATTTAGCCTGGGCGAATTGGTTTGGAAAATAATACTTCCTTTCGATAGCAAAGTTCCAAAATATGGTAAGTGGTTGCCCAATTGGGAAGGGCCATATAAAGTAAATAGTGTGTTGCCTAATGGAGCCTATCATTTAGAAGATTTAGATGACACCAAGCACATGAGATTTATTAATGGAAAATATTTAAAAAAATATGTTCCTTCTTTATGGGAAAGTAAACAAATAAAAGCGTAATCAAATCGCGTTGAACGATCGTAGATAAAAAAGGGTCAGAGCGAAATACGTTCAAATAAATTCATTTATTATCAAATGTTCATTACAAAGTTGCAAAATACTAAATACTCTATAAGCTACAGTTGAGAGCAAACTAATCTCTCTGTCGATCACCAAGTAAGAGGGTGAACTGGCTTTGATTGCCATCCTGATCGCACTGCTGCAAAGGCAAGTAAAGAGGCCGAGGAGCACTCTCAGCAAGCAGAAGGGAAGAGAAGCACCCTCACATCACCTACCTAAATGCATCGCTGTAATAACAGGCAAGGAGACTGAGAAACACTCTCAGCAAGCAAGGTGGCTTGACAGACATCCTCAAAAATTGCCTTCCATCATTAAACTCCTTGTAAAGAACATGGAGACGATGGGAAGAACTTTACTGGCCAAAAAATATTTCCTATATCTCCCATACCAAAGGTGACATCAAAACAGGCAGCAAAATGAGTGGATCAAATGATCCATTTTTACGAAAGACGAAAATTTTGGATCAATCATTGAGATACCAAACGATGACAACAAATTAGTTTTTGAATAAAAGAATGGAAATGAAAATGAAAAGTGCGAGATATACGTGCATTTATAGGGGCATGAAGGTGAAGAGACAGAATATGAACAACCACGTTCGTGCCTAGTAATTGGAGTCAAGCGGCCCAAAGTCTTGGGAAAAGAGACAGAAATACCAAAAGAAAATGAACATGTATCTTATCATAAAGCAGTTAAATGCTTAGGGGTTGACGATTAAGGACGAACGTCAATAAATACACAACAAGACAAATTAGTTGTTCATTAATGACAATGGCTGCTGTTACATTCAAAATTGGCAATGGCTATCAGTACGAGGTTAAAAGAGGAAAGTTAATACAAAGTTACAAAAAGAAAAGTTAAGGCATTAGATGTCTTAATTACAATTCGCCCCAGATCGAACAAATTCTTTCCCTAAGTCTCCCCTAATCCTCGCTCTGCTGAGAAGAAGTGACATTCAATTCAGTTACAAAATCATCATCAACCTCCAGCTTTTTGTGCTGCTCGACCAAAGACTTGGTTCGCTCAATTTCTTGGGAAGCATTACGCTTTTTAGCAGCCATTCTCGCCTTACAGTCATCCATCTTTGCTTGAAGCTCTTTCATCTGTGCAGCAAAGCTGGTCATCAAAGAGTTTTCAATCATAACTTCGGAAGAGATTTCTTTCAATTCGTCCTCAACTTTGTTGATCTCCAGAAGCAAAGACTCTCTTTCAGATGCAGCACGAAGATATTGAGTACTCTTGGCCTTCAATTCAACATTTTTGGCCAGCAAAGAGAGGATGTCAGAATGGACAACTTTCAACGTCGCTTTAAAATCAGCAGAAATATTGAGCGATGGAAGTGTCAGTGCTTGCGCCAACTTCGCACTCAAATGCTCAAGCTAATCCTTATGTTTGGCAGCACTAGCCTGATCGATGTCCATGTCCATAAAAGATACATACTCAAATATCGACTGCTTGAGGAACTTCATATCTTCCTTTGAAGAAGCAGAAGGATGACCGGTTGAAGTAGGACGAGACGTCTTGACTTGCCCCCAGGAATTAAACAAGTACCGGATGGAACGCACGATATCATCAGCATCCTACAAAGAAAAATGCCAACATTGAAGGTTTCCACTACAATGAACAAAGTAAAAATAAAAGTGAAGTAAAAGGTTACCTTATCTGCAATTTTGGGAGGTGGCATATCACCAGTTGACCCTACCACCTGTGGCCCCACCACCTGTGGAGACTTCCCCTTGTCTGGGCGAGAAGACTCTGCCACAACGGGCAGACCCATAGGAGCCTCTGTATGATTAAAGAAGCAACAAATCAGGAACCAATAGCACAAGCAAATGTAAAACATCAAAAAATGTATTACCTTCTGGTTCGACCTTTGGGGGGTCAGTGCCCTAGGAAGAAGGTGGCTCGTCCATTGGTTGTGATGAAAGTTCCAGGACTGAAGGTTTATCTTTAAGTGTAGCCCTTCGTCAGCGGGTTTGGACGAAACAGCTCCAGCAGAGGATGATGGAGCAGGAGCTGCCAACACCAAAGCCTTCAAAGGAGAGGCTGAACTTTTCTGAGAAATTCAAGAAAACTATTAGCACATAGAAAGGTATGCTTTTGAGTAAATAGAATTCAATTACCTTTCTCCTGACGATGTGAGGAGTGTCATCATCATCATCATCCTCCAAAATGGGAGATGTTGAAACTGGCCGTTTGCGGCTTGGGGCACTCTTAGCTGCAGTAGGTTTGGCAGGTAGAGAAGTGGAGGAACGAATGGATTGTTTAGCACGAGTAGGTGAGGAAGGATTCCTAATGGACACAGGGGTGATCAAAATAGGAGAAGTGGAAGGAATGTTTAGCTGATCCAGTGAATGGAAAGCACGATTGGCATCAGTGGCAAACAATCTGCGCTTCACTGATGGCCAGAGTTGTTCAAAAAGGGAGTGAACGGCAAGGCTAGGATTGAAGGGGGCTAATGAAAAGTTATTCGTCAAAAGAATATTGCGAGTATCTATAGCTTGTGCCTCTGCCTTATTAATGGTGTGAAACCGGTCTATCAAATTTTTTGAATAACAAGGGGGAACAGGCCAAGTTTGGCCAAAACCAAATTGGCGAGCAAAAAATTTGGGAGCATATATTTCAACCCCAGCTTTGGCATTGGTTCCAGTTAAAATATCATGGAACAACTCCCTCCCAGTCAAAAACTGAACCCAAACGAGCAGAGAGGCACTCGCACTGTCCAAGGTAGATGGAGGTTGCACATAATCTGGAGTTAAATGAGTAGGAAAAGGAAAAAATGAAGGAATTGAATTTAAAGTATAAAAGAATGAAAAAATGTCCCTTCTGGACATATTTACAGGGCTCAATGGGTCAATGGCTAGCCCATGCAGCTGGCAGAACGAAGGGACATGGATAGGGCACCAAGTGATGGAAAATAGGCTTTCAACCACAGTTGAGTGAACCAAAGAGGCCCACTGTCAGTGGGAGATGCACCATTCTTCAATTGAAATTGAAAAGAAGCCATGCCTCTATAGAAGGCAGCCAAAAAGAAAGAACACAAATTCAAAGGCCTACCACGCGCCAATTCGTATGCTATGGGTAAATAGCTCATAGAAGGCTTTATACTGGGCACACACAGAATATATTTACAAAACCAAATCTAAAGAAAAGCCACACGCTCAGTGTGGGAAGGCTTAGCGCTTGAGTGATTATAACAGCCTTGTAGGCTTGAATATGACTCGATGAGTTTTTTGTCAAATTTTGGGGCAACACCGAAAATCAAAATACCAGGAAAAATGGTGTCACCCAAATGTGGAAGATTTATCAGGGCCCCAACATCCTTTAGAGTAATAGACATGGGACCAAGAAGGAAAATAAAAGTATTATATTCAGAAGACCAAAAATTTAAAGCAATAGGAAAAAGTGCTGAGTCAAAAATTGGGGGTTGAAGAGAGATTTCTAATAAATCAGAAATCCTAGCATGATCAAAAAGTGCCTTGGTAGGACCATGGCCCACAAGGCGAGCATGCAATCTACGGAAAACAACATCAGATTTAGGCCAAGTGCGAATACCTTTTTCGCAAATCGGCCTCAGCGGCAAAGAGTTTAGGAATGGAGGGCCTTGAGTACAAAGGAACAGTCGACCTACCACCACTTGTTCGACGGTTTCGGCATTGTTAAATGAAGGACCCAGATAGAACTCATTAAGTTCGGCATTGGCTGGTGCAAGGAAGTTCCGGTTTACATATGGCCGAGTGAGGATTTTCTGGAAATCTTCGAAGCTAAAGGAGTCGTCAGATTGGGTTTGTGGAGCAGCCATTGAGGACGAAATACAGGTTTGTTAAAGTTTGCTTGAGAAACGTAGTAAAGAAACAAGAAGATGAACAATGGTATAGTGAGAAAGAATCGCGAAATAATGAGGCGTGATTTAGTGGTACAACGAAATGGCTTGTCTTTGGGGTTTATAAGGGTTTGTAGCGTCGCACTTTTTTAGGCTATGGAAGGAAATAATGATTGAAATTCTTGGGAATTTCCAATGTTGCTGGAAAACACAAAGTAAATATGGCAAATATTAATAATTGATATTAATTCTGCCATATTGGGGGGTAATTGTTGACACACTAAAAGTGCAGCCCAAACCGAATAACTCAAGGAATGAAGCCCAACTGGACAATTTAGGATAAAAACCCAAATAGGGTTATTAATGAATGCAGTGGAAGCCCACGAACACGGTAACATCATCGTCCAAGCTTGCAAGACGCTCAAGATCTGAGCGAATGAAGTGCCTTACAGTCGTCCAGAGCTATGATCCTGTTCTCGCCCAAATCTTCAAATCGGCCAGGATCTTCGCAAACATAAGAATGTTATGGTTATCCAGAAGTGCAGTTATTGAGTAACCTTATCACGTTTCACGATTCAAGGAGTTCAGTTGAAGACAGTTGAACGACAAAGAGTAGTGGCAGCAGTTAGAGACGGGAGTTCCACGACAAGTTAAACACCATAAAGAAAATGGGTAGTTATAAAGCAATCAAGCAGTTTCTAAGCGGTTGATCACAAAGAAATCATCAAGGGAATATAAAAGGAAGAGAAGACATAGAGCAGAGGACCCCGAATCAAACACTCTCAAACAGAGAATATGAAATTTCAATTTTTTAATTTAGACTTAAACATTTCTTTTCAGTACTCGTGTGCTTGCACCCCTTGAAGTCATTCTGTTTAAACTCTAATTGTAAAGTCATCACCAATAAAACACCCCTTTTGGGACTTTGAGTTTGTTCCTTACACAATCGTCTGATTTTCTTTTTAATTGTTAGCGACTACCCACGCGAAACAGCATGATTTTATTTACTCACGGAAATTTCGTCTTATTCCGTTCAATTTCGTAATATTAAATCTTTTCAGTGCAAAGGAATGGGGTTCATATGCTTTCTTGTTTGTTTTATATAATTTTTATCCATTCACATGAAAGAAGTCACGAGTCTTCTCTTTGGTTTCTATTTGTTACTTGGGTGCAGTAATATATTAACGTGGCACTATTTATCTTTAATAATATATTTTTTACCTTCCCAATTCATATCATTCAAATATTTTTGTTATTGGTCTAATGCATCCGATATTTCATAACCTGGTCAAACTATTGTTTACTGTATCAAAACTGGAATTATGCACTGCTGATATCCTTTGATCTAAGCACAGTCTTATGAAATTCGTTGGCACTCGATTAAAGGATCATAGCATTTTCTTTGTAATCTTGGCTTAGGCATTTATTAGTATATTTGAACCCTTTAGTTTCTTACGCAGCATAAGCAATGAATCAGTTGAAGAGTCCAATCAAGGGAGTCATCAGTGATGCCAAAGGAAGGATATCATGCTACAAAAATGACTGGCTTGATGGATGTGGTTCGGGTGCAAGGTGAAGTCTTTTTGCTTATGGAAGGACTTGATTGTGGGAATTTTACTTTTAATTAAGCATCTCAAGTGAATATGAATTTTTTCTTCAGGATACTAGCTCCAACAGCATACATTTTCTTTGCTTCAGCTCTCCCTGTCATTGCCTTTGGGGAGCAGTTGAGTAGGGAAACGGGTATACTTATGTTTTTATCATATTATTCAGAGTAGGCTCGCCTCTTGTACTCATCTTTGATATATTGAATTTTTCCTCTGCCCGTGAGGTTTCCACATAAATCTTTTTATAATTTTAATATTGCCTATCGCCGTTTTTGCCTAACACATTTTATGCTTATCTGGAGAAACTTGCTTGATTTGTGACAGATGGAAGCTTAGGCACCGTTGAAACTCTTGTCTCCACTGCTATCTGTGGAGTCATCCATTCAATTTTTGGAGGACAGCCAACGTTGATTTTGGGAGTTGCAGAACCAACAATTATAATATACACATACTTGTACTGTTTTGCCAATAAAGGAATGGGAAAGGAGATGTATTTAGCCTGGGCAGGGTGGTATGTAATACTAATTTCCGTGTCCTTTCGAGTATTTTGATTTTATAACGGCATCCTGGGCAAGATACTTTCCATGTCATTGATGAATTTGTTTTTCTTTAATAGGGTCTGCGTGTGGACTGCCTTAATGCTGTTTCTTGCTATATTTAATTGTTGAATATTAAAGCCACAATTGTTGACTCCAATAATTATTGTTGAAACTTCATGAAGAAGTTTTCAAGTTGCAAGTGACCAACTTGAATTTGAATTCCTTTCCACCAATCACAACTTGAAAGTGGTAAAATTGAAGTGAAACTCTCCTAACCACCATATTTGACTATTTAAGAAGAAAATTTCTATTGAAATTCTTCTTGTTTTCATGTAGATACTTCCATTAAGGAGGTTAACAATTTCTATAAATAGAGGTAGATGTGGGGAGAGAAAATGCAAGCAACTTGAGAGGAATTAGAGAGTAGAGAGAAGATTGGGAGTAGAGAGAAAAAACATTAGTTTCTCCTAAGTATTACCTCCCTGTATTCTCATATTACAAGAGAGATTAATTGTTATTATCTCATTGTATTTAGAGAGTGTTGTAATTCTCCTACTATAGTGAAATCCTCATATACTTGCCTGTGGACGTAGCTTAAATTGGGTGAACCACATAAATACTTGTGTCCATTTTCAGCTGCGATTTCTCAATTCCATTTTGTTGTAAAGCCAAAGTCGACCCACGTTATTTCTAACATTAATGCTTGCACGATCATCACCCGATTTACAAGGGTTGCCGGGGAACTTTTCAGAATGTTGATCACTGTTCTCTTCATTCAAGAGTCTATCAAGGTTTTCTTTTTAGTTTTGATATATTCCTTTCAATATTTTCCATGATACTATTTGAAACACCTAGAAGAATTTGTGTCGGTAATCATTAATGGCTGAATCACAGGGTGTGGTGAGTGAATTTCACATTCCAAAAGGTGAAAATGCAGTAGAAGAGAAGTTCCAATTTCAATGGCTTTATGCAAACGGTTTACTTGCAGTTATATTTTCGTTTGGTCTTTTTCTCACTGCCCTTAAAAGCAGAAAAGCTAGGTCTTGGCCGTATGGTACAGGTACCCAAAGTTATTTTCTATTCAGTATTTAGTCAATGGTAGTGACATTTCATCACCATTTAGATTTTAACTAAAGTTAGGCTTGTGTCAATATGCACAGGCTGGTTTAGAAGCTTTATTGCTTACTAGAGGGTTCCACTCATGGTTGTGGCATGGACAGCATTATCTTATAGCGTGCCTGAAAATGTTCCTTCTGGAGTTCCCAGGAGGCTCATCTGCCCTCTTCCATGGGAATCAGGATCGTTACATCACTGGACCGTGGTTAAGGTATCACAAGATTAAGAATCCTGTTTCTCGCACACTCGATTTAGTATGTGATGCATAATTTTCACAGTAGTTTTGATGTCTCATTTTCTTTTAAAGAATCTATGAAGTTCTGAAATGCTGCATTGTAGTCTTATACAAGGCCGACCCTGGTATAAGGCAGACAAGGCAACCGCCTAGGGCCTCTAATTTTTTAGGGCCCCTGATTTTCTGGCCATATCTAGTAGATGCCGTTGTTCCAGCAGTAGAAGTTTTTGTATTGCAGGTTGAAGACGTTGAAGGTAGGTCATTGTTGGGCCTAAATACTATTCTTCTTTGTACTTTTTTTTTTTTTGAAAACATAGGCTCATATTGATTAACAGTATATTATTCATAGCCCATATAGACTACCTCATATATCTCTTAAGAAGTTAAGAATTGAACAAAACTGATTGCAAGCACCCGGTTAGCAAAACTGATTGCAAATGAAACCTATTTGTTGTTGTTTTGTTTCGAAGTAACATGGCTATGCCATTGGGGAATTTGTCCTCTGTGATAAGTTGAAAATTTAAACTTGATCATCGTCCCAAAACTCCCAACCTTGTTCACAAATGGCTTAATTTATGTTTAACGTGTTATTGACGTTTAATTTTCATAAACATCCTCCATACTTTGACATCTCCTTTCAGAGTTGTAGATTCGTTTGCTCTACTGGGGTGATCTTTTGGATGAATGATAAAAAGTCCAATGGTATACAGTCCAACGATAAAAAATTGGATTACGAATCTACAAAGTTAAAATTTTAGCAGACTTACTGTGGTGGGTAAATTTTCATGGAGAAGTTTTTGAAATTTCATATGCACTTTTACTATTTACTTTTTCAACAAACTAACATCTTATGTATCCATTTTTAAGTAGTGGTCCTTTTGTAAAAAAATTATTTTTAACATCCTCCATATCCATTTTTAAAGTAGTATTACGTTTGTAAAAAATTATGCTTAAGGGCCTCATAATCATTAGTTGCCTAGGACCTCAAAATTCTCGGGGTTGGACTTGGTCTTATACACTGTTTATGTAATCATCTAGGAGTCTGGTATATAAGAAAATTTGAAAAATTAATTGCTTTATCTCATGAATTTGCAGGACATGGGAAGGGTACCGACATGTTATATTTTTGCTCCCATCATACCTGTTGTGATGATAGCAGGACTGTACTTTTTCGATCACAGTGTAGCTTCACAGATAGCACAACAGAAGGAATTCAACCTTAAAAACCCATCCGCTTACCACTACGATATCCTCTTGCTTGGAGTCATGGTATGGAAATTAAAGCTCCATTAACCTCTTGATGTCATAAATATGAAATTGTTATTGAATTTTCTTTAATTATCTGCTAAATATTTGTGCTGTCTTGTGATCTCAGACTTTGCTTTGCGGGTTGCTTGGACTTCCGCCTTCCAATGGGGTCCTTCCACAATCATCTATGCATACAAGGAGTCTTGCCGTCCTCAAGAAGCAAGTGGGATATGCAATTACGTAGAAACTTTCTTAGCGTACTGTTTTCAACAATACGAAGAAGATACTTTCTTAAAGAATTAGATTCCAATCTGCAGTTGATTCGGAAGAAAATGGTAAAAAGTACAAAGGAGGGCATGAAACAGCAAGCAAGCCATTCAGAAATCTATGGAAGAATGCCCGCAGTTTTCATTGAGATGGACAATGCTCCGTCTGTAAGATCTTGCTTCTAATTTTTACTTCTGTAAGTTAAGTGTGCATTTTCTGTGTCCATGGATGATTGGGAGAAAACTTTATTTTACTGCAGCTTACAGCTAAGAAAGAGCTGTCAAACCTAAAGGAGGCCGTCTTGAAACATGACGCTAAGGAGACGCAAACTGAAATTTTGATCCCAAAAGATACATTGATCTCCACTTGCCTGTTCGAGTAAATGAGCAAAGAGTTAGCAACTTGCTTCAATCCATACTCGTGGGACTGGCCGTAATTGCTATGCCTTTGATTTCAAAATTTAGAAAATAAAATAAATTTTTTTACCAAACAGGGGCTATATACATTTTAAAGTTGGTGAATGTTCTAATATTTTTTTTCTCACTAAAAAATTAAAATTAAAATAATAAATTAATTTCAAAATTTAGAAAATAAAATAAAAATTAATAAGTAGACTTCAAATATTTTTGTCTATGGAAGTAATCATTAAGCCCCTGTTTGGTAAAAATTAAAATTATGATTTTAAATTCAATCAAAGTTAATAATTAATTTTAACCACACATTTTATAGAATTTATAATTTTTCAACCATACATTTTATCAAAATTTACTGAAACTCTGATTTTAATCCCTACTAAACAGGTGCTAAGAACTAGAACTATTTTTCTTTTTTCTTTTTTTACTTTTCTTGAAATTTTTATAATCTTTATTTTTAAATTTTAAATTTTAATTTTTTTTAATTTTATTTTTTTAGAATTTTAGATTTTAATTTTTTTCAAATTTTAATTTTTCAGAATTAGTCATTTTGTATTTTGAATTTTATTATGTTATAAATTTATTAGTTAGTATTTTATATTTTTATTTTTTAAACTTTTATTTAAATGTTTGTTTTCTATGTTTTAAGCATTTTCAGAATTTTGACTGAAAACACTAAAAACATAGAAAACAAACATTTAAATAAAATTTTAAAAAATAAAGATATAAAATTCTAACAAATAAAATTAATTCAAAACGTCAAAAATGCGTTTCGAGTATTATATTATAAATCTATTCTTGTTTTTTAAACTAGATTTTTAGAAATAACAAACCAAACGCATTTTTTTTGATGTTTTGCAAAATTGAAAATGATTTGAAAACAACAAACTAAACGCGCCCTTATTTTTTTTTATGTTTTATACAGTTGTCTATTGGAGTAGAAGCCATGAGATAGTTTGCAAGAAGTTATCTTTGTCCTTTTTTACTAGCAGTCCAAGCAGTTGAGTAATGTAAAGGAAAATTGGGAAAATGAACGACAAAGGAAAATCAGGAAGAACTCGTTTGAATGCATTATTGCTAAAATGACACAACGCGAAACAAGAAGTTCAAGTAAAAGCATTAAGAACACAAATCTAAAATTCACTAGAAAATGAAAGATAAAATCAATAAGTTTTATTAATTCGAAAATGCTTAGAAACAAAGAGTAAACTTTTTATTTATAAGGGTTTAAACGAAAACCTAGCCTAAAGAACTAAAATTGTAAAGAATTCGAATTAAATCAATTGACAAAATAGCACTAAAACTTAAGAAACAATTTTCGAGTCCTAAACGAACTTGGATGAATAAAATGCAACATATGTGATGACAAAGTGGAGAGTTTGATCCGTCTTGTTGTTCCCTTTTCGAAAAGGTATTATGGGCCCAAATTTGAGCTTGAACGCTAAATTTGCAGTTTAATGTTTTTCCCTTTTCGATTCAACTGTTCCTCAACCCACTCGGCCATATAGACTTCTATAAAAATAAGCTATCAAATCTTTGATGGTTTATGTCCAAATATCCTATTAGCATGTGATAAGTGTGTTTTACAAGGTTATATAGACTCTTAAATATATTAAATATTTGATTATTTGAGCGAATTTTCTTCTTAATTTAGTGTACATATTTCTTTTATAGGGAAAAAAATCCCAACTTGGAGATGAATTGAGCAAAAGTAAGTGATTTTAAGCTTAATTTGGACAAAATAATGAAAATCCAAAAGTGATGAAAAATATCGAGCCTCAATTGGACCAAATTTGAAAACGCTAGGGGACCAAGTTGAACACTTGGAAGAGATCCGAAAGTTGGGATGCTTCGTGTGCAAAATTTGGAGAAAGAAGTGGCGATGCCTCTCAGCCTGAAGCAAATCCCCCCAATTGTATTTCAAGTTGCGACCAACTGGCCGGGGCTATACCAGTAGTTAATTGTAGCGGGTTTCTTTACAACTTCAATGGTATTTAAGGTTTCTCAAGATGGGACTTCTTAGGAATATTGAAGGTTATAAAAACGTTTTCTAAACCACATAATATAAAATCATAGAGGGAGAATTCAACAACATTATACAACAAAATTCTTGTAACAAAATTACAAGAAATTCTTGGAGACTTTGGATGATATTGAAGTATGAGAAGGTGCCACCCGAAAGTGCTAAAGATATGCAAGATTAAGGATTTTATAATGAACAATGCTTTTGAACAATAATTTTTGATAAAATTAATCTGATGCCCATGGTAGACACGGTCCCATGCCCACTCTGAACATTAGATCATTTCTATTATTTTTGAATAATAATTTTGAATAGTGCTTAAAGAATTTACAATATTGCTGCTGATTTGATAATTAAAATACACAAAAGTAGCACAATCTCTTCTAATTTGATTACAAAAGGCAATTGCAATAGAAATCTTAAAAGGAACAAAATATTAGAAATTAGAGGATTTCAGATGCTTGGCCACTGAAGAGGTTGCCCCTTATATAGGCCTTTTTTTTTTATTTTCTGAACTTGAAAAAGGGATTTGAAACCTTGGACAAACTTCTGAAGATTATTGCTTTATACATACTCTAAAAAGTTGCAATGTTTTCGTTGCGAGATTTTCTATGTTTGCCATGTTTGAAAAGGCATAGAGGATCAGATTTTAGAAAAATGCATATTTTTATCTCTCACAAATTTCCCAAGATTCAAAATCAAGACCTTTGCCTTATAACAAACTTAAATTGTCCAATTGGTACCAATATTTAACTTAAGTATCTCATAAGGCAAATGTCTTGAGTTTGAATCGACGAGATAAAAATTCGTGAAGGATAAGATGCAGGCTCTCCTTACACGAACAATACATATGATAGAACTCCTTGGATATAGAGTTTCAAGTCGTTACACTTATAGCACAAAAATCTATCTGAGCTTGGGATATAAAATCTAAATATTGTAGAAAGTGGTTATTACATCCACTCGTGAGATGGTTTTGAGCTATCTATGAATCGTTTAAGTTGGTTCATGTACACTACCTCTTCAAGTTCTCCATTCAGAAAGGCATTGTTGATATCCACTTGCCTGATGTTCTATCCTTTAGAGACTGCAATGTTAAGGATAATTCTTAGAGTAGATGGTTTAATTACTGGATTGAAAGTTTCATAGAAATCAACTCCAGGAGTCTGCTGAAATCCTTTTGCCACAGTCTTGCTTTGAACTTCTAAACTGATCTATTTGAGTTGTGTTTCACCCTGAAAACCCATTTATTTCCAACTATGTTTTAAGACGGTGATGGAAGTACAGGTTTCCAAGTTTTTTTTACCAGTACTTTGAACTCTTCTTCCATAGATTTCTCCCAATCTTCATTCATCAGGGCTTCAATGACATTTTTTGGTTATATTTTACCAGGATTATATTTAGTTGATTGGCCTGTATAGAGCTTCGGTTTGAACACTCCAGCTTTCCTCTGGTAATCATGTGATGATGACGTGGTTGATCATTTATTTTTTTGCTTATGCCACTGCCTCAACTCATTCATGACTAATCATTAATTATTTGTGTGATCAACATTGTTGTCTGGTTCAAGTGCTTCATAATTCTTTGGTAACTCAGCTTCTGTCTCCTCACATTGTTTATTGCTATCACTGATTGGCTCTTCGAGAATTGCATTATCTTTTACATTGCCGTTAGACTAACATTTGTTATTTAAGCTAGAAGGCAAGCAATGCATAACTTAGGTTGCATCAAGAGGAGTTGTATCGGTAGGATTTGGAGCGAAAATTTAGTTATTTGACTGATGATTTGAAGCAAGAGTTGAGTTGTTTGGTTGATGGGAAAAGTGAAAACATGATACTTTGTTCCAGGTATCGTGGAATTTGACCCTTTCTATGTAGATAATACAAACTCATTAAATACAACATGTCTTTAGAAGTACACTTTTTCTGTTGAACTGAGGTAGCTGTAACATTTGTGAGACTCACTGTAACTAAGGAAAACACATTGGGTTGAGTGGAAGCTGAATTTGTTTGCTTGATAAGGTCTTAAGCAGGGATAGCTAGCACATCCAAAGGTTTTGAGTGCTTCATAGTAAACTTTCTTTTTGTATAAGACTTGAAATAGGGATTGCATTTTGAGTGTAGGAGTAGGCATTCTATTTATGAAGTATGTTGCTATTTGAAATGACTCCCACTAGTATTTTAAAGGCATTTTGGCTTTAGATAGGAGGGTCTGTCCTTATCGAATAGGCAAATGACAAAGCTGCAGTTTTGCTTCAAGTCTTGCCACGAAGGACGATCTTTCTGACGAACTAAGTATCGAAACTCCAAAAATAGTTTGATCCATATTAGTTGGCACATCTCTCTTAGAATCCATGTGCAGTCCAAATCAGGTGGAACGACTCAACAAACAAGGAGGTACTAAATCCTGCCATCATTGGTCAATACAACAAGTTCATCTAAAATAATATCAATTTTATTTTTGTGTGCTGTGACGAATGGTATTGAAGGAGAAATATCAACATAGTCAAGTTAGAGTCCACAAAGCTAAGTAGAAAATGATTATCAAACGAATTAAAACGGTATTTGTAAGTAATGAAATCCTCAATATTTAAAGTAGAGCAATAGCGAAAATGTGATGAGTGATTAATGACATTTGCATGTGGACTAACATGCTTTAAAATTTTAAAAGAACCAATACTACAGGCTTGCAATATAGCATATTTCCCAATATTAAATTTAAAATTTCACTTATGCAAATTAGCTTGAAGTTTATATAATACATTGCTTGCTTCAAATTGTTTTATTAATCCCAATATGCAAGTTATGAAAATGATGTGCAAATGCCTTAGCTGACATAGACACACTAGCATGTGGGGACATTAGAATAAGGTCTAAAGGTTTCCTATACTTATAACCATAAATTCTTCGACGAAACTCGTACCTATAAACCGATTCACAAAATTATTATATGTAATTTGAATTGTTGGAAGGATCAAATTCCAATTCCCAATATTTTCCTTAAAAATGGCATGATTACACAAATCATTAGAACGCTGGGTTGGATAAGCGTACAATATACAACATTTGACTGAGAGGTATCGAGAGCAAGGGGTACAATCCCTAGATTCATAGGAAAAGTCTGGATACAAGATAAGGAAGTGTTTTCAATATCATTTAAGTTATCACATTCTTTAGGTTTAGGTTCATAGACTTGATCTTCTAACCGTTCATCTATTATGTTCTTTCGTTCTTCAATGACTAACGTTCGATTAGGACATTTAGAAGAATTGTGGCCAACGTTCTTACAGTTGAAGCACTGCAAGTGAGAAGAAGTTATTGGAGTTTCAAAATCTTAACCTTTATTTTTCAACAGAGGAGGAGCATTAGATGGGGTAGGTCCCATAAGGGACTTAACAAAAGGAGGTGGCGTCAATGAGATGAAATGGCAAATGTCACCTCACCTTCGATACGAAGGTCTTTGAATATCATGACCTTTAAACCTATTCTCCCAAATGGGAGGAACAATAGACGGGGAATGCTCTATGATAGACTTATGATGAGGTAGCATTGATAAGATGGGTGAACAATAGTGACCACCCTTTTCATATGGAGTACTAATAAGTAACGCATAGTCCCGAGCTAAAGAGTAAGCGTGATCAAGAGTAGTGACGCCTCGAAGGAAAAGCTCACACCTAAATTCATCTCTTAGACCTTGTATAAACCTACTCAAAGTTAGGGCCTCATCCTCAACGACGTGACATTTCATTCGAAAATCTTCAAATTGAGAAATCTATTCAATCATTAATTGATTCCCTTGTTTAAGGGCAGTCCATTGAGTAAAAAACTTCAAAACCTAAGCAACCATTAAAAGTAGAAGTGTCTAATTTAATGTCTCTAAAAAAACTCTAACAAGGAAGAGAAAGAGTATCGTAACAGTCATAGGCCTTTTCTCGCCCATGAAATTGATCCCTATCACTACGATCGTATCGAAAATATGTTCGATCTCCTCGTCAAGATAATGTCTATTTTGGGATACTTTAGAATTATCCATGTCGATTGAATAAGGAATTTGCTTAAAATTGTTCAAATTAGCAATTAGCGCCTTACTCTCTTCAAGAGTAACAGTTATCTGGGTTTGGATAGTAACTATTTGTCGGGTGAATGCATCAAATTGTAAAGGGTCTATGTTTAGGTATTGAAACTAGAAGTGACAGACGACTAGTTGACCATTATCTATGTACTATATTAGCAGCGAAATGACGTGCAATAGAGAGATCAATGAATAATAAGTGCAAGCAATGGAAAAAAAACAACTTGAGCCCTTTTTTTAATTTTTAATTTTGGGATTAAATAAATTTAAATACTGCAAGCTAAAACTGCTGGTACATGTGATAAGTGTATTTTTCACACACTTATTTAATAACTAAACATGTTTATTAATTGATAAAAAGAATAAAATTCTACTCACAACTAGGTAATATTTGCTTTTGTAAATTAAAAATCACCCAAGGAAATAGAACAAGGCAAAAGAAAGTGAAAAAGGACCAAAAGCACACAAAAATGTGAAGTTGGGGACCAAAGTGTGCGAGTGTCAAAAGTTGGGGATAGAAGTTCGCAATTTTTGGAAGACATGATTGAAAGAAAAATCAAATTTTGATGACTAAAATGTACAAGATAAAAGTTGAAGGACCGATCGTGCAATTCTTTGGGGACCAAACTGAAAGAAGGAAAAAGAAGGTTAAGGCACACGATTTAGTCCCACTTTTAAGTAATAGAGTGCAACAAAAGGGTTAAGGTGCACGCCTCATTTTGTACTAGGCGCGTGCTTTAAGTTGAAAATAGGACCAGTGCGCACATTTTAATTTTTCAGGGGGCTCTTCTTGTAATTTTATCGAAACAATTTTTATCATTTTTTTTAAACACCCTTTTCACCCTTTATAACGAGTCAATCTTCATCTTGAAAGAAAAACCATAACCTTCCTCTCTTTCTTTTTACTCTCCTTTTCATTTTTTTTTTCCTTTCTCCTTCTTTGTTCTCTCTTCTTTTCTTGGAAACTTTTAGGGAAAATCTAAAAGCACAACAAGAATACATTTAGAGGAGAAATATTTGGGAAAAATCAAGATCAAGAATCCAAATTCAAAAGGGTTTTATATTGACTCTTGTATTTTCTTCATTATTGTTTCCTATTTGCAATGTATTGTATAGAATATTCTCCTTTTTATTGCTTGTATTAAATGACTTAGTTTATTGTGTTGGGATTTGTGGTATTAATTTAATTTAGCTTTAATTAATTTTTATGTTTGCTATTTAATATTAAAATGCTTGTTTCCTTGTGTTTCTACTATTGTATTTTTATTTATGTGGCCAATAATTGATTGTGTTTAGTAATTTGTACATCGTTCGAGAGAATATTGCGCATTTTAGATTAAATAGTAGAAACCCTAGGTTTGTGTAAAAGATAGAAATATGCCCCTAGCCTTATGTGGCTCAATGAGCTATTTTTGTAAATATTTAATGCAATTGTTTGATTTTAATCGACATGGAGATATAGTAGGTTAAACCAATCAATTAGAATTAATTTTGCTCAAGAGAGGTAATTAACTGAAATTGAAAAATCGGGTCTAATATTGTAAATGAGTAGCTTGTTAATTGGCTTGTGGAGAAATTAATTAGGCATCGATTAAATGAAACCATGAATCCCAACCACTTTTGCTTCCGAAATTTCCCAAGATTTTCATATTTTCTTATTTTGTAGATTTTTAGTTATTTTCCAAAATCACAATTTTATTGTGTGTTTATTTTTATTGTTAGAATTGAATTGATTAAAGTTGTATAATCAAAAGTAAGCATTCTTCAATGGATCAACAGCCTGGACACAAAAGATACACTTTATTACTTGAACGCTATCCGTGCACTTGCGGCATGTATTTTTAGCGAACATGTAAAGTAACAAAGCAAATGTCAAACACTAGTCAAATTCTCCAATCACGTTAACAAGTGGGGAACAATGGAAAGTTAATTCAGTCAATAATTCCGATCAAGTGGAGTTTAAGACTAAAATTATAAAGGTAGCTGCAACACAAAAAATTTAAATGATACAATTTTAAAATGAATAGTAGTATAAACCAAAATAAATAAGAACAGTGACTCCCCATAGTCCGATTGTGACTCCCTATATTTCGATTTGTCTGAATTGCCAACATGTGGGCCCCAAGTATGCTTTTGTTCTATCTTTCATTTCAGATGTCTTCACTTCAGAAATCACTCCAAATGCATCTTGTATAAGAGCAATGTACTTATTTTGTGGTGACTGTCACTCTGCTGTGGTGAAAAGTGAGAGAGTGTGGTTGTTGATTGTTGTTTTTTTTTAAGAAGAGAGTGTGCTTATTTTGTATTTGCAGATATTGATGGATGATCGGCGGTTGTTGTGTGGCTTTGTGTGTAGCAATGGTGGGTTAATGTATATTGAGTGAGTACTGGCGCGAACCGGGAGGTGAGTATTGATTATTGTGGGGTCTAATTGTTAGATTGAGCAATCAGTGTGTTAGCTGATGGTTTGAGATGTCGGCAGCGACAGGTGAAGATAGCTAGAGTGGCGGTGGGTATTGAGGCAGATGGTGTCGCCAGCAGGAGTTGCAGCAAGATGGATGGTAGTTAGTGGAGAGTTGCGTTCGATTTTGTGAAAAGCCAGTGATTAATAGTTGAGCGACGGTGAGTAGTCGACATGGGGGGACGTTAGCGCAAATTGCGATTGGATGGTCGCAGCATGGAGCGATGGCGCCGACAACATAGAGATATAGGTGTCTGGGATATTGATGGGAGTGGAATTGTGGAGTAGAATTTGGGTTGGATTCAATGGCATGAATGTCAAACGTTAAGAGTCAATTTATTGACAAATGGACAAAAACTTTTTCAATTTTCATTGCCTTCTAATGAACTCTTATCGTTACTTGAACACACTGAGTATTTGCTTTCACGAGTGGACCAATTGCATTCTATTTCCATGCTCATATCTATTAATACACTTAGCACGACATTGGTTTCAAATAAGCTGTTAAGACATCCCGAATTTGCTAGACAATTGACAATTGCTTCTTGCCTTGGTGAAATATTCTACATTACGACACCCGATTCCCCTTTTTATGATGAAATAATACAAGATATCTTCCCCTTGATTATATCATCATTTGCAAATCTCACAAGCACATCCATCAATTTGTATGCTACGTCAGTTAGGATACTAGATACCCATGGCTAATACGAAATACTGCATCATAATGTTCCAACACTTTGTTGAAGCTCAAAAAAGAAATCATTTGGGGAATGTCTTCACATCAATAGAGACTATCATGAACTTTACATTGGAAGAAAGTGACAATATTCTTTTGAACTTGATTACCTTTCTGTTGGGTTGTATACAGAATAAACATAATGAGGGTTCTCCAATTGCATTTAATGTATTGGAATACATTTTCAAAAGTGTCCGGACATGATCAAACCTTACTTGTCACGAGTTGTAAAATCTATATGGGTTTGTTTAAATGACTATAGTGTAGTTTTTTCTTCCATTTTCACAAAAGTAGAGTTGTGAACAGTGTACCATGTCCCCTATTATGATCACATCAGTAGCTAATAAATTTAACATTGACATAATTTAGAAAGTACCTAAAGCAATGCCATCTAAGTCAAACATTTTAGATGTCCTAGATCTTGTGCCTACTAAGTTGCATGACTTTCATGTTGACTTTATTTTAGTTCTTCCTCAATTACAATAGACTCCACGGGTTGCCACATTTTATTCTAAAGTCATTACTCGATTGCACACCTTTCCTATTGACATTATGATGTTATCCACTAATTATCGACACGATGTGCCAGCTCATCATTATGTTGGCAAAGTTCCTAAACTTCATGCCAAGTTAAAATGTCAAATCATTTCCAATCATGAAATTTTTGTATTTACTTTCTATGTGCAATATAAATTAGAGTACTCTATTGATGAGTACTACCTTTCTTGTGAGTCTCATTAATCTGATTTCCTAAAAATGTAAAGAAATTGTTTTTTGATAACTCGTATAAAAGTTTTTCATTTGACTGACCATCACACTTAAAGGAAATTTATATTTTCAATGGAGAATAATTGTTTCCTAATAAAGGCATATTCAAGTCTTTGATGTTGCAATCTTTTGTCTCTACAGGCCAGTTTTCGATACTAGCTTCTTATGCTCATTATATACATTATTGTGAAAATTTTGAAAAGGAGTTGCATGAGCGTTTACTAGTTGGAGATTAGGATCGACATTTAATTAAAAAGAGAGAGCACCCCCTGGTTAGATCATGTTCTTGGGAATAAGACGCGATTTTCATTACCATCAATCATAAATTTTCGATATTTGGTTCGTTAGAAAGATCGTTCCCCAGCATGACTTGAAGGATTTTGAGTATCAAATTGACAGCAGTATTTTGTGATCTATCCACTCAACAAGGTTAAGTTTTCTTCCGCCTCGAAAGAGTTGAAAAGGACATCTTCCTATATTTATTTTTATTTGAACTCATACTTATTTTGTTTATTTTAGTTGAACCACTATTTTGCTTTACTTTTTATATTTAGGTTGGGGTGTAATTAGAACAGTTAATGATTGAATAAAACGAAATTCCTCTCCCACTTTCTTCTACTTTTTCTCCTACTTTGTTGATTCTCCTTCTTCTACCTTCCCCCTTTATTCCCTCTTCTTTATAGATTTGTGCCGTTCTCCATTACTTGTCAGTTGGTGCCGCATCACATACCATTTGAAATTTGTCTAAATATTTTAACTCATGACAAGACCTCATGTTATCACATAAAGAATGAAATGAACGACCATACATTTCCAGCAAATTAAAGAATCTTATAATCAGAAAGTTGTATACGTTATTAACAGTAACAAGTAACCCAGGTAGGTGACATTAACATACATCATGAAATTCAAAAGTTTGACAAACCGCATAACAGTCCTGTATTTCCCAAGTCACAATAACTTACATCGTTGTTTCATAAAAGATCACATTACAATCGAAACTTAACGGAATTGGCTCAGGGAATGGTACGCTGATAAAGGGGCAACGCACCCAACGCTTCGCGTTCAGCTCTCTCTCTTTTGATCTGCATCCACATTAAAATACTTAACAGGGAACCTCATTGTCCAAAGCCAGACATGTTCACACAATAAAAGCTACAAAATCACTCATCTTCCCATGCATCTAAACACAGCCCCAGAATGTTAAGAAAAAAGTTTATCCTTCGCTTCTGAAAATTTCATGCTTAGAACGTTTAGATGATATAGGTACTTACAAGAGCCAACATCTCCTGAAGATAGCTCCTAAATGGCGTCTGCATTGCCTGCAAGAGATTAAAGATTAAACATATTTCACCTTACAAGATATAAACTAAATTCTTACATCAGTTCTTCATTGAGGGAGGCAAAATCATGAATTTTTAATTAGTAAAGAAAATAAATACTCAGTCACACTAATTCACAGATACATTCATTTCCTGCATTTGTTTCCTATTGATATTAGTTGCTTCAATTCAAGTCGTTTTTTGGATGAAACCTATTGCTTGCCCTTGCAGCTTATTAAATGCCCGTCTGCTGTCCCTCCTTAATAGCCCACCTTGGCAATGCTCTCCGAACATTTTTCAAAACAAGATAATTTCATGATTAGATAGTTTTGGTTTTTTGTATATGAAATGAGATGAAATCAGAACATTTAGATAGATAGAATATAATCAATTAGATTTATGATATTTCAAATTGAATTCAAATTAATGCACAATTCAAAAACTGTTTAGTCTAGATCACAACACTAAGGGTTTGTTTGAGCTCCATTTTTAAGGAAAATAAATTTTGTAATAGTGATTTTTTGGAGAATGTGCGATTAACAAGTAGGAAAAGCTTTGAGTTTACGGGTAAAATTAATTTATTTGAAGAATGTGTAGTTGAAAATGAATTTGATGAAAAAAAATGAGTTTCTAAGAACGAGGCTCAAAGAGGAGCTAATTCTCGAAGTCCTTCATAACAAAAAAAATCAAATACCATCTCCAGTCAATCCTCCCACATAGACTTTAGCACTTATTGAATCAACCAAAAAGATCAAAGCTCATAAAAAACAGTCACCTTATTCATAGTTACAAAACCACTTGCACTAAAGTCCGGGAAAATATCAAATTCAATCACATGTTCAAGAATTGGTTGAGCTTATCCATGTAGACTGCAGTTATTATCGAACCTAAATTGAGCATAATAGAGAACATATAATAAAGCTTTTAAGATTAATGGAAAATGACAAGCTTCAAGGGCTTTACCATACAAGTAGTCACTTTCACACACTTCGCACATGATTCGGACTGGTTAACAAAATAAAAGAAAAACAACACGCTGAACCGGTACAGGCTTAATAACTACATTCTCAATCATTGCCCTATCATTCAAGTCTTCTACAATAGGATATTTGAATCTACGTCTACATTCAACAAATCTCTCACTATATTTGGCCACCCCAAAAATTTCAAACACATGATCCTTTTGAAATCACTCTGATTTACATCTCAGTTAAAGATCCACATATGTCCCACAAACTCATAAAGATACAATCACTTGACCCAAAAATTCCATTCTACATCAACCATCCAGTCCAACAGACCATTGGCATTAAATGACAAAAGTCACCACCATCCAATCCTCCCATTAGCATGTAATCAATATGTCAGATCCAACTTCACACAAATCATCTAAGCACCTCTACAAAGTCCAACCATTGGCAAAGAAATAGATTCTCCAAAAATTCTCCTAGATCACTGAATCAGCCAACATGATGAAAAGAATTCCAAACTACGACCACTTTAATTACTTAGAACTACGAAATGACTATTAACTTTCTGAAAATAAATGTAGAAATATCATTAACACACCTTTAATTGTGCTACTCTCTCTCTTTGAAATATCTAAAGCATAATGCAATTGCTACATGCTTATCTCGATGCAAGCAACTGCATCAGGTTTTTCGAGGAACTTCTCTTGTTTAGTGATGAGCATTGGCGGATTTAGGGGCTGGCCTGGGCTAAAGCCCATTCAGTTTTCTACCTATAAAAAATTTAATCTATAAAAAATAAAAAATAAAAATTATGTGCAATTTTTTTTCTTTATTTTTTTTAATTTTTTTGGCTTACATATTAGCCTGGCTTAAAATTCATATTAGCGTGGTTCTGGATCTACCCCCTAATGAGAAGAAACTAAAGCAAAGATGTCTCTGTCCTAATTCTCGTCCACAAGTGTGATGCAATTCAATCAAAACAGAGTTATGCTATATTACCAAATTGATTTACCAAAATTATGCCAGATTAACACTTGGCAGCATTTTGGCCCAAAAACATTTTCCAATTACCAATTGAAATACTACCAAGTGTTAATCTAGCACAATTCTAGTAAAATAAATCCCATAAAATGGCATAAATGATTAAAATATGTTAGAAGAGGAAGATGTGGATAGAATTAACATGACATAAATAATGACCTTTGATCCAGAAACCAAACCTCCGGTATTTTTTAATTTTGGTTAAGGTCACTGTAAAAGATTATAATTATTCATGAATAGTCAATAGCGACCGTCATTTTACATTAATTATAGTCTAGTTACAATACCGTTAGTCTCATGTACAAAATTACAAGAATTAAAATTAATAGGTTTCTATTTCAAACTGATAATTCATTTAGCAACTTGGTTAGTCCAGAAACCAGCTCGTTAAGACAAGAGAAGCTACCGAAATTGGTGAATCAATTATTGATTTGACGCAGAAATATATGTACATAATAGATTATCTGCACATACAGCTAAATTTCCAAGTAAGAAAATACCTGAAGCTCCTCAGGGAGGTACTCATGCTTCAAGGAGAGGTCCAAGGCTCGCTTGAGGCGCTGGTTCCTCGCGTCCACGATTTCTCTAGGCAGCCGGTTCAGCGCCTCCTTCACATCCAAATCGTACATTGGGTCGTACAAGTCATCATAGCGCAACCCTTTTTGGAATAACACAGCAAAAGGTTTATACAAAAATCATCAAATTAACACACTCAAACACAAACACTCACACTATCATTACTCTGTGTGTCTCCATATGGATATAAGTTACATATTTGAATAATAGAACTAAACTCACTGTCTTTATAGCTATAGCCTATAGAAACAGACATTTGTATGTAAACAGAAGTACCGTATTTTCGGAGGCGCGTGGAGATGGTTTTCTTGTGGATGGCGGCCAGCGGGTTGCGGTTCGGGTCAACGAGCCACCGGGAGAGCGATGATGCCATTTGTGTCTCTCTCTAGAAAACTCGAGCTTTCTCTTCTGGTTTCTAGAATCTCCTGTTATCTTTGATTCTTTGATGGCCCTCCTTTCGTTTGTCTATCGTAGGCGAAATTCGCCTTAAAATGTTAGTGGAAATGCGACTTCAATAAAAACGGTCCTGCAGAGTTGCGATTCATGGAAAATTCAAATTGAAGTTTTGAGAATAGGAAAACGTTTTAAGCCCCCGTCGATGACCATTATTTTTAAAAACACAATATTTTGAATAATAATTTTTAAAAGAATGTCTATCTAAAAAAAAAAAAATTAAATTTACGTGCTAAATATTTTATAATTTGAAAGTGAGGTAAAAAAATGAGTATTTAGAATAGAGTTTGAAAATAATGATTATCAAACATAGGCTAAAAGGTGAAATACTCTTTATTTAAAGGGTTAAAATTTTAAATTAAGCCTAGATTTGGGAGAAATCATAATTCAAAATTTAATTTAAGTTAAAGTAAAAAATTAATTTTAATCACACGCAACTTTTCATCCACATATTTCAACTTTTATGAAAATTCATTAAAAATTTAATTTTAATTCCCATCAAATAGACTATAATCTCACAAAGATTGCAAATTTTTTTGCAGTATTAAAATTAAAATTATGAAAGGTTCTAAAATTTAACATAATGAAATAAAAAATTAAAGCATAATAATAATAAGTATGTTAGCAATTACTACGAATTATTATTACACAAACCACACCCACGACTTTATATTGTTGTAAAATTTATGTGATTTGTGTAATAAGTTATCAGCTATAAGCATGAGTCAAATAAAATAAATGTGAAAAAGAGTTAGAGAAGCTGGTCTAAAAAATTCGTGATAAACGCTCTAAAATCGTGTGGTCCTTCCGTCATGCGGGTACTTTTGACACTACACCACTCCAAAATAAAACTCTTATAGCTCGCAATCAATTCTCCTTCTATGGGCCGACCACAGGGAGAGAAAGAATAAGCCCTTATCAATTGCCAAAATTAGAGAATAATATAAAATGACCAAAGGGTATTTTTCAAGTGTTTATTTTTTTGTTGTGTGTAAAACAATGGGAAATCCACCCCTTTTATAGTAGAAAAATTCAACACTCTCACAATGAAAATTAATCAAATTAAACATAAATTACAAATATAATGATGAGATTAAATTTTGTATTGAATCTAAAAATTAAAATGAAAAACTAAAAAATTAAAAAATGAAACCTGAAATTTTAATTTTAATTAGAAAGTTTTTAAACTCATTTTTAACATTTCTCTCACATTCACCCACCACTTGTATACACCGCTTCTCTTTTACTTCTTCCTCTTAATTCTTTCTCGTATGGCATCTCAAATTTTGGATTGATTCTTCTATTATGAATGAAGCAAGATAATTGTAGGATAAAATAAATCAATCACAAACAAGAACGTCAATATTTTACGTAGAAACTCAAGATAAGAAAATAGCATGGACAGAAGAGGAGAATTCACTAAATCAAAAATCAAGAACAATGATTGTTGTTACAAGATTTGATGCACTCTCATCCAAATCTAAAGTGTTTCTAATGTTACGAAGAGTGTACAAGTCGTGGAATATATATATACAAACTGGAAAACAGTATTTGGAATTGAAATGCGACAACTTTTTCTCCTTGATCCATATTTGGACTCCTTTAAGACATCTTCATGCAAACACCAATTCTTAATAGAATTTAGGTCACAATTCTACAAATCTCCACCTTAAAACATAATCTCCAATGCAATGAATTACTTTTCACTCTTCATGTAACACAGCCAAATCTAGATACCCAGATTTGAAAGCATTATCATTAAATGATCCTTTAAAACCATAAATGTGAAAAATGATTAAAATTTTCTTCAACAAAATAAACATCAATGAATTATTATTTTTAAATAAATTGTGGTTAATATAAATATATGACAATTAAATTAAAAATTAACTTCACCTATAAAAATGAATTTAATGTATAAATATGATAATCCTGAGTCCATCTTGAGTCATTGTGTCAAATTATCTTACTTTCATCATCTGAAAAATGGGGAGGGAAAATGTAGAATGAGCCAACGTCTAGTAAGCAAACCTCATGCATATGATGCATACTTATGATGTGCATATACATTACTTTAAAATAAAACGTGTTTCTCATTATGTATCTCATTTTCTTTCGTTTTTTTTCAAACTTAATATTAACATTCTGAGTTCACTTGATATATCATCTAAAAAATCATAATGCAACGGACAATTATTATTTAGAGTCCGATTCATCCACTGATTGTACCGCAAAGCTATTAGCATTAACATTATCCTTGAACATAAACATTGGTCAGGTGCACCAATCCCCCCAATTGGTACTGGGATTCAACTTAAAATTCTCTTAAGGGAAAGGTTAACGAAAAGGTCGTTGGTTTGAATCTTGAAGAAGCGATAGAAAGTCATAAGGGCAAGATAGACTCAAACCCTCCCATAACAGATATTACATAAGTCGACGGCTTAGGCACATAGGCCGATCGTTATACTACAACAGTCAATTCTACATATTTTCCACAATCCCCTAAGGATAATTCAACAACAAATATCAACCAAATCCAAGCAATGCACAAACTTGGCAACAGAGAGTGTCTTTGTCAACATATCAACGTGGTTATCCTTAATATCAACCTTAATGTAATATCACTACAAGCAATCACATCACGTGCAACGTGATATTTCACGTCAATGTGCTTTTTCGTCTCGTAAAAATCAATCCTTTGTCAAGAAAGATATTACTCTAATTATCACAATAAACTGTAGACATTTGCAAGTCTTCATTGATTTCACCAAACGATACCCTCAACCATATAGCTTCCTGACAAACCTATGTAATATCTAAATACTCTATCTAAGAGTGTCAATTTGGCTCTTCAAATCTGCCTGAGAAAAGTCCCAGTCGGCCCAGCTCAAGGTTTGCCTGTGTGGCTCGAGCCTTAAAATAATTAATTAATTGCAGTAGTATAGCAGGTAGCACACACTGCCTATAAACACAGGCAGCATGTGTTGCCTGCTTGCTCGTATTCATAGGCAACAAAAAGGTATAGGCAACAATAACGCCTATCACAGGCAATGTGCAACTATATGGGCTGCCTGTTTGGTAGCTAAGTAGTGTATATATTAATAAGAAAAATTGAGCTGACTCGGCTATATAAAACTCGAGCCGAAAGTTCGGGTCGAGCCTAGATTTTTTGGTCGAGCAAAAGATTAGCTTGGGCTAAAAAAAGCCATAATCATTTTCACTCGAGGCTCGGCTCGGCTCGGCTCATCTCATTGACATCCCAAACAAACGCTATCTCAATAGTAGATAATGCAATTGTATTTTGTAATGTAGAATTCTAACTAATACCACAACTCCCAAAGGTAAACACATATCCCGTAAATGATATTCTTTCATCAAGATCTCATGCATAATCCGAAATCAGCATACCCAATGACTTCAACGATATTTCTCCCAAAATATGAACAATCATTAGTAGAGCATGCAAGTATTTGAATATCACCACACTGCTTTTCAATGTTCCTTACTAGGATTCGTGTTGTAAATCGGACCAAATAGAGACAAGGATAATATGAGCAATATGAAAATAATGGATCACACAAGAACATGAGAATTTTAATAACCTTGAACTAAAATTGTTTCACAAGATTTGGTACTTTCAATATAAACTAAACAATCATCTCGAGTTTATAATGTATATAACAATGAACTTATTGTTACTTTAACCTATAAAGAGCCTACACGTTGTCAAGTATATATAGGAGTCCAATTTTGGAATTCTGGATGAAGTAGAGCACAAAAAACTGCAGTAGAAATCAACTACGAGTCTTTCTCCCAGCTAGGTAGTGTCGCGACACTATTGTCATTGCTTCCCTTTTGCGTTGTCGACGCCTAGACGCCCTGTCTTGGACCCATTGCTTCCAAAACACTTCCTTATCCATTCCAAAATCATTTCCACAATCAACTCCTAATTCCTAATGAAATTTGATCCCTTATCAATTCAAATTTCCAAACCAAAATTATCTAGGCTTCCTCTATGAATCAAAATCCAAATCACATAGAATTTGAATCACAATATAACAAACTCCACCTTGACACAAATTTTATAGCAATGTATTAGGCCTTCATTCTTCCAATCATTCTCTATCTCTTCCACCATTCTCTTTCCAGGCATACTTAGCAATAATGAATAGAATTCAAGCACTGTTTGCATGCAAACTATCTTGGGCCCCAAACATGCTTGAAATATCCAGATTCACTTCAACTCTACTGAGTTTCCTATCATGCTCAAAGTATCCCCACGAACAATATGATCAACAAGATCACAACTAGCTCTACCTGAGCTACTGGTACATTAAAATTTGGATTTTCCGAAAAGTAAACAATTTTGGTAACAAAACTATATCGCTTCT
>NC_036244.1:7653397-7655730 GCF_002742605.1 Olea europaea var. sylvestris | reverse complement strand
TAGCTCTACCTGAGCTACTGGTACATTAAAATTTGGATTTTCCGAAAAGTAAACAATTTTGGTAACAAAACTATATCGCTTCTTGGTAAGTGATATACACAGTTTTTCGACTTAAATTAAATAATAAACATATCCATTTTCCTTTAAAGTAGATTTTGTCTACATTACTTTTATGAAATATATCTATTTTGATAATCATTTGTAGTTTTACATGATGTCACAAAACTACGTGAGCTTCTCTAGTAAGGAATGGAAAATTTGAGCTTCAAATTCATCGAAGAGTCGATATTTATGAGTTTTCAATTAAACAGACTTTGTTATTAATTGATATATATGTGTGTGCGCGTGTTTTCATATTTAACGGATCTGAAATTTTATCATTGATTTACTTACTTTTGTCGCTTCGTTCAATAGAATTTTCGAGGCTCAACCATATTTTAAATAATAAATTTTCTAAGGTATAAAAAATTAGAAAATAATAGAATATAAAATAATTAACTGGAAAGGGGAATTGAAGGGAAATGCTGAACGGACAGGGTCATTGAAGGGATATGCTGGACGGACAGGACCACGTGGCCCTTTTCGTTTAGGGCGCTGAAATGGCGCCCCTGCTATTGGAGGGGGCGCCAGGCGCCAATTAGGCCCCCAGTTTGGACATCTCGACTTTTACCACTTGGAAAAAAAAGGCAAGCTGGAATTGGACTTCTCATTAAAATTGGGCGACTTCTGGAGATAACATACGAGTTGGTGGCTGGAATTATATATAGCATTTTGCTATATGTACTTCATTCTTTACATAACGGATTATGTAATGTTATATGTCACTTAGTCATTTGCCAGTTTATATGCACAAGACAGAAAAAATAGAGACAGTGAAGCGGCTAGAATTTTTAAAGCCGAAACACGCCATCCAGCAATTGGGAGTCAAACGTTGGGGGTGCCAATATATATATATACACACACGTGCATGCAATCAGCCAGAGGAGGAACTGAATTGATAGTATATATATGCATGCACACAAAGAAAACAGCAGCTAAAAAGAAAAAGATGGTAGAGAAAAGTTTGCAACTGGTGATTTTTTTTTTTTTTGTCCTTTATTTGTCTAATTCCAACATTATGTTAGGCTAAATTATTTTGCGCTAGAATTACGATGGAATTTGTATCACAAACCTTTAAATCTTAATTTTATTTATTTTGACGTTTTAAACATGTTTTCAATTATTGAATAATTGACATAGATTTAATTTTCTCTACAATTATATGCACATTAGTTGTATGAGTTTTGTAACTTTTTTTTATCTGCAAGAGATGGAAAATAAATTAGATATATTGTCAATTGTAGTAGAATTCGACAAGGGATAAAAATATACAGCTATAATTTATGTAATCTTTAAGTATTGAAAAATTCATTAATGCATTTTTATATGTTCACATCCGTCATGGAAATATAGTTGGGTCACATATAAAAATAGGTTTAAGTCTACCCGAGAAAGATTGTTAAATAAATTAGGAATATTGGTTTTTATAATTAAGTCGTATTGTCAAATTTATAAATTTCTAGTTAAAGGGGATTGGGATCCTAGCACGCTTTTTCATCATCTTATTTTTATAAAGTTTGCATTTAATCATAACATTACATTGATTTTAATTAATTTAGGTATTACATTTATAAGTAGATCATTTAATTTATAGGAAAAATAACAAAGTTTAATAGTTTCGGTTAAAGCTAAGTTAATTCGAACTTAAACTAGTAATATTTCTGTGGGAACGATATTTGGATTCAAAAATTCACTTTTTTACTTGTTAACGAACCGTATATTTACGCTATTTTTAATTCGAAAATCGTTTTCGTTAATAAGTTTTTGTAAAAACTTATTCACGAAATTATTCTTCAAAAAAAAAAAAAAAAACCACAAGTTCGTTAATAAGTAGTAAAATGAATTTTTTTTAGGTCAAGTATTGTTCTCACGGGGATTGTACTATTTTAAGTTCAAATTAATTTAGCCTTAATTGAAACTATTGAAAGTTGTGATTTTTCTCTAACTAATTCAATAATATACAAAACCTATTTCAACTAAAATAAATGCAAGTTATAATTAAATGTAAGTGTTATAAAAATATGATAATAAAAAGCATAATAGGATCACAAATTCCCTTATATCAATCCCCTTTAGTTCGAAATTTATAATTTGATAACAAGATTCTATTATGAAGATCAATATTCTTAATTTGTGTAACAATCTCTCTTGAATAGAATTAAACCTATTTTTACATGTGACCCAATTATATTTCTATGACGAATGCGAATATATAAAAATGCATTAATGTATTT
>NC_036244.1:7651646-7653297 GCF_002742605.1 Olea europaea var. sylvestris | reverse complement strand
TACAATAACCATATTTTGGCGTGTTTGTGTTTTTCTTGAAATGACATAAACACCCCCGGGGCCCTTATGACCCGGCCCAACTTACTTTGGCCTCTTTAACATTTAACCAAATCCGAACGCACTCTGTGGTTCATTTCTTTCACAAGCGGCTAAAGATTTCTCTCTCTTCAGCTAGGGTTTCAGGTCTCTCCTCTCTCTCTCCCCCTGTTTATATGTATTAATGTTATGAACCGAAAACCTGAGGATTTTTACTTGTTCGCAGTAAGTTATCCATGGATCTATGAAGTTCGCATTTTTTCATAATTTTTCACGCCACAATTTTAGCTCTTCCGTCTTAATGTCTTATATATCAATTGTTTGGGTCTTTGCTAGATTAAATGTATATTGAATGCACAAGGCTTTTTTATTATTATTATTTATTTACTAAAAAAAATAAATTTTCTCTCGTTGCGTTGGTATTTATTTATTTATTATTATTATTTCGTGGACTATATATTCGATTTTGAGTCGCTTGATTCTGGACTTTGGAGCCTTTCATTTTTATTATTTTCAGAAACCTTAGAATGAGAATAATATAGTGGATAATGTTATATTGGTCTACTTTAGCAGGGTGTTTTAATTGAAGATGTCTCGCGTATACGTTGGAAACTTGGATCCGCGAGTAACTGAACGAGAACTTGAGGATGAATTCCGCACTTTTGGAGTTATCAGAAGGTGAAAAACTAGAGTTTTTATTATTGTTTGTAACTGGGAATGTTATTTATATAAAAGAAACTAGACTCTTTTAAGGAATTTCTGTATTAGATTGGCATATGTTCCCCTTGACTATGCTAAAATAACATGAAGTTATCATGGGGTGTGGAGGTTTCACAGTTCTGGTAGAAACATTCATATCTTAATTATGAAAATCATTATCAGACATGATGTTATCGAGGCTATCATTTAAGTAGGTAGGATCACTTTTTGGCATACTGTTCCCTCTATTGTTACCTATAACACTGATGTTCTTTACGTTGACGGGTTAATAGTCGATTGCTTCTGTCTGTCAAAATAAGAATTCTCATACCTGTCATAAGAGTGTGTTTTCTTTTTCTTACATAAAACTTATTGAATTCATTATCTCGCACATCAAGAAGATAGTCTGTTTGTTATAATGTTATTATAAACTGTTGAAAAACAAATATCTTTTACCAGAAGAGATATGATTGATCCTTGACTCAAAGGAAGTCAGCATGGATCACTGGATCTTCACATTTTATTCTACTAGAACGTTAGTTATTTTGCATGTTTTTCTTTTTTAAGTTTCAATATTTTGTGCAGTGTTTGGGTTGCAAGAAGACCCCCTGGCTACGCTTTCATTGATTTTGATGATCGAAGGGATGCCCAAGATGCCATACGAGAGCTAGATGGTAGGATTATTGAAATTTACATTGTGAATATATATTTATTATGGTCCAGTGATCATCCTATATTGAGGCCTGGAATTCATTTGTCTGGGTATGAGAAGATTCCTTTCTATTTGGTGGGTTTGTTTTCATGGGAATTAATGATGTCTACTTGATTTTACTTCTGCATTTCCAATTTGAACACACTTAGTTGTTTCACATTTTTTCCAGTACACAGTGGGACTGGTGTAGAACATCGACCTTCA
>NC_036244.1:7631425-7649460 GCF_002742605.1 Olea europaea var. sylvestris | reverse complement strand
ACTTTGAGATGGGATTATAAATGCTCTTTTTTCCCGTCTCTTGTCACAATCAGGAGCTCAAATTTTTGAAAAAGAAAAACCCCTCAGTTCGTTAGTCGGTGGCAATTGGCAACTACATAAATCTTCATCGTGATCACATTTTTGCCTGTTAGAGTTTTCTATAAAAATTATTGTGTCAGATCAGTGTTTTTGTGGGACATCTTTTAGCAGATTGTGTTGCTTTAGCCGTCGAAAATATAGAATTTTGTACCCACTTGCCCTTCTCCTTTGGTGCGAGTCTGTTGGCATTTTGAAGATATCAGCAGGCCGATTAAGAGGTCCTCACCTGGAAAGTCTTATAATTGGTGTGCTTATTGATTTTCGCTCGTTGCTGATATCCTACTTCAAATTTTAGGGTCATCTAGCTTCACTGCAGCGACCTAAATTTTATTCTATTTTTCGGTTCGTTTTCTTCTTAAAATTTGAGTTATAGAATCACTGTCCTTGATTTTGTTTGACTGTATATTTATTACTTCATTTTATCTTTCGCCTTGTTATGTGCTTCGGATTTTAAAATATTGTTTCTTGATTGTTCGGTTTGCTATGGAGCAAATAGGTTTAAAATACAATAATGTAAATGACTAGCTATCTTCACTGGTAGAGAAATGGAAAGAAACTTAAGTAATGCTTGAAGGGGATGAATTTTGCTTTTGATTTACATAAATCTATGACTAAACGAAATTTCACCATCTGTATTTTTAGCCTGTCATCGATTTTTTTCAATACTGATTTCAAGTCATTTGGACTTTGTGTCATATCGAAGACTCTTAGGCCTTGTTTGATTGCGAAGGAGGAAGGAGGAAAAGGAATTTCACCTAAGTTGGAAAACAAAAGCAACCATACCCATAAGAATTCGTTTTTCATGAAATTGGTCAAAAACGTGCTTTAAATGGTAGTACATAAGAATTCGAATTCCATTTCCACATGCGAATCAAACAATCGAAGTGGAAATTATTTTTGTTGGATGCGACATTTTTCATGAAAAATGTTGCAATCAAACATGGCCTTATAGTTGCTATCTGAAGTCATTTGAACTTTGTGCTTGTAACGTTTGAGCTCTCATCTAATGTTTGGCTATATAAATTCATATTTATATTTATAAAATTGTTTGAAGTCAATTAAAATTCAAGTTAATATAACATCGTGTCATGTTGGGAATTTTGATTAATTTTTTATTTGTCTTGGGATTCTTGTTCACTAAAATATTAAGAAATTTGAAAAGTGTTACGAAGATGTGGGGAAAACTTTGGAATGAATCAATAGAACTAGAGATATTTCACCATGTGAAAATGTTTTATAATGATATAAAATCTGTCGACTACATAAACTTCTAAGAGTAAAACGAAAAGTAATATATGATTAATCACTTCCATGGTTATTTATTTGTTTTATATGTATGCACGATAAATTTTATTCTTTCCGTCTCATCTATATATGTTGATTTTGGTTTTTACATAGATTAGAAAATTTTATTTAATATCATTGAAAAAGTTTTTCTTTATTTAATTGGTAACAACTTTTCTCCCTTGGAGAATCGTGTGCATGTATATTTGAATATTTGGATGATTTCAGGGAGTAGGTGCATTAAAATTTGTACAATTTTAAAATAAAGTGGGAAAAATTAGTTATAAATAAGCTTTTGTTTGGATTAGATTTTAATTTGAATCAAAGTCAAACAATCAATATTGAGACATTTTTTATGAGCATCACAAATTTTCAATCACACATTTTAAAAATTTCTATCAAAATTTACAAAAAATTTAATTTTAATCTTCACTAAACATTCTCTGAGTAAATTAAATAAGAAAATATTAGTAAATGAACAAAATGAATATATTCTTGACAAGGAAACGGGACTATAATTTAGGACAAGAAAATAAAGAAAACCAATCAATATAAATAAAGCGGGGGAGGTAATGATTATCGATCTATTTATACTATGCCAAAAAATTGTTGGCTAAGCTTGCACAAAGCAAATTCCAATAACTCTCCAAAATTCATTTACCCGAAATTCTTACAGGGTCCTTCACTGTGCAGAGGCTCTATATGCATTGAAAAAAAAAGTTACGCGGGCCCTATGAATGTGTGTGCCTGACAGGAGCCTGGTTTTGTAAGGCTAGCACGTTCTTACCCAAAACCTATTCGAACTGTAGATTAGCTCGATGCATGTGCACCGGACTGACTTTTTTAAGCTTAGTCTTCCTACAAGTTGCAATTTCTTTGCATTTCTTCTCTCTCATATTACAAAAGTCGTGTGTGGGCCAAAAGGACAGTAAAAAGAAAAAGAGGAATCGAAAATTTTAGGATGTGTTTGGTTTGGTATTTTTAAGTTATTTTTAGTTTTTAATTTTTAGAAATAATTTTTTAAAATGAAAAGTTGAACACATTTTTAATAATTTTAAAACAGACTCTTTAAAATAGAAAATTGAAAATGAATTCAAAACTCAAATATAAAAAGTAAAACACAGAATGTGTTCTTATCAAATTGTCAATTAATATTAGCAAAAATTGTCAGTTTGCTGCCAAATGGAGATAGATTGGAGTGTTGGACTTCTATAGAATTTAATAAAAAACGGTTTATTGCAAAATCAAAACGAAAAAAAGAAAAAAATTCAAAGAAAACAATAGAGTTGTTCTACCTTGCCAGGCGGGGGGGGGGGGGGGGGGGGGGGGTTCAGTTTTTTTTAATTTTTTTATTGCATGTGGGTCCGATGTGGGCCCACCCCAATATAAAAGCATGTACAAGGTCTAGTAAGTTTCACCCTAACAGATCAGCATTATTCAAAGGAAAATGCTGTGTGTACACTTTGTGGTGTACACACGACTTTACACCCTCTCACATGGAGGGGGCTGATGAAAATTTTATTACACGTGGGCCCTCTTCGTGTGAGGGGAGTGTAAAGTCATGTGTACACCATTGTGTATACACAGCACAATTCTTACTGAAAAACAGTAATTAATAAAAGTTACATAATGTGACACTTGGCAACTTTTACAAGCTGAGATTTTGAAAATTTTACCAGTATCATCAAATATTGATATGTAGAAATGATTGCTGGTCCTTATTTAATGAACGAATCTTGAATATCTTCATATATTTCTTTATAGAATTTGACATAAAAGAACCAAAAGATGGTCAAGACAAAAAATATAGAATTTTATTGAATTAGGCCTGTTTGAACCATATTATTTGAAAAAAAAAAAAAATTCAACAGTGATTTGATATAATTTCAACCACACATTCTTTAATAAAATAATATTATACACAAATTCAGAACATTTTTTATTTTTAATTATACATTTTTCATCAATACACTATTCAAAATTGAATTTTCATTCCAATAATATGGTTCAAACGAGGGCTTTAATAAAAAAAATAAATTTGTAATATAATATTGTGAATCTCCTAGAGTTCAGACACAACAAAATTAGATTTATGGATATTTCTTTTGTGGGACCTATTAATTTTTGGTGTTGACAAGTTTGTTGCATCATGTGCCTAGTGGTTGAACTTGTACTAGAATCATCTCGATCACTCACATTGACTCATCAATTATAAAGGAAGTTTTGTTTTGAACTTTACATTATTTGCTAAAGAAATAACATAATAGAATTATTAATATTTTATGGTTCCCACTTAAAGTGATTTTAGAAAAAAAAAAAAAAAATTTCTTCAAGCGTGTTTACACAATTTTACTCCAAGCAACTTTAATTATAACATTTGGCTGAGTAATAATATTTAAAAAAGTTTCATATCTCGGAAAGCACTTTTAGAAGCAGTTACATTGAACTAATTTCTTCTAAAAGTTTTTCTAACTACCAGGAGTACTTTCATAAAAGTACTCAAATGAATTCAAAAGCAACTTTTAAATTTCAAAAACTCATTTTAATTTTTTAGAAGATATGTCAAACGGAAGTAGCTTGCCAAATGTAGGTAGTTTGAAGTATTGGATTCACATCTATACAGTTAATTAATTAATGAATGGCGTGGTTATAGTGACTAGTGAGACCATTTTATTTGTTACACCACATTTTAATTACAGTTAAGCTTCTCGATCTTTACTCATTGTAACAATTATTTTTTTTTAATTTTTTTCTTCAAATTTATTATCTTCAACATTCCATTAATTAGTACATCTTGTCCTTTATGGTGGTTTATGTCAAATATTTTATTTCTATGCTTTGAAATGAAAGAAAAATATAACTCCGTACTTTTTTATTTATTTATTTTAAAAAATCTAATGGAAAAATAAGTTATTATATGTTGTTTCAACAAACTTTTCGAACAAAAACTGTTATCAAATATAAAATGTGTTAATTAATTGAAAGTTTGAGGGTAAGAATGCCATAAAAATCATTTCCTAAGTGTAATTAAAATGTAATTCAATGAATAAAAATTGTAGTGCGAATATTTACCCTTAATTAAAAACCAAAACTACCCAAAAAAAAAAAAAGAAAATAAAAGAAAAGAAAAGAAAAGAAAAACTTATTATTTCCAATTTTGAATAATAAAAAATAAAAGATCGAAAAATCAGTAAATTTTACGTAATGAAGACATAGCTTATGTTTGACCCCATTTTTTAAAATCTCTTTTTCAATCACACGTTCTTACATTAAAAAAATATTACTGATTACATGTAAAATAAAAGCATTCCCATATTTTTTAACTGTACATTCTTCATAAAATCACTATTTCAAAACTCATATCTACTCAAATTTTCATTAAAATGGATCCCAAACAAGAACTTAGTATAAGATATTATTGAATTAATAAAGAAATAAATTTAATAGTTAACGATTTACTTGTTGGTCAAAGTTAAAAATAAATAAATCACTTATTTTACTTTACTACAACAACTAGTAAATTTTACTAAAAAGATAATAAATTATTCAAGTATATTACAAAAAATCTAGTTATTAACTTATTTAGTTGTGTGTAAAAGTTATTTTTTATCCTTTAGAAATTAAGTTTCTATAAACGAAAAATAACTATGAAAATTCCATTCCAACAAAATAAGTATCTTGAACACAACCAAACATAGTGTACGTTAATCCCTTAAAAAAGGGAGTTTTGGTGGCACGTTTGAAAATGTGTTTTACCTTGGAAATCTACTGCCACAAAAATCTCTTCATTTGTCCCATAATTTTTAAATATTCTTTCCGCAAAACAATTACTATGCCCCCGTTTGGCACCCTTTTTATGGAAATAAAAATTAGTGGAATAGTATTTTTTTGAAAAAATGAGTGGCTGAAAAAAAAGGAAAAATTTTCGATTTATGTGTAATATTATTTTATAAAAAATTGTGTAATTGAAAATATGAGAGAGAAAAATAAAATAGAATGGAATAAAAATTAATGTGGACGGGGCGGGGTGGGGCGGGGCGGGGTCAAATCCCCTATGTAATTGCATTTGTAATGTAGATTGTACTAATTAATAAGTTAAATAAAAGGTGAAATTAAACTTATTATTTAGTACTATATTAGCATCATTCGGATTGAAATTGCAATCTAGTGAAACTGGCTTGTTTGAGCCACATTATTTTTAAAAAAAATACAATTTTTAATAGTGATTTGACATCGTTTCAATCATACATTTTTAACAAAATAATATTACACGTAAATTTAAATTTTTTTTTTTTTAACCACATATTTTTCATTAATTTAAGATGAATAATACATTTTTTACATAAAATGTGGCTCAAACATGCGATCTTTACTATATTATTGGGCTTCACGTCCTTCTCTCTACTCTCACAACTATTTACTGCATAAAATAAATGAACAAGCGACACCAATCCACCTGTTTTTCTTCCATTTTACAGCTAAGTTATAAAGCAATCTTTAATTAAGAAGTCAACCCCACACAAAATCAACATATTTTCAGTTTTCATCCACCTCATCAACAAAAATACATTTTTTTTTTCCTACTTTAAACTTTATTTTGGGACAAGTTTTTGCAGTTGACACCATCTTTCAAGCAAGAATCATGGTGGCAAAGACTAGGGAATGATGGATCCATTTATTCAAATACCCTCGGTGCAGAAATTTGGGGAAAATCAGTAGTATACAACTGAGTTGTAGGCATGGAGTTCAAGAAAGAGAAGCTAGTCAGGTATTTTCTTGTTCTTTCTTGTCTCTGCTTTCCCCCCTTTCTATTTATTTATTTATTATTATTTTTTAATAATTTTATTATTTATAGGTTTCACAATGATGAAAAACGAAATCTTGAAGTTTTCTGGGAACAGAATGAGACCCAATACCTTGACAAACAACTCCCTCTGCATAAAACTTCAGGCCCTTTAAGGAAATCTGAAGGTGGTTTTGGGGACAAGACAAAAACAAATAAGATTCGTAAATTTGGAAGGTTCAAGGTTTTTCCAGAAGGTCACGAGCCAGAAAAAATGACAGTACTTGATCCTGGAAGTGAAATTGTCTTAAAATGGAACAGAATTTTCTTGTTTTCTTGTTTGGTAGCACTATTTGTCGATCCATTGTTTTTCTTTCTTCCTTCAGTAGTGAATGAAGGGAATTCATCATGTATGCAAACTGATTTGAATTTGGGAATTATTATTACCTGTTTTAGGACAGTGGCAGATATATTCTATCTGTTGCATGTAGTCATAAAATTTAGGACTGCTTATGTATCACCTAGTTCAAGGGTGTTTGGCAGAGGTGAACTTGTCATGGATCTGAAGAAGATTGCAAGAAGGTACTTGAAATCGGAATTCTGCATTGATGCAATTGCAGCACTTCCCCTTCCTCAGGTAGTCGAATTTGCTTTTGTAACTATTGATTGAAAAATCTTTACAATGTTAACCATGTATAAATGGTATGATTATTTGGAGATCAACTTATTTTCTCTTTATCCATTAGAAGTTAGAATGAAATTAGGGCTTATCCACCTGAGGTGTTACTATGAATCCATGCATAATGGAACAAGGCTGGCGAAGAAATTTGAATGATCAGCGTAAAAAGTTGCAAGAATTGTTATGCATGTGTGGAGATTAACTGACTGAGTCGAAATAAATGGTATACAATTAGATCATTATGCAGTGATATCAGAGAAAGGTTTAGAAAGGTCATGTAGACCACCTGTGTATGCAAGTTAAATTAGAGGACCTATGCACCTTTTCCGATTTTTGAAGAAAGAAACTGATAAATGGTTTATGACTATATTCGCCGGTGATGGGATTTTATATAGTAGAAATCTGTTATCTTGTATTGAACTCTGACGTGATGCTTGATGCTAAGTGGCGAAGTCTTACACATAAGCACATCCTTTATGAAGCGATTGCAATTAATGGTGTTTAATTCGCTTGATAATGGGGAAGATATTATTCATTTGAATAAGTTCAATTGAATCTTAGCTCTAGTACTTCTTTTTATTTTTCTACAGATTGTCATATGGTCGATATTACCAGCAATTAGAAGCTCCCATACTGATCATACAAACAACGCCTTGGTATTAATAGTTCTCATCCAGTATATCCCGAGATTATATCTGATTTTTCCATTGAGCTCTCAAATTATCAAAGCTACAGGAGTTGTCACGAAAACTGCTTGGGCAGGGGCTGCATACAATCTCTTACTCTATATGTTAGCAAGCCATGTATGTCATTTTCTGTCAACAGCTTTTTTATGATCCTATTTCACTCTCAAAATGCGTACATTCCAATTATTTTTAGCTTCTTTTTAGGTATTGGGAGCTTCCTGGTACTTACTGTCAATTGAGAGACATGCAACTTGCTGGAAATCAGCTTGCAGGAATGAATCGAATAGTAATGGATGCTCCCCTAAATTTTTGGACTGTGATACTCTGGGACGTAGTGACAGAAATATGTGGGTAAACAGCACTCATGTTTTCAATTACTGTAATCCAGAGGGTACTTCAAACTTTAATTATGGGATATTCGGAAATGCCATTGGAAAGAAAGTTGTCTCGTCTGCATTTCTTGACAAGTACTTCTACTGTTTATGGTGGGGTTTACAGAACTTGAGGTATATTTTTCGAGCTTCTGCTCATCTTATTTAAATGGTTGTTCCCACTTATGTTGTATCATATGGAACCTCATTTATTTTGTCACGTTACGGTACTTATTACGTTCAAAATTTTCGTAGGATGAAACATGAATTTATACTTGTGGATTGAAAAATTTAAGTTTAGACTATCTGTTTCGTAAGAATTTGGAGTCATTTTTGTGTATTTTATTTCAGTTCTTATGGCCAGACATTAACGACAAGCACGTTTATTGGTGAAACATTGTTTGCGATACTCATTGCCATCCTGGGGCTTGTTCTGTTTGCCCATTTAATTGGAAACATGCAGGTATTTTAAGAATCCCGACACTACCTTGTATACTTGCGTTCAGAATCTTTATATTAGTTTGGTTCCGCGAGTAGTCTTCAGAAATTTGAAGAATTGCCGATCTTCTTATGTTCTGTGAATGTTTCTGTTCGATTGCTTTTTCATTGATAATTTCTTTCTAAACCTTCTCGTATATTGAGGGTTATACTCAAAATAAGAAAGGCATTTAATTTCTCACATGTTAACAATGTGTTCCTGTGAGTACCTTTTAGGCTGTTTTAACTACAATTTAGTGTAATAGAGATACTTTTTTATTATTTATTTTATCTGAATATTTTCTTGTCAAATTTGATATCATATTTATAGCACATGAATCATGTATAGACCTATCTTCAATCTATTACTGTGAGGCTCGAGGAGTGGAGGCTTAAACGTCGGGACACTGAGGAGTGGATGAGGCATCGCCAACTCCCTGAAGATCTGCAACAACGTGTCAGGCGTTTTATACAATACAAATGGCTTACAACAAGAGGTGTTGATGAAGAATCTATCCTTCAAACCTTACCTACAGATTTGCGTCGTGATATCCAACGCCACCTCTGTTTAGACCTTGTTCGGCGTGTAAGATTTTTTGTACTCAGTCTCCTCTTGTTGGTAAAATTCATTTCTCTAAATGAAAGATTTCAGTGAATTATCTCTCAACGTTCATAAATGGTTTAAATTAAACAGATAGAAATGAATAGTGGATAAAAGGATGGTAATTGTAGGTCCCTCGATATGTATAGATAAAAGCAGTTTGAGTGTTCATAAACAGTTTATAAACATGAACCAAACATAGGCTTAATATATTTGCCGAAGCTTAAATTGTTGAACCACCTTATCTCAAAGTTTAAGTTGTTAGAGAGGAGACACATTTATTTACGTAAATTTAGTTTCAACACTCCATGTTCAAACCTGATTCAATTTTTCTTTGATATGTACACAATTTAATTTTCGCAGATAGTTGGCAGCAAAGATGTACTAAACATTATTCTGATACTATGTTGAACGACTCCATCTTAAAAATTAAGCTGTTAGAGAGAAGGCACGTTTATTTTATTTAGATTCAGTCTTCGCTATCAATAGCTTCTTTACTTGTGTTATGAGTTCTCTTTGTTATAACTTATAATAGGTTAAAATAATAGCTTTTTCCAATTCCAGGTCCCCTTCTTTTCACAGATGGATGATCAGCTTCTCGATGCCATATGCGAGCGCCTAGTGTCATCCTTAAGTACTCAGGGTACCTACATTGTTCGGGAGGGTGATCCCGTAACAGAGATGCTCTTTATTATAAGGGGAACACTGGACAGCTCGACTACGAATGGAGGCAGGACGGGATTCTTCAATTCGATAACATTGAGACCGGGTGATTTTTGTGGGGAAGAACTGCTTGCCTGGGCATTGGTCCCTAAGTCTACCCTCAACTTGCCTTCTTCAACAAGAACAGTCAGAGCCCTTACTGAAGTGGAAGCTTTTGTACTAAGAGCAGAAGACCTTAAATTTGTGGCAAATCAATTTAGACGCCTTCATAGTAAGAAACTGCAACACACATTTCGGTATTATTCTCACCACTGGAGAACGTGGGCCGCTTGTTTCATCCAGGCTGCCTGGCGTCGATATAGGAAGAGAATGCTGGCTAAAGACCTAAGCATGAGAGAGTCATTTTCTTATTTTCCCGGCAAGCAATTATCCGATGAAAAAGGTCAGGAGGAGGACGACAAAAAGACTACAGCAGCCAATTCATCTCAGGTGAAACAACACTTGGGAGTCACAATACTGGCTTCGAGATTTGCTGCCAACACAAGACGAGGAGCGCAAAAACTCAAGGACGTTGAATTACTGAAGTTGCAGAAGCCTGAGGAGCCAGACTTCTCAGCTGATCCTGATGATGACTAGTTCGAGTGCAGTTTGGATGGTCTGGGACTTAATGTCCCACGTCTTTCTCTCTTACACACACCGCGAGGTACACTATGTGCTCGACCAGAATTAGTAGACTACAAGTTTCTGTACAAGAATCTCGAGCATGCGTGATGGTTGCATTAGTTGTATGTTATTAGGAAAGTATATTGTTTGAAAGAATTAAGCAGCTTTTGATCTATATAATGTTTGGTTAGCCGGTGTTTTTATGAAGCATTCCTAGTGAAGGAGTACTATCATACAGTAGCCAAGTTTATGGAACTATTTGTTTGTAACGTATTGATGAGGTCAAATCTCACTTTCAACCTTGACCCAAAAACAGTTCTTAGTTTTTACGATGTCATGGACTTAGTGGTTTCAATGAGTTGAGTCGAATCGGCTATCGAGTCAAAACTCGTGGTTTGGGCTCGGCTCAAGTAAAATGGTCCGAGCTTTTTTACGAGCTCGAGCTGACCCGAGCTTTTATTTGGCCAAGAAACCTGGGCTTGGCCTGAGCTTTCGATTCGAGCCTTATTGAGCCAAGACAGCTCGCGGGTTTTTCTTTCTTTTTTATTTTATTTATATATTCCATGACAATTCTAAGACTTTAAAATATATAAATATATATATATATATATATTTAATTTGTACAATTTTTATGAATTATAAATTAAATAAAAGTTACAACCATCCTCCTTTTTCCGAACTTGGACCGGCTATAATCAATATGGATGGAGTTAAAATTGTACATGAATAAAATATTTCGTATACAATTTTTCTTGAGACAAATAAATTTAAAAATTCCATACTTTTTTAAAGTTAATCAATTTAAAAACTTACAATATCCTTATGCTTGGATCTACGGCAACTTTTCGATCATTATACTATCAACTTGTTCTTGAATACATAATTCAGCGCATTCCCAGTCCTTTAAGCATATTAAGGTCTCAAATATATCTTCTTTTAGTCTTGATCGTTCATCTAATAAAACTTGACCATCTAAACTAAATGCAATCTCCAATGCCACCGCAGGTGTTAGTAGATCACGTTCAAATTTTTTATAAAATTGGATATTGCATTTCATTACACCTCTACCATGATAAAAGATTAAATTTCTATAATTCTTTTGATTGTAATACACTACGAACATCCATGCATGTTATCTAGCTAATTCAGAGGAAATTTCAAGATTTGTACTACTAACATCTATCATTCTAGATATTGATGAACTAAAATTAAGTGAGGGAACACTTGTATTGGTGTTCAAATAATTTCATAAATCATTTAAATTTGTTAAAATATTTTTTGAAAAAGAACTTTGAGAGGTAGAACTGCCTTGACCTTTTTTTTTTTCAACGAAATAGTTATACATTTCACATAATGTAGATTCTATATACACATGTGATAATTCCAAATTTATGAAATTTGAAATCCCCTTTATAATAGTTTTTGTGCCAGTTAAATTAAGTCGATGATCTATTAACGAAACTAAAAAAAATAAAGAGGACAATTTTTCCCAATATTTATGAAATTTTAATTTCATCGAGTAGACTACATCAACAAAAATTGGCAAAATCCTATATTTATGAAAGATTTGAGCATGTAGAAAAAGTATTGTAGAACAAGTAAATATGTAGGATAATAAGCACCGCTACACTCCTTTATGGCATTGAAAAATGGTTTTAAAAATTTCTTCACACAAAATGCAATAGACCATTCTCAATCTTCCAAATTATGTTTGGGTATGCATATATGCCTATTATTATAATATAATGAAATAACTTTATCATAATTTTCACAAGAATGTAACATAAGATATGTATAGTTCCATCTACGTGTTACATCAGTGACAAGTGATTTTTCTTGTAAGCTATACTCTACACACAAACTATTAAATGCTTGCTTTCTGGTTGGTGACACAATAATAAAATTTATTTCTTGTGTAATTTTATCTAAAGGCGATTTTATATGTTCCAATCCATCTTTTACAATCAAATTAATAATGTGGCATACACAACGCTGATGAAAAAATAAATTTCCAAATGCACACCTGAGGTCATTAATAAATTTATTAATAACAAGTTATTCACAGTAGCATTATCAAAAGTAAAACTTCGAAGCATATCTTGTATAATATCTCTTAAAACCATGTGTTGACATCTTCGAATTGGACCCTCCACGTGGCCAACTGACAGCTACTGCACGTATTCCTCCCTGCGCACAAGAACAAACGGTTAGATGTAGATGGTGATAGTAGTGGTGATAGCGGCGGTCGCATACACTCTGACGGTTAAGTCAGTGGACGGTGATAAGGGCGATGCCAAAATTGTGCAAGAGAGTGGGGAGGAGAGAATATATGTATTACTTGGTTATGGAGTGCCTAGAATTAGAAAAATCCCCTTGTTTCTTGCCAAGCCTTTGGTATTTATAGGCAAAGGCCCCGCTGGATTTGGGACACGTGCATGTATCTAACAATGTGAGGTGTCAACTCGTAGGCGTCAATCAGTCGTATCCTAGAGGGACAGGTAATTAATTCTTTTGATATGCAAATTGACATAAGGTTGAGATGTCACATCAATCAATCCAAAAAGGTAAGGAGATCTTGACACAGAAATACATATCTGAAACTGGTGGCAGAGGGGCCTCTACACTCCTTTGCCACATGGTGCCTCATCTCTTCACACTTCGGTATCAGCGGACGCCTCGGATAATATTACTTTGGTAGTGTCTATGCCTCACAGTGCGTCGACTTGAGGCTCGGGTGAGGCGTATATCATTGGGCTGACACCTCGTTGGAGAGTGGACCTGACGCGCTGAGGTGGTTAGTGAGGGGCGTAATAGTAGTCCCCAAAGTTCAGGGTTGAATATTTATATCATTGGTGGACTTTTGAAACTTTGTTGAGGAGCTTATCTTTGACTGAGGAGTTGACCCACAAGGGATGATGCCTGGGAGATGGCTTGATGCTTTTTAAAACTTTTACAACCCTTCGATTAAGGCGCTGACTCACAGGGGACTATGCGTTGAGAAGGTTGGAACTTTGTAAAGCTGAGAAGCACATCTTCGACCGAGGCGTTGATCCACAAGGGACGACGCCTGGGAGATGACCTGATACTTTGTAAAGCTTTTGCAACCCTTCGATTGAGGTACTGACCCACAGAGGACTACGAGTTGAGAAGATTAAAGCTTTGTAAAGCTGAGGAGCACATCTTCAACCGAGGTATTGACCTATAGGGGATGACGCCTGGGAGATGGTCTGATGCTTTGTAAAATTTTTGCAACCCGTTGACCGAGGTGATGGCCCACAGAGGACTACGCGTCGGGAAGGTTGAAGTTTTGTAAAGTTGAGGAGCACATCTCTGATCGAAGAGTTGACCTACAAGGGACGACGCCTGGGAGATGGCCTGACGCTTTGTAAAGCTTTTGCAACCCTTGTTTTTCAGTCAAGTCTTGTACGTATTTCCTAAGTTTTTCACCTTCTTCATCATCGAAAATGGCTCTGAGGGTAGTGGGTCCTCTGGGAGGGATTTGGAGATTGTTAGAGTGGTTGAACCCACTTTGGCCAATTCGGTCGAAATATTTGAGGCGATATTAGAGGGAAACATCTGGAGATGGCCAGACAGTCCTATAGATATTTCTGTGCATTGGGCGACGTCTAACTACCCTTCAAAATTGAAATCTGCTGACCTGGCAACACCTAGGACTGAATATAGGATCCCCGATAGTGTGGGTTTAATATTGTCGGGGCTGTGAGCTAGCTTGCTACCCAAGGTTGGGGTGCGTGGCTATTAGTGAGGCCATCCTTAGGGCAAGACTTAGGCTATACATTCACCCCTTCTTTCGCTATGTCCTAAGGTCCTATGGTCTAGCTCCAACCCAACTTAACCCGAACTCATGGAGTTAAACGGTGGGATCATGGATACTGTGGAAGGAAGCGTCCTATGGGGTAGAGATGCCCTTCTCCATCTTTCAAACCATGTACATACCTAAGGTCATGGCGGGGAGTGATAAGACCAAGGGGTGGTATTATTTGACTTCTTGAGGGCCCATATTCTATTCGTTCTCGACCTATCGAGCTCCATTAAAGACTGGAAGAGTTAGTAGTGCTGGGCATCCAGAAGGTGGAATACAATAGAGGAGGACCCCCTTGGCGCCCCTGACAGTACTAAATATTCAACTCTTAGTGAGTATTGGAATTTCGGATTTGCATGCATATTCATTTACTTCAGTTTGGATTCTAACCCTTTTTTTTTTTCTGTAGGTACTCTTTCTCGATGTGAACTGTTCACTGAGGACTTCGACACTATTTTTATCGTGTATCAGCTCCTTTCGAAGAGGAGATCTTACAGCAAGCTGATAAGGAAGAACATTCACTTCGTCATCCACGAGCTGATGGCTTTCCAGGGTAAGCTCTTTGAAGAGGTTTTATTATTCTTGATGTCCGAAGTCGTTATACTTTGCTTATTATTTTATTCTCTATTACAGATGACTTCAATAAGAAGAGGCCCGACTTTGCTACCATCCAGATGATGATGGCCGAGACGAGGGCGTTGAAGACCTCCTCGTTGGCCTATAAAAAGCAAATCGAAGACCTGATGGCTGCGACCAAAAAGCTCTAGCCTGTTGGGGATGAGGAGGATGAGGAAGAGGGCAACGCTTCCTTGTTGAAGAAGGGAAAGCAACCAGCTAAAGGCCAACTATGACGAAGACTGACACACGTCAAACAATGATCCCAACCGAGGTCGAAATAAGGGAGAATGTGGCTCCTCTGCTCAAGGCTGCTCCAGCTGTCGCAACTCCCACCCTAGTTTCGACTATTCCTTTGACTCAACTTCCGGAGTAGCAGAGAAGGAAGAGAGCTCGCTTAGGGAAGGAGGCTGATTTTTTGGGCACCAACTCTGAGGAGCTAGTGAAGGAAGTGTTGGAGGCTCTGCCTCTAGGGATCACGATTATGGCAGTGGTCCATAACAAGTACTGGACTGAAGAGTGGAGAGACCACATTGCATCTTGCACTGCGGAGGACCTTGTAGTAGCTAACAATGCCTGCATCACTCAGGCCCTGAATACCAGCGTCCAACTTGAGGGTCTGATGAAGGACCTTAGAGCAAAGAACATCGACCCGGCTCAACGACTGGAAGAGAACTTGCACTTTAAGGACGCAGTGCGGGACACAGAGGCCAAGGCTGTGGAGGCAGAGAAGAGGAGGGTGGAGGCGGAGGGCCAACTAGGGAAGGCCAATGATGATTTGGAGCGACTGAGGAAGGAGTTTCATGAGATGGAGTGCCAGGTGGTTGTTCTCACTAGGCGACTTGACCACACCAATGAGCACCACCGTCTGGCAACAGAAGCTCTAAAGGCCTTGAACAAGGAAAAGTCAAAGCTGAGGTTGGAGGCCTAGGTAGAGTAGATTGAATCTCTGAAGACTGAGGTGAAGGCAGTTGGCAAGATAGTGGTGTAACACTTCATTGATCACTTCGAGGAGCATCCATTGTACGATACCTTTGCCAACTTTTGGGCCTTCTGGAATACCCAAGTGATGTTGGAGCGGCTCAAGGAGGTTTATTCAACTCTAGACATTTTTGCACTTGAAGCAGAGTTCGGAGGGCCTACTAAAGGTTGGCCAGATATCACAGTTGCTGAGGAGGCTGCTGAGGCTTCCCAAGAGATGGAGACGGAAGTGGGGATAGGGCCATAGTGCCAATAGATTAGGGCTATATTGTAATGGCTTCGACCCACATTTTGTAATCCTTTTTAATAATGAAATGGAATTTTTTTGCCAAGAGTTATGACTTCTTCCTTTCATGCTTGAATTATCTCTATTGTATTGTTGTGATTGTGTGAATACTTCAACTCAATAATCATTATTTACTAATTACCAATAAGTAGAAGTACAGAAGGACTAATCAACGAGTAGGACACAATAATGAGATGAACATCCATTAATAATTCGAACTTAACATTATCACAAGCTAAGGCAGTGTTAGCACTTAGTCAGTTAAGGATAAGTTGCCTTCATGTTTCGAAGCACTACTTTAGGATATCTTCAGTTCAGAACAAGACACATTTATTGGTAGTACTTTTTCAAGTGTTTGATGTTCCACTGATGAGGCATCATTTTCCCTGCCATGTCTTCGATTTGATAAGTTCCGGGTTGGGATTCCATGATGATGCGATAAGGGCCTTCCTAGTTCGGTCCTAGCACTTCGGAACCTATTGGTTTTGATGCTAGGAAGACTCTCCTGAGTACCATATCTCCCCAACGTAGGGTTCAGTTCTTAACCTTCGCATTGTAGTAACGGGTCATCTTTCTTTGATATGTGGCCAGCTTGACTTAGGAGGAATCCCTTCTTTCTTTTAGAAGGTGGAGTTTGCACACTCGCACTTCCTCGTTGCTAATCTCGATGAAGTGTATGCGATGATGCGAGGGGGTTTCTCTTATTGCAATTTGGTTTGTGGTGCGAATGGCTCAAAGGACACGGGGAAGCTCATCGACCCATGCTCTTTTCGAGGCGTCAAGTTCCACTTTCAGGGTGTGCTTGATTGTTTTGTTCACTGCCTCAACCTGTCCATTTGCTTTGGGATGATGAGGTGTTGAGAAGTCATTCCTTATACCCAGTTCGTTGTATAGATCTCGCATTTTCCTATTGTCAAACTATCTTCCATTGTCGAACACAAGAGAATAGGTAATGTCGAACCTGCAAATGATGTTTTTCCAGATGAACTTTGTAGTGTTTGCCTCGATGATTTTGGCTAGAGGTTGAACTTTGACCCACTTGGTGAAGTAGTCAATAGCAACAATGACAAATGTTGCGTTTCCTTTCTCTTTCGGGAGAGGGCCAATGAAATCTACTCCCCACTTGGCAAATGGGCAAGGGCTAGTGACCATGGAGAGGCTTTGGAAAGGTTGTCTTTGAACATTGGAGAACCGCTGGCACTTGTTACATTTTTTAACAAATTGGAGCACATCCTTTTTCAGAGTTGACCAGAAATAGCCTTGTCGAAGCACTTTATGCGCTAGAGCTGTTCCTCCAGAATGGTTTCCACATACTCCTTTATGGATTCTCCTTATTATGTACGTAGCTTCTTCTCCTCCAACGCATCGGAGAAGAGGCGACGCGAAACCTCTTTTGTACAGCACATCATTCTAAGGTTGTCTTTGAACATTGGAGAACCGCTGGCACTTGTTACATTTTTTAACAAATTGGAGCACATCCTTTTTCAGAGTTGACCAAAAGTAGCCTTGTCGAAGCACTTTATGCGCTAGAGCTGTTCCTCCAGAATGGTTTCCACATACACCTTTATGGATTCTCCTTATTATGTACGTAGCTTCTTCTCCTCCAACGCATCGGAGAAGAGGCGACGCGAAACCTCTTTTGTACAGCACATCATCCTGGAGGATGAAATGAGCAGCCCTTCTCTTCAACCTTTTGGCCTCGTTCTTCGAGCCTAGATCTGATTGGTCTTTTGAGATAGGCTATGATAGGTTACATCCAGGGTGGAGTACCTTCAATCCACATTACCTCTTCGTCTCAAGCAATGGAGGGCTTTAGGAGACGCTCAATTGGAACAATTTTTAATAGCTCGAAATCTTTGTTGCTGGCCAGCTTGGGCAGGACATTTGCATGGGTATTTTGAAGGCGTGGGACCTACACCAGTTTGAACTGCTCAAAGTGGAAAACGAGGCTCAAAATTAACTTCAAATAAGTGGCTGTACCACTCTTCTTTACTGCGAATCTCCCATTAACTTGACTGACTACA
>NC_036244.1:7601390-7630192 GCF_002742605.1 Olea europaea var. sylvestris | reverse complement strand
TCATCGAACTTCCATTGTCAAAAAGCACGCGCTTCAGTCCGTTCTAAGCTACTATGGCTCTTACTACCAATGCATCACAATGAAGGTGCTGTACACCTCGTGCATCGACTTGGGAAAAAGTAATTGGTGCCACCCTATTAGCTTCGTAGCATTGGTTGACAACATTGTTGGTCTTTGGAGGGTCCTTTACCTCCCTAGCATAGTTCCTCTGTGTGTTTCGAGTGTTGTCCCCGACATGAGGGTCTCCTATGATTGTGTCTATCTCACGGATTGGCTCACCTTCTGTTGGACCCTAATTTTTCTGCCTGGATTTCCCTCGAGTTCTATTTTCTATTTTTCTGTTCCAAGGTATATGGTCCCTCTGTCACCTCGCATCTCTGTTGGACGAGGTGGACTACCGATGATATTCATGATACTGGTCCCCTAGAGGAGCGGGGGTTACTTTTTTGTGAGGATTGAGGAGCATCCCTGCATTCGCTGGTGTCATCACCGTAGAAACAATGGAAGGTACAGTACTTTTCTCCTTCCAAGGGCTGGTTTGCCTATTTTTTCTTGCGTCGGTTCATTAGGTAGATGTTAAGATGCCAAATATTTAATGGTGCCGACCACAGCAAAGTGGCCAAATAAAAGGACTAAAGTTGTCCCAAAATTGAAGTCACTAACAACCCATTGAAGTTGCCATCTTTCTCACTGAGATTGAAATCCACAAGTTGCACATCTACATAATATGGTGGTACTCAATGGCCTAAGCTCCACCAAGATTGAGGTTGGAAGGACCCAAATGGGGTCAAATGACCCCACATTTTTTTGTCGTTTCTTTCACCACTTACTTTGACGCTCATTAAGGAATGTCAAACGAAATCGAAATATTGCATTATTAATATCATTTCGAAGTATTCACATAATAGTTTTTCACTCATTAATGGCGTGTAGAACGCCTAATTGCAGCAAAAGTTATGGCATGTCAAAATATGCTGTTCCAAACTAGTATTTCAAGAATTTCAATAATATGTTAACTTTAAAAACTTGCTGACAATCGTACTCTAGCTGAATTTACAAATTGCCCACATCACTTAGAAGCTCATTTAATTTTGAGAACTACATTGTAATCATATCGACTGGTTAAAATGGATATTGAAAATAGTTAAATGTGCATCAAACATATGTCTTTAAAAAAGACGTCTATCTTTCTTTTAAGAATTTCTAATTATTTCATTAACATTTATTATCTTTGCACAACAAATTCTCAATATGATTTATATCATTTTGTCAGCAAATTTTACATGGAGTGTGACATAAAATTTTTTAGAATCATTATAGATTAAATGCAATCTAAATTACTTTCGAACTAAATTTGAATTTCATTTACTTTCTAGATTGAATTTGAATTTTATTTCAATATATTTACTTCCTACATTCAGCTTGATTTACTACCCATCGGATCAACATTTGTCAATGAAGTGGTAAACAAAATTATACAAGTAGTAAAATTCATTTGACGATATTGATAATGTCATAATTATATGACATTTTCAAACTATCAGGATGTGTAGATTACAATTGTAGTAGTGTATTGAATTATTTTTATTAATATTATTTTATTTAAAAAAATTACATTTTAATTTTTGACCCCACAAGACAAAAGGTCTGGGTCCGTCCATACTTTTCCCCACTCTTTTAGGGCTCCGCCGACACCTTCTTCTCTTACAATGGGTATTTAGTATCAGAGTCTATTAAGCTTAAATGAACAATTCGATCAAATTAGGATTAAAAACGAGCACACGCATTCCGAAATTAGTGTGCTATAAGCCTGCATGGGCATGTTAAGGATAAATATCCAACGATGAATAAAAGATGAAATAAATATATAACATATAAAAGTTTGTTTTACTCCTCTTAACAAAATTTTACTTTTAAGATGGAACTCGTATCTCAAAAGGATGAAGGACGAGACTGGAGCGTATAGATAGTTTGTGCAATTGAGAATTTATGTGAATTTCAAGTGGGAAAAATTGCATGGACTTGGTCCTTTACAATAGGTCATATTGATGAAAGACCTTCCGTTATAGTTGTACAAGTCATCCCATGGACAACTGTTCAGATCTTCGTGAACAGACCTGCTACCGTCTTGAAAAAGTAATCTGAATTTTTTTGCACTAGTCCAAGTCAGGAAATAAAACGGCTTTCGCGTAACATCTATTTTGAGGGTTTTTAGCCATTCAGACTGACAGTTCTACTATAATGGAATGTTGAGGATCGACTTGCTATTTGGACAGCAAGTTTAGTTCTCAGGTAGTTAGGTATGCAATCCTGAAAGAACAGGAAGCTAATTTACATTGAGTGAAGTTCAAAATGCACAATATAAGGTGAAATATGATACACTATAATACACTCAAAGCTAGGAATCCATCCAATAAATGGTGCGGCATTGAGAATAAACACGAAAATTTTGATTTTTTTTCAACCTATGCCAAAGGTTAAACCATAATAACTACATACGGAAGACTAATATGATCGCTATCCTTTCTAACGTAGAAAATATGTGTAGGGTGTATATTGATCACCAAAGTTGGCCCAAGCTCAGTTTATTTCCACCAATACACCACAACCGGACAGCCAAATGACCCGAGACAAAACCAAGCTTCCACTTTCGGTTGCCAAGGAGATAACCCACCTAGAACACCACAAAGGTGGCAAAGAAGTAGAAGAAATCACAGAAGTTGAGTGTTCAGAGAGAAAGAGAGAGAGGCGAAACGTTGTCTTGCAAATAAAGGGAGAGACCCAATGTATTAAATCAAGCGGCCCAAATAAGATAAGTAACACTAGGGTAGCAAGTGGATCAAGTAGAGGTCAATAAGTAGACAAATGGGCTGCCAAGTAAATTCTCTCATTGTTGATCATCCAAAAAAGTGGGTTGGGCCATGAGCAACACTAAAATATTTAGGTTGCTTCAAATGACCCAATTAACATTTGGGTCATGTTTTCTTGATTGTGGTATTACAATTTTTCGTTAAGTCATTTGGCTAAGTCGACTAAAGATTAAAATCAAATAAAATCATAGTTCGGGGAGGTCGTTTGACAACAAATTGCCTAACAATACGGGAAAAAAAAGTAGAACGATGAATATATAAAATGACTTTCATGATCTTACAGACCTTTATTGACTTGGTGACTAATATGCACTCGAAAAAATTGGTCGAACTAACCAAAATGTAGTGAAGTATACAAGCTATGTACAATGGTGACGTTTCACATCCATTCTTTTGCTGTCGTTGATCCTTTTCGTTGACTGATTTGCTCTCCAATCGAGTCAAGACCAACTAGAAGGAAGGTCACTCGTTGGAAAAGTAGAGAGTAGAAATGAAGTCCTTGAGCTAATAAAAGGCTTCTGAATGAAGGAGTACTATCATACAGTAGCCAAGTTGAAGGAACGACTTGTTTGTAACATATTGATGAGTTCAAATCTCACTTTCAACCTTGAATAAAAAATAGTTCTCAATTTTTACGATGGCATGGACTCCGTGCTCTTGGTGTATGCGTGACGTTCTATACCGTCCATAGTTTGCGGGCAATTCATCTCTATGCATTTTGGATTGTCGTCCCTGGAGATTGCACCTAGTGCTAGGCTTTTGTTGTGGTTCCCGCTTGGATGCTAAAATGGACTCACAGTATCCACATCTCCGGTCTAATACCGACCTAGATTTTCCTTGACTGTGGTGGGTTTTGAAGTGTCTGTCAAGGGCGCCACGGGGGTGATCATCAACAATGCACTGTAGTAAATAAAAATGATATTGTCACTTGATGTACATTTAACTTGGCATATAATATTCATTAATGCTTTGAGAAAGAGAAAATGATAATAAAAAAAATAAAAAAAGGGGCAAAAAAGAAAATTAGCCATTTATTAACAATCATGCCATGTTGACAAAAAGTTTGACACTCTTTCTGACAGCACACTTACAATAGGGGGGTGGGAAGTATTTTTTGACATTTTTATTCACGCGGATCCCACATAAATATGAGTGTTGATCAATGATTTTGTCAACCCCTATCTGACAACTCAACTTAATTCATTTGTTAAAGTAGATTGAGATTTAAGAGTTCTTTGTTATTCAGTATACAGTGCTGCAATTTTTACAGTTTGGCATTTATGTTCTGAGGAATTTTGCAGCAAGTACAACTGCTTTTGTGACATGTCTTTTTCTCTGTAGAGTTAATATATTTTAATTATAAAAAATTGTTGAATCTTAGTACTCATGTGATTTCTTAAGACCGTGCTACATAAATATAGGGGTTGACACAACGATTGACATAGCACACACATGGGGAGGTCGGCATTATTTTATTCGCGCGACACTCATGCCTCGGTTGTGAGTGTGGTGTCATTCTTTGTGTCAAACATTATGTTCATTTCGTATTTCCTTTGACAAAAGATATTTTTTAGCTTTATTTTTTATTTTATTTTATTTTCTTTGAAAAGGCAATATGGCAGAATCTCATGTATCTGTCAAATTGGACCGTCGGAATTAATAGGTCAATAATTATTATAGATTGAATGTTAGGTTCTCTTTTGCTACGGTTTAAAGATTAAAAAATTAGATGATTGTCACAAATATTTCATATAAAGAAATGATTGTCCTTGGCAGTCTATGATTTTCATTTTTTTTTTCCAATTTTTTGGAGTGTTTGACGTTAGTATTTTTGTCTTGTTATACGTTCTTTGAATAAGGATCCTAGGGACAATCGAGGAACTAAGAAATTGGTCTTAATTCATAACGATGTATTGGACTGTCAGGTCGTTCAAAGGGTTGGAGTACAGAGGTGACATGAAGGAATTTAATGGAAGAATAATTTTAGCTTGCAGCAAGTACTAGCCAACGATGGTTGATTCAGCCTGAGATGCAAAAGGATTTTAAAGAAAAACCAATCCATGATTTCATTAAGTATGAACAATCAGGTCACGTTTAGGAAAATTGACCAACTGAGGGAGCCGGGTTAGACATTGTGAATCAGTTCATCTTTCTTCATGAAAGATGATGATACCATTTGAACAAAGATATGTATGTCCTCGTGTGAGGTAGCTATAGTTGTTATGATAGGGAATGTGTTACTGTTATCAAGTTGACGTTTGAACACGGACATTGGTTTTGCATTTCTGCAAAGTAATTGTTGGAATTAATGTCGAAAACTAATGAGCTCTCAAGAATACCAAACATGAGAATCACACCATAATTTTGGAATTTTTCACGTAAGCATGCATTGATTTTATCAAAGTATTTTAATTTTTTAATATTTTCTTTGCAAAAATTTATTTTTCTTTCAAATTTCTAGAATAAGATGTATGTATTACATGACTATTTCACCCAAACTCGCTTCTTGATACAACACTAAGGGCCCGTTTGGTAAGACTTTTGAAAATTCAAAAGCTTCTTTTGAGATCATAAAGTTGTTTTTAGACGTGTTTGGTAGGACCCATCATGAAAATAAGATCAAGAAAGTTGTCTCGACTATCAATCTTTACTAAATAAATCACCTTGGAACAAGAATCCCGTGCAATACGTGACAAGTAGATCAAACCAACATCAAAGAAATGAACAGTATCAGCAATGCAAGCAGCAAAGAAACCACAGCAAAGTGGCCAAATAAAAGGACTAAAGTTGTCCCAAAATTGATGTCACTAACAGCCCATTGAACTTGCCATCTTTCTTCACTGAGATTGAAATCCACAAGTTGCATACCTACATAATTTTGGTGGTCCTCGACTGCCTGAGCTTGATCAATATTGAGGTTGTTTTCCCCACTCTTTTAGGGCTCTGCCGACACCTTCTCCTCTCACAAGCATGCTGAGGTGGTAGAGATGGGTATATAGTATCAGAGTCTATTAAGTTTAGATGAATAATTTGATTAGATTAAGATTAAAAAACGAGCATACGCATTCCAAAATTAGTATGCTATAGGCCTCCAACAAGTTACCATCTTGTATGTGCATGTCAAGGATAAATATCCAACGTTGAATAAAAGATGAAATAAACATATAACATATAAATGTTTGTGTTACTCCTCTTAACAAAATTTGACTTTTAAGATGAAACTCCTATCTCAAAAAGGATGAGGGGCGAGACTGGAGCGTATAGATAGTTTATGCAATTGAGAATTTATGTGAATTTCAAGTAGGGAAAATTGCATCGACTTGGTCCTTTACAATAGATCATTTTGATGAACGAACTTCCATTATAGTTGTACAAGTCGTCCCATGGACAACTGTTCAAATCTTCGTTAACAGTCCTGCTGCCGTCTGGAAAAAATAATCTGAATTTTTAGTCAGGAAATAAAATGGCTTGCGCGTAACATGTATGTTGAGGGTTTTAGTCATTGAGACTGACTGTGACACTATAATGGAATGTTGAGGATCTACTTGCTATTTGGGCAACAAGTTCAGTTCTCAGGTATGCAATCCTGAAAAAACAGGAAGCTAATTTACATTGAATCAAGTTCAAAATGCACAGTATAAGGTGAAATATGATACACCATAATACACTCAAAGCTAGGAATCCATACAATAAATGGTGCATCATTGAGAATAAACAGGAAAATTTTGATTTTCTTCAACCTATACCAAATGTTAACCATAATAACTACATCTGGAAGACTACTGTGATTGCTATCCTATCCAACATAGAAAATATGGAAAAAAAGAAAAAGAAAAAAGGAAGTAGAACGATAAATATATAAAATGACTTTCATGATCTCGCAAACTTTTATTGACTTGGTGACTGATATGCACTCAAAAAGATTGGTTGAACTAACCAATATGTGGCGAAGTATACAAGCTATGTTCAATGGTAACGTCCCTCACAAAGCTCTAGGGGCGGGGCGGTGGGAGCTCTCAAGGTTGGAGTTCAACCTTTACGTTCAATGGAAATGTTTCACGTCCAGTCTTTTGCTGTCATTGATCCTTTTTGTTAACTGATTTGCTCTCCAATCAAGTCAAGGCCAACCAGAAGGAAGGTCACTCCTTGGAAAAGCAGAAAGTAGAAATGGAGTCCTTGAGCAGATAAAAGGCTTCTGACTGAAGCTGTAAGCAAGAGGAAAGAAAGGGCTAGCTCTTTTCTGTATATCTTATTGCTTTTCTTAACCGGTCGAGGCTTTTGTTCTTTCAATGGGGTCAACTCTGAAAGATCACTTTCAGAAGCACCTCGGATGATCTGTCGTTGTAACATTGATTTCATATCCTTGTCAACAACAGCCAGTAAATCGGATTCCGAAGATCTGCCTGCTTTTTTTGTCACAATCCACTCGTATGAACTGCCCAACTGGAAGAGTCCCGATACCATTGCGTTGAATTTTGTTACAGACATGGTGTTTTCGAAAAGTAGGTAAGGGGCGATGAACGGAATGGATTTTGGTGCCGGGAGAACGTTAAGTAATGTCATAAGAATCGGCACGTAGCAAATAACCCACATGGGAAGCTCGGCTTCAGGGATAAACATGGTTAAAGGAAGAATTACGCAAAATAATGTGAAAGAATAGAAAGGAAGGATCAGTTTTCTCAACAAGAAGAAGAGAAATAATAAGTTTGCTTTCTTCCATATTGATATCTGCAAAATGTTTTTTATTAATTACCATTAACGATATTTCCATCTCGAAACTATTTAAAAGGATATATGCAAGCACGAAATGTACCTTCGAAGTTATGACAGACGGCAGACACAGCGAAGAGGCTCCAGGTAGGGGGTTGTGTTGGTTCTATGATCGCCTCCATTTTTGGAGCTTTGGCAAACTCTGCTACAAAATCTGCGAGGGCTTGTCCCTTGATGGCACTTCAAGGCTTGAAAAGTAGATCGGACTCGCTGAGCTCAATTGTCCATTTTAATAGGCGACCTAAAGCGTCTATCTTTTGTAGTACTTGTTTGAGCGAAAAATTGATTAGAACTTCAATGGAGTGAGCCTGGAAGTATGGCCTCAATTTATTTGATGCAGTAATGAGGAAAAGAGTGAGCTTCTCCATGTTTGGGTAGCGAGCTTCGGCTGGCAGTAAGGCCTTGCTAATGTCGTATACTAGTAGCTGACATGTCTCCTCTTCTCTGACGAGGACTGCTCTGACTGCCTCCTCTGAGACTGCCAAATACAGTAGAAGGGACTCAAACGATTTAGGCTTTGACAATAGGGTGCCTTTCCCAAGGGCTTCTTCAGTGCCTAGAAGGTTAGTTCGTATTCTTCTGTCCATTGAAAATTGTTCCCTTGCTTCAAAATATTGAAGAAGGGTAAACTTTTGTCTGTGGCCTTAGAGATGAAGCGGCTGAATGCAGTGATTCGCCCGTTAAGGCTTTGCACCTCTTTCGATTTCTAAGGTGATCTCATTTCTAACAATACTTCTATTTTTTAGGGTTTGCTTCAATTCCCCTTTAATTGATAATGTAACCTAAAAATTGACCCTATGCTACTCCAAAGGTGCACTTCAGTGGGTTCAACTTCACTTTGTATTTTCTCAGAATTTGAAATGTGTTGTCGAGGTGACTTTCATGATCCCTTGCATTGAGGCTTTTCACTAGCATATTGTCTACATAAACTTCCATGGTTTTGCCAAAGAGTAAGCAAACATCATATTGATAAGCCTCTCGTAGGTGGCGTTTGCGTTCTTTAATCTGAAGGGCATTACCTTGTATCAGTACAACCCTCTACGGGTGATGAATGAGGTGGCCTCTTCATCAACTTGGAACATTGGGATCTGGTTATACCCTGAGTATGCGTCCATGAAGATAAGGAGTTCATGTCCGGCCATGGAGTCTACAAGTTGGTCTATCCTTGGGGGATGGAAGGTGTCCTTTAGGCAGGCTCTGTTCAAGTTCGTGAAGTCAACATATACCCTCCACTTTTCGTTAGGTTTCTTTATTAGGATGGGGTTGGATACCCATTTCGGGTAGATGGCCTCTTTGATGAAGCCATTGCGACTCAGTTTATCAACTTCCTCTTTGAGCATCTCATATCTCTCCGGGTTGAGGGCTTGTCCCTTTTGCCGATATGTGCATAGGTGGGGTTGATGTTCAAGTGATGACAGCTGACCCTTATGTCTATTCCCACCATATCCTCATGTTTCCATACGAAGACGTCCAAGTTTTTTTGTAGGAAGTCCATTAATTCCTTTTTGATCTCATGTGGTAGTGCTTTTCTTAGCTGTAAGACCTGAGTGGGGTCTTGATGGTTTGTAGGAAAGGTTTCTAGTTTCTCCATTGGGGTTGCATTCGACTCGGGATCAATAACTGAGGATCCAATTCATCTAGAGGTGTCATTCTTCAGGGGTCTCGACCATGTTGACGTCTCTCTCATGTTTAAAGTTATGCCCTTGTTCAGAGATGTCGAGCATTTCTATATCCACACTGGTTTCGTCTGCAATATCGGTTATGATGATATTTACAATACGGGCCTCAGACTTTCGAAATGAGTTGAGGTAGCATTCTCTTGAGCCCATTTGGTCACCTCGAACTGTAGCAATCTCATGCTCAATTAGGAACTTCATACATAAGTGGTGAATCGAGGTGATTGCCAAAGCTCTTTTAGAGCAGGTCAACCTAGTACTGCTTGGTAAGCTGATCTATGGTCTAACACCAAGAATTTCATGAAGTGGTGGGCCACTAGGGGACTGACCCCATCTCAATAGCCAATGTTATCTGTCCTCGTGGGACGATGCTGTCACTAGTGAATCTATATAGTAGGTCAGTCATAGGGATTAAGCCATGCACAATTTGCATTTTATCAAAAGTTGAACTAAATAGTATGTTCATCGAACTTCCATTGTCAAAAAGCACGCGCTTCAGTCCGTTCTAAGCTACTATGGCTCTTACTACCAATGCATCACAATGAGGGTGCTGTACACCTCGTGCATCGACTTGGGAAAAAGTAATTGGTGCCACCCTATTAGCTTCGTAGCATTGGTTGACAACATTGTTGGTCTTTGGAGGGTCCTTTACCTCCCTAGCATAGTTCCTCTATGTGTTTCGAGTGTTGTCCCCGACATGAGGGTCTCCTATGATTGTGTCTATCTCACGGATTGGCTCACCTTCTGTTGGACCCTGATTTTTCTGCCTGGATTTCCCTCGAGTTCTATTTTCTATTTTTCTGTTCCAAGGTATATGGTCCCTCTGTCACCTCGCATCTCTGTTGGACGAGGTGGACTACCGATGATATTCATGATACTGGTCCCCTAGAGGAGCGGGGGTTACTTTTTTGTGAGGATTGAGGAGCATCCCTGCATTCGCTGGTGTCATCACCGTAGAAACAATGGAAGGTACAGTACTTTTCTCCTTCCAAGGGCTGGTTTGCCTATTTTTTCTTGCGTCGGTTCATTAGGTAGATGTTAAGATGCCAAATATTTAATGGTGCCGACCACAGCAAAGTGGCCAAATAAAAGGACTAAAGTTGTCCCAAAATTGAAGTCACTAACAACCCATTGAAGTTGCCATCTTTCTCACTGAGATTGAAATCCACAAGTTGCACATCTACATAATATGGTGGTACTCAATGGCCTAAGCTCCACCAAGATTGAGGTTGGAAGGACCCAAATGGGGTCAAATGACCCCACATTTTTTTGTCGTTTCTTTCACCACTTACTTTGACGCTCATTAAGGAATGTCAAACGAAACCGAAATATTGCATTATTAATATCATTTCGAAGTATTCACATAATAGTTTTTCACTCATTAATGGCGTGTAGAACGCCTAATTGCAGCAAAAGTTATGGCATGTCAAAATATGCTGTTCCAAACTAGTATTTCAAGAATTTCAATAATATGTTAACTTTAAAAACTTGCTGACAATCGTACTCTAGCTGAATTTACAAATTGCCCACATCACTTAGAAGCTCATTTAATTTTGAGAACTACATTGTAATCATATCGACTGGTTAAAATGGATATTGAAAATAGTTAAATGTGCATCAAACATATGTCTTTAAAAAAGACGTCTATCTTTCTTTTAAGAATTTCTAATTATTTCATTAACATTTATTATCTTTGCACAACAAATTTCTCAATATGATTTATATCATTTTGTCAGCAAATTTTACATGGAGTGTGACATAAAATTTTTTAGAATCATTATAGATTAAATGCAATCTAAATTACTTTCGAACTAAATTTGAATTTCATTTACTTTCTAGATTGAATTTGAATTTTATTTCAATATATTTACTTCCTACATTCAGCTTGATTTACTACCCATCGGATCAACATTTGTCAATGAAGTGGTAAACAAAATTATACAAGTAGTAAAATTCATTTGACGATATTGATAATGTCATAATTATATGACATTTTCAAACTATCAGGATGTGTAGATTACAATTGTAGTAGTGTATTGAATTATTTTTATTAATATTATTTTATTTAAAAAAATTACATTTTAATTTTTGACCCCACAAGACAAAAGGTCTGGGTCCGTCCATACTTTTCCCCACTCTTTTAGGGCTCCGCCGACACCTTCTTCTCTTACAATGGGTATTTAGTATCAGAGTCTATTAAGCTTAAATGAACAATTCGATCAAATTAGGATTAAAAACGAGCACACGCATTCCGAAATTAGTGTGCTATAAGCCTGCATGGGCATGTTAAGGATAAATATCCAACGATGAATAAAAGATGAAATAAATATATAACATATAAAAGTTTGTTTTACTCCTCTTAACAAAATTTTACTTTTAAGATGGAACTCGTATCTCAAAAGGATGAAGGACGAGACTGGAGCGTATAGATAGTTTGTGCAATTGAGAATTTATGTGAATTTCAAGTGGGAAAAATTGCATGGACTTGGTCCTTTACAATAGGTCATATTGATGAAAGACCTTCCGTTATAGTTGTACAAGTCATCCCATGGACAACTGTTCAGATCTTCGTGAACAGACCTGCTACCGTCTTGAAAAAGTAATCTGAATTTTTTTGCACTAGTCCAAGTCAGGAAATAAAACGGCTTTCGCGTAACATCTATTTTGAGGGTTTTTAGCCATTCAGACTGACAGTTCTACTATAATGGAATGTTGAGGATCGACTTGCTATTTGGACAGCAAGTTTAGTTCTCAGGTAGTTAGGTATGCAATCCTGAAAGAACAGGAAGCTAATTTACATTGAGTGAAGTTCAAAATGCACAATATAAGGTGAAATATGATACACTATAATACACTCAAAGCTAGGAATCCATCCAATAAATGGTGCGGCATTGAGAATAAACACGAAAATTTTGATTTTTTTTCAACCTATGCCAAAGGTTAAACCATAATAACTACATACGGAAGACTAATATGATCGCTATCCTTTCTAACGTAGAAAATATGTGTAGGGTGTATATTGATCACCAAAGTTGGCCCAAGCTCAGTTTATTTCCACCAATACACCACAACCGGACAGCCAAATGACCCGAGACAAAACCAAGCTTCCACTTTCGGTTGCCAAGGAGATAACCCACCTAGAACACCACAAAGGTGGCAAAGAAGTAGAAGAAATCACAGAAGTTGAGTGTTCAGAGAGAAAGAGAGAGAGGCGAAACGTTGTCTTGCAAATAAAGGGAGAGACCCAATGTATTAAATCAAGCGGCCCAAATAAGATAAGTAACACTAGGGTAGCAAGTGGATCAAGTAGAGGTCAATAAGTAGACAAATGGGCTGCCAAGTAAATTCTCTCATTGTTGATCATCCAAAAAAGTGGGTTGGGCCATGAGCAACACTAAAATATTTAGGTTGCTTCAAATGACCCAATTAACATTTGGGTCATGTTTTCTTGATTGTGGTATTACAATTTTTCGTTAAGTCATTTGGCTAAGTCGACTAAAGATTAAAATCAAATAAAATCATAGTTCGGGGAGGTCGTTTGACAACAAATTGCCTAACAATACGGGAAAAAAAAGTAGAACGATGAATATATAAAATGACTTTCATGATCTTACAGACCTTTATTGACTTGGTGACTAATATGCACTCGAAAAAATTGGTCGAACTAACCAAAATGTAGTGAAGTATACAAGCTATGTACAATGGTGACGTTTCACATCCATTCTTTTGCTGTCGTTGATCCTTTTCGTTGACTGATTTGCTCTCCAATCGAGTCAAGACCAACTAGAAGGAAGGTCACTCGTTGGAAAAGTAGAGAGTAGAAATGAAGTCCTTGAGCTAATAAAAGGCTTCTGAATGAAGGAGTACTATCATACAGTAGCCAAGTTGAAGGAACGACTTGTTTGTAACATATTGATGAGTTCAAATCTCACTTTCAACCTTGAATAAAAAATAGTTCTCAATTTTTACGATGGCATGGACTCCGTGCTCTTGGTGTATGCGTGACGTTCTATACCGTCCATAGTTTGCGGGCAATTCATCTCTATGCATTTTGGATTGTCGTCCCTGGAGATTGCACCTAGTGCTAGGCTTTTGTTGTGGTTCCCGCTTGGATGCTAAAATGGACTCACAGTATCCACACCTCCGGTCTAATACCGACCTAGATTTTCCTTGACTGTGGTGGGTTTTGAAGTGTCTGTCAAGGGCGCCACGGGGGTGATCATCAACAATGCACTGTAGTAAATAAAAATGATATTGTCACTTGATGTACATTTAACTTGGCATATAATATTCATTAATGCTTTGAGAAAGAGAAAATGATAATAAAAAAAATAAAAAAAGGGGCAAAAAAGAAAATTAGCCATTTATTAACAATCATGCCATGTTGACAAAAAGTTTGACACTCTTTCTGACAGCACACTTACAATAGGGGGGAGGGAAGCATTTTTTGACATTTTTATTCACGCGGATCCCACATAAATATGAGTGTTGATCAATGATTTTGTCAACCCCTATCTGACAACTCAACTTAATTCATTTGTTAAAGTAGATTGAGATTTAAGAGTTCTTTGTTATTCAGTATACAGTGCTGCAATTTTTACAGTTTGGCATTTATGTTCTGAGGAATTTTGCAGCAAGTACAACTGCTTTTGTGACATGTCTTTTTCTCTGTAGAGTTAATATATTTTAATTATAAAAAATTGTTGAATCTTAGTACTCATGTGATTTCTTAAGACCGTGCTACATAAATATAGGGGTTGACACAACGATTGACATAGCACACACATGGGGAGGTCGGCATTATTTTATTCGCGCGACACTCATGCCTCGGTTGTGAGTGTGGTGTCATTCTTTGTGTCAAACATTATGTTCATTTCGTATTTCCTTTGACAAAAGATATTTTTTAGCTTTATTTTTTATTTTATTTTATTTTCTTTGAAAAGGCAATATGGCAGAATCTCATGTATCTGTCAAATTGGACCGTCGGAATTAATAGGTCAATAATTATTATAGATTGAATGTTAGGTTCTCTTTTGCTACGGTTTAAAGATTAAAAAATTAGATGATTGTCACAAATATTTCATATAAAGAAATGATTGTCCTTGGCAGTCTATGATTTTCATTTTTTTTTTCCAATTTTTTGGAGTGTTTGACGTTAGTATTTTTGTCTTGTTATACGTTCTTTGAATAAGGATCCTAGGGACAATCGAGGAACTAAGAAATTGGTCTTAATTCATAACGATGTATTGGACTGTCAGGTCGTTCAAAGGGTTGGAGTACAGAGGTGACATGAAGGAATTTAATGGAAGAATAATTTTAGCTTGCAGCAAGTACTAGCCAACGATGGTTGATTCAGCCTGAGATGCAAAAGGATTTTAAAGAAAAACCAATCCATGATTTCATTAAGTATGAACAATCAGGTCACGTTTAGGAAAATTGACCAACTGAGGGAGCCGGGTTAGACATTGTGAATCAGTTCATCTTTCTTCATGAAAGATGATGATACCATTTGAACAAAGATATGTATGTCCTCGTGTGAGGTAGCTATAGTTGTTATGATAGGGAATGTGTTACTGTTATCAAGTTGACGTTTGAACACGGACATTGGTTTTGCATTTCTGCAAAGTAATTGTTGGAATTAATGTCGAAAACTAATGAGCTCTCAAGAATACCAAACATGAGAATCACACCATAATTTTGGAATTTTTCACGTAAGCATGCATTGATTTTATCAAAGTATTTTAATTTTTTAATATTTTCTTTGCAAAAATTTATTTTTCTTTCAAATTTCTAGAATAAGATGTATGTATTACATGACTATTTCACCCAAGCTCGCTTCTTGATACAACACTAAGGGACCGTTTGGTAAGACTTTTGAAAATTCAAAAGCTTCTTTTGAGATCATAAAGTTGTTTTTAGACGTGTTTGGTAGGACCCATCATGAAAATAAGATCAAGAAAGTTGTCTCGACTATCAATCTTTACTAAATAAATCACCTTGGAACAAGAATCCCGTGCAATACGTGACAAGTAGATCAAACCAACATCAAAGAAATGAACAGTATCAGCAATGCAAGCAGCAAAGAAACCACAGCAAAGTGGCCAAATAAAAGGACTAAAGTTGTCCCAAAATTGATGTCACTAACAGCCCATTGAACTTGCCATCTTTCTTCACTGAGATTGAAATCCACAAGTTGCATACCTACATAATTTTGGTGGTCCTCGACTGCCTGAGCTCGATCAATATTGAGGTTGTTTTCCCCACTCTTTTAGGGCTCTGCCGACACCTTCTCCTCTCACAAGCATGCTGAGGTGGTAGAGATGGGTATATAGTATCAGAGTCTATTAAGTTTAGATGAATAATTTGATTAGATTAAGATTAAAAAACGAGCATACGCATTCCAAAATTAGTATGCTATAGGCCTCCAACAAGTTACCATCTTGTATGTGCATGTCAAGGATAAATATCCAACGTTGAATAAAAGATGAAATAAACATATAACATATAAATGTTTGTGTTACTCCTCTTAACAAAATTTGACTTTTAAGATGAAACTCCTATCTCAAAAAGGATGAGGGGCGAGACTGGAGCGTATAGATAGTTTATGCAATTGAGAATTTATGTGAATTTCAGGTAGGGAAAGTTGCATCGACTTGGTCCTTTACAATAGATCATTTTGATGAACGAACTTCCATTATAGTTGTACAAGTCGTCCCATGGACAACTGTTCAAATCTTCGTTAACAGTCCTGCTGCCGTCTGGAAAAAATAATCTGAATTTTTAGTCAGGAAATAAAATGGCTTGCGCGTAACATGTATGTTGAGGGTTTTAGTCATTGAGACTGACTGTGACACTATAATGGAATGTTGAGGATCTACTTGCTATTTGGGCAACAAGTTCAGTTCTCAGGTATGCAATCCTGAAAAAACAGGAAGCTAATTTACATTGAATCAAGTTCAAAATGCACAGTATAAGGTGAAATATGATACACCATAATACACTCAAAGCTAGGAATCCATACAATAAATGGTGCATCATTGAGAATAAACAGGAAAATTTTGATTTTCTTCAACCTATACCAAATGTTAACCATAATAACTACATCTGGAAGACTACTGTGATTGCTATCCTATCCAACATAGAAAATATGGAAAAAAAGAAAAAGAAAAAAGGAAGTAGAACGATAAATATATAAAATGACTTTCATGATCTCGCAAACTTTTATTGACTTGGTGACTGATATGCACTCAAAAAGATTGGTTGAACTAACCAATATGTGGCGAAGTATACAAGCTATGTTCAATGGTAACGTCCCTCACAAAGCTCTAGGGGCGGGGCGGTGGGAGCTCTCAAGGTTGGAGTTCAACCTTTACGTTCAATGGAAATGTTTCACGTCCAGTCTTTTGCTGTCATTGATCCTTTTTGTTAACTGATTTGCTCTCCAATCAAGTCAAGGCCAACCAGAAGGAAGGTCACTCCTTGGAAAAGCAGAAAGTAGAAATGGAGTCCTTGAGCGGATAAAAGGCTTCTGACTGAAGCTGTAAGCAAGAGGAAAGAAAGGGCTAGCTCTTTTCTGTATATCTTATTGCTTTTCTTAACCGGTCGAGGCTTTTGTTCTTTCAATGGGGTCAACTCTGAAAGATCACTTTCAGAAGCACCTCGGATGATCTGTCGTTGTAACATTGATTTCATATCCTTGTCAACAACAGCCAGTAAATCGGATTCCGAAGATCTGCCTGCTTTTTTTGTCACAATCCACTCGTATGAACTGCCCAACTGGAAGAGTCCCGATACCATTGCGTTGAATTTTGTTACAGACATGGTGTTTTCGAAAAGTAGGTAAGGGGCGATGAACGGAATGGATTTTGGTGCCGGGAGAACGTTAAGTAATGTCATAAGAATCGGCACGTAGCAAATAACCCACATGGGAAGCTCGGCTTCAGGGATAAACATGGTTAAAGGAAGAATTACGCAAAATAATGTGAAAGAATAGAAAGGAAGGATCAGTTTTCTCAACAAGAAGAAGAGAAATAATAAGTTTGCTTTCTTCCATATTGATATCTGCAAAATGTTTTTTATTAATTACCATTAACGATATTTCCATCTCGAAACTATTTAAAAGGATATATGCAAGCACGAAATGTACCTTCGAAGTTATGACAGACGGCAGACACAGCCGGAAAAGCTGCATAGGACCGGAATGCCAACGATGTTGTTGCTTCCTGTAAGCTTCAAAAGACTCGGGAACTTCGCAAAGGACCTAATTTTATTGCCAGATGAGGTTGGCCATTTGATAAGTTTTTCAATGTTCTAGCAGAAACTTTGCAAATAAAAACTCAAATATAGCCAATTCAACTCATGAAGTATATTCAAATCAAAGAATATAAGTTAATCACTTATTTAAAATGTCAATATTAAATGGAGTAACTTGTTACCTTAACATCATTTAGATATATGAATTTCCAGCCGTTGAGATGTGCACGAACAGCTATGTCCATATCTTCTACGGTTGTACGTTCAAGCCAACCTCCAGATTCTTCCAACGCTTTGATTCTCCAAACACCAGCAGTTCCATTAAAACCAAAGAAATTCAGGAAAACCCCATTAACCTGCTGTTCAATCTCAAAATGATAACACAAGTTTATGTTCTGGAGACGAGTCAACAAGTTTTCGTCCTTATTGACAAATGCCCATCTAGCCTGAACCAATCCTATCTCAGGATTATCCTGCAGCAAAGGAACGAACGTAAGTGTAACAACGACAATACTCATTCCACAAACTTATGACAAATGACAACCAGTATAGATAACCTTAAAATGGGGAACCGTCTGCTTGAGAAAATCTGCGGTTGGTTGGAAATCTGCATCGAATATTGCAACAAATTCATAATCCTTCACATAATCGCAGCTCATTGCAGACTTGAGATTCCCAGCTTTATAACCAGTCCTGATCAAACGATGCCGGTAGATTATGTTAATTCCCTGTTGCCTCCATTTGGAAACCTCAGCCTTAATCAACTTCTGAATGCTTTCATCATCAGAGTCATCAAGAACTTGGATCAGCAAACGGTCTTTTGGCCAATCAAGTTGACATACTGCTGAAATCGACAACTCATATACCTATGCCAAACCAGAGCAAAGGTTCAGCAGAAAGTAAGACAGTGATATGGTACAATAAAATTATTTACATTCTTAACGGAAAATAAATTACTACTGCGAACATCTAATTCAATTTTGACTCCGACTCTCTTTCTCCATCTAAATTTACACTGGTTTTAAAGCAAATCAACGGGTGAGCTCAAGTTTATAACTCCATAAATCATCATCTGTATTGGATACTTTATAAGTATCTTCCTAATAACTTCCGCAAAACACCATGTGCAGAATTGCCAATGACGTTAAAGTGACAAAAATTAGATACCAGAAGACAAAGCACCAGAAATCGAAATAGAAAATTTGAGGAAAAAATATAGTACCTCCCACTCATTACACATTGGGATTTGGACAAGAACCATAGGGTAATTGTGAAGTGATCCTTCCAGGTCATCTGATTTAAACGGATCCCCGTTAATGGTTGGTTTAATCTTCTTGAACTTGATATATAAGCATCCCAAGCAGAGCAACATGCGATCCAGAGACTGGATTAGGAACAGAGTAACACAAAATGTTGAAAGAGATTGAACGAACGGCGCAATGTAATCAGCCCGAAATTCCAGCCAAGAAACATAAACCAAGTGGAACAATCCTTGGACATCAGAAGTGTGTGGAATGTACAAATCCGGATTTTCAAAATAATGCCAACCTTTCAAGTAAGCAAGAACCTCAAAGGCCAGAATTAACAGGGAAATCACTAAGAAGGCTTTAATAATTTTGAACAACAATTTACCCTTTCCCAGCTTCTCACTAGCTAAATCTACACCTTGTCTGAAAATCAACCTTTTCTTAATAGTTCCAAGAACTGCCCACAAAATGGAAGCAAGCCAAGAAACACACCCAACGGCTCGATTAGCCTTAAGAAGCAAAATCCATCTAACTTGTTTGGCATTCTTGCCCCGGGTCTTCTCGACTGCCTTAAATGCAGCATCAGGGCCATCAATTTCCACAATGGTGAAATTCGGATTCTCCATTTTCACTACCACTGGAGTTCCCTTTGATGAATCTTTAGTCCCCCAGCCAAAAAATGGAGCCATTTTCTTCTTTCTCAACAGATTGATGGTGAATTCACTCTGTAAGGCAGCAAGAGAACAACCCAAAAAGTTCAAGAACGGAACAGAAAGCCAGCAACTCCAATAATTCCAAGAGACCTTTATTGCTCAGATCTCAAATTAGACAATATCCATTAAAGAAACTAGCACTAAAGACCCTGTTTTCCCCCAGTGCAATAACTCCCAAACACGGATAAATAGCTCCAATTTGCACACCAATCACAGCAGAGAATAGACTCCAAAAAGAATAGTTTCTATAAGATTCTTTGCACACCCTTAAACGCTACCTTGAAGAGAACACTAAAAAAGGATGTCACCATTATAGAGAAAGGTATATATCATCTACCATAGCTGTAAAAGTTTTGCAATTTGATATTCATTGCCAAACAGCACAAACAAGCAATTTTCACTTTAACCAATTTTGTTTGATGATATAGGGACTAAAGAATCAGCTTACATCATTTAAGAATACAATAAACCTAAATGTATATTAAAAACACAGTAAAATAGTTTGTCCAAGCAAAATTTGAATTTTGATAATTTTTTAGCTAAACATTCTGCCAACTCAAAATATTTAGAATCATGCTTGGCGACATGTAAACTCATTTGCCAATATATGAAAAAAAACATTTTTCCCACCACAATTTTTGAAAACAAATGAAATGTAAATCATGATGTGAAGTAAAGAACGTATGAAACTATGAATGGCAAAATCCAAATATTTAACTGTGAAATGAAAAGGAATTGACGCATTTGACCTCTCAGTTTCCTGAGAAATCTGGAAGAGGGTCTCAATCAAGTTTTGACTTGTAATCATTGAAGAGAAGACAAGAGAAGAGTTAACATATTTTAATTTAAAAATAAGATAATTGAAGAGAAGAGAAGAGTTAAACTCTTTCTAATGTGAAAATAGTAATGCTGGAATCAGCTTCATTTATTCATTAACATATTTTAAATTAAGAATAATCCTATTCAGCATATTGGTGTTTAATATCGATTTAGGTTGGAGGATTTATATCATTGAATTATAAATTCAATTAAATATAAAGATTTATGATTTATTTATTGGAAGCTATGACATCATGATACCTAAATTAGTGTTCAGTACCATGGTATTAGATAGCATTATTCTTAACTTCATAATTTGTAACAAAAACAATTTTCATGTGTAGTATATTGAGTAACTTTTTTTTTTATTATTAATAAGAAATTTATTACAGCACTAGGGGATTTAAGATAGAATTTATTTTTTTATTTTTTTGGCGCTTTCACCTAATGAAGTAAATGCTGCTAAAACTAAGGGTGAACGCGGTTCGATTTGGGCGATTTATGCTATATTTTCAACTCAAATCATTTTATGCGGGTTAAAATTTTTTCAAACCAAGCCAAACCATTTTTTTTTAACCAAACCATAATTTGCAGTTTGGTTCAATTTTAATTTGCGGTTTACCTTTCGACATTATAGTAATGTATTTAACATAGTTAAATATAAATTTAAACGAGAACTAATAATGTTAAATGTTAAATTACATTCATATTCATTATGAAACCCATGAATAAATTATTTTCAAAGTTGGTTGTTAAAAGATATTAATAGAACAAAAATATCTCTTCTTCATTTTTATTGTCATATAGCGGTTGGTAAATGTAGAGTTACATTATCTTATTATAGTTTGGTTAAAACTCCTTTTCGTTTTGCTAGTGAGATGTAAAGTAGAAGGTAGAGTACTAGTTAAGGAACTTTAACATTTTTACATAATCAATACGCTCCGTCCTTCGTTCTTTTCAAATCACAAACAAGTTCATGGATCATCTAGGCACACAAACAATCATTTTTCTATCCAAATCATAACTTACAAGTGTATAATAAGTTCAAAAAACAAATAAAAGAAAGAACAATGGAAAAATGACTTGAATAAAAATCTAAGACTTATCGAAAGAGAAGAGAGAAAGAGGCGATTTAGGTGAAGATTAGTAGACTAACAGGTAAAGACGGCTGGCTATTTGTTCAGCAGTAATAGACAAACGACAAATGTTAAGGAAATGAGAGCTTATGTTAGGATTTCTGAAACTTTGGACATGATTTACTAACGTAGTTTTATTGAATTATGATTTGGATTGTTGAAAATTGTGTTTTTTTCATTTCATATGATTTTGGAATTTTTAGTTTAGCGTAGATATCGGATGAGGACATATGTTGTGAACCTGTTAAATCATATGTTAATATTGATGAACTTAATTTACTTTCTATGATTATTTCAGTAGGGTGTGTGTAATTTATATTGTTAAATTGGTTTTTTTTTTTTAAATGAAAACTGTAAAATTATTAAGTTAATAAAATTATTTTTTTAATTAAAAAATTTAAAAACGGTTCGGTTTGGTTTTGTGCGATTTTTAAAAATCAAAACATAAACCAAACCATTTTGAAATGGTTTGGTTCGGTTTGACGGAAAAAGAAACCACGGGTCCACGTGGATCCAAAACAACGATTTCAACTCAACGTTTTCGGTTCGGTTTGCGATTGTACGGTTTTTTTGCGCGGCCCTAGCTAAAACTTGTACAAAGTTCTTTAGGAATTGTAGAGAAGTATTGGCCAAAGAATGCAATTAATAAAGGTAATTTGTTTTCCATCCTTGAAGGGGATTAGTTCAGACTTGATTATTATTTTCATATTTAACGGACATTAGGTTTTACTTTTATCATGACAAGCAAGTTGCTGTTCATAAATTCAGCTGCCTGTCGTCTGTTGAGCTTTAAGCGAACGAAAATGCTTATTTGAGCTTTTAAGACTTGGTACAATATTGAAGGGCCGTTCGGCAGGCTTTTGAAAAGTTTTTTTCTACGACTAAGAAGTTGTTTATGAATTTGTTCAGGTCTTTTCTTGAATTGTTTTGTCTAACTATAAGAGTTTTTAGAAAAAAAAAATTGATATAAGATAATTTTGTTAAAAAACTCTTCTACTGAAAGCAGAAACCCGACCAATTAGACCCTTAGTCTTTATGTTACGTCTTAAAAGTTTAACATTTTAAGATAAGTAAAACTTTTTTGTTATTATTTTCATATTTAAAGGACATGAAAATTTAACAAATTCAACGTACCAATATGTTTTCATAATTCTAATATGATTTTTTTTCTTATGAAACTACAAGAAGAGTGAGTGTCAAATTGAAGGGTAGTTGAAGAAGAAGACAAAATTGCAAATGTCATTCTCAATCCACGTTGAATTGTGCTATACTTACAAATATTATTTACAAAGTAGGTTGACAAAATAACATCCACAACAATCATTTTAAATAGAACTTTGTACAAGTAGAATTATTGATCTACATTAGTTAAATCGTCATTCCCACACTTTGTCACTTTATTTGTTCAAGGAATAATCTATCAGAACAGCAAAAATAGTGTCAAAACAAAACTCTAATTAGACAGATGAAGAACAAAATTAAGGTACCACTAATTAATTATTTAACATTATCTTTTAAATTTGTTAATTGACCATGTAGAATTTAAAATTCAAAAGATGTCTTTCTTGTGTGTTAGGGTTATGCCAAAAGGAAAACTTATCATATGCTAAAGTACAGTCCAATATGGCAATCCATAAACACCCCTTTTCCTTTTGGTCCAACTTGTATTTATGGGATATTTTCTATTGTATTATATTAAATGAATTTAGCTATAAATTAAAGCTCCACACGTATATAATATATTTAATAAACGGGCTTTCATTTTCTTATAGGTAATTATTGGACATAAACTGACAACTAAACGGAAAACAAGCAACGGAGTCAGAACTCGAATCCAATGAAAGCCTAATATAATTTCGAAAAAATTTTATAAATATAAAACATAGTAATATGAAAAAGGGAAAATCTCAAATTTTAGTGAGAACCTAGGACCCCACTGGCTCCCACCACCTGCATACAACTGTCCACCTTCCAAGGGTCACATTTTATCGATTCATATATACGATGTTTCTCCATGCACAATACCTACCAGACACGGTCCATACATGCATGCATGTTGTGTATGGGTATTAATATCGATGTTCTCAAAATTGGTTTAAAGATTGACCTAGAAAAATAAAGACTCAAGCGTCAAAATGTTGCAAAATTAGAAAATTAAATCTTGTTTGCCTTTCATTATAATCTCTTTATAATGTAAATGTCACTATTTGTATGGATGTGTTAAGGGTAAAACTCAACGTGTTAAGGTTAATCAAATTCTAATATTAGTGTTCTCAAATAAGTCATTATCTTGCAAATGATAAGGGTGAAATTCCAAATTCATTAAACATGAAAAAAATAATGAACATTTTAAGTGTTGGAGTTGCTCCTCTTAACAAACTCAACATTTTATGGCTGAACTCCAATACTCAATAATAATTTTTTATTTTTATTTTTATTATTTTTTGTTTAGAATCGGATCGATTTTTGGATTGTTCCCCTTTTTCGAAGTCTTGGAATAAGTTATCAGAGAGGTTCTAGGATTGCCTACACGAGGGATTGGACACTATTTTGACAATATTGATAAATACATGTATAAGAGCATATTTCGTGCACAGTACTAATAACAATATACAGAATATTATATGAGACTTTTATATTTTAATCAATCAATTCAACAGAAAAGCAATTGCAATGTTCAAAATTTGCTATAGTTTTCATCAATTAAAACTTGAAATTTGCTTGAATTTATAGTATTCAATATTATTCAAAAGTAGCATCCTAAACATGTATAAGTAAAATCCCAAGAATTTGAAATTTGCTTGAATTTATGTCAACGTGTAGACATTATAGAATTGTTAATGGAATCCAACAATTTGAAATTTGCTATAGTTTTCATCAATTAAAACTTGCTCAAACTCAGCTCATTTTTAAAATTTTATAATGACAAGTGAACGATACAATGTCATGGTTGAATGAGTACATTTACACCCACATTGAAACAAACGTTTCCAACTCATCTCGTAGATCTTGATAACTATGATCAAGCTTTTTGGTTAATTATGTAAGGGTTTACATGAATAAAATGGGTGTCAAACATTCACTATCTCGGATTTCAACATATAGAAAATAATTATGAAATTTACGAGAAATCTATAAATAAAAATAATATTTTTACCCACCATGTATTAGAACTCGAACAAATTAAACATTCAGCACTCATTATTTTAAATAATAAACTGTAGTTATCCTTTTTATTTGGTCAAAGGGAAAGCAAGTGTTGATGGAAAATATGATCTTAAAAAGAAAGAATATTGCTATCTAGCACTATGCTACATTAATATACCTCTCAATTAAAAAAAGAATATGATCATAAAAAGAAAGAAAAATAATATTTGTCTTAAATATACCTCTCGTTTAAAGTTATATTAATATAAATTGGTTTTTAACAGAGTGGTTGGTGCTAAGTAACATTACTCAAAAAACAAAACATGATTAACTTTAATGTAAGGAATTATGTATTGCATTTTGTGCTAAAATATGGTGTTTAATTAACTTTATGGACCATTGATTAGTGGGTGGTGGAAATAATTAATTACACAATGAGTTGGAAAGTCATCTATTATGGTGTATATTTAATGTTGCAAGACTAAAAAGATGAGCAAGGTAACAGGCTAAAGTCTTGAAATGTTCTTCACTATAAGAAATATAGGGGTATCTTTTTCCCTTAAAGGCATATTTGTATTTTAAAATAATAATAATTTTGTGAATATTTTATTTATTTATTATTATTTTTTTAAATGTGTGGTTAAGAAGTTAAAACAATTATGAGTCTACATGCAAAATTATTTTACAAGGAGAATGAATAATTAAAAATAAGTATAAAAAACAAATTTTAAAGAATCTATGTCATCTATGGACTAAGTGAGATTATTTCATACGAAAAAAGGAAGTAATATTATGTCATTGTCTAATGGTCATTATTGTGTAAAAATGATGTTTTGAATAGTATTTTTTATAGAATGTGTGGTTAAAAAGTGATATTTTTTTTTTTGAATTTAAGTGTAAAATATTATATTATTTAAATGTGTCATTGAAAATAAATATAAGAAATAGATTGTTTTGTTTTAAAGGGAGTCAATCAAAAGCTATAATTCTTTATAATCAAAAGAATTAAACTTTTTCCTCTGCACGTTTTATTATTTTTGAATGGGTTCACTTCTGTATTAATTGTTAGATCCATCATCCATGTAATGCCATTTCAATTCTACTCTGAAAAAAATTTTCTTTCCAAAAAATGAATAATATTTTCGGCCGTTTTCTTATTTTTCGGTTCACGCTATCATCGAGCAAAATCAATCTTAAAGAAATTTAACAAGTGCGCCGCAACAATTTGTTTTCATTCACTTCATTATCTCTTTATCTTTTCTAAATTTCATCGATACATTTTATGTCAAGAAATACTACAAGCATAGATTTTTTTTTAACAGACTTTATACGGGGAAATACAGTTGTTTACAGGGATTGACTGCTGTGAAAAATAGTTTTCAACAATAGCAAATCACAGAGATACAGTTGTCTCTCTATATAAAATTTAGTAAAAAAATCTGTACCTGCAGAATAATTCTTTTATGTTTTCTAATTTCATACTTTATATTCTATATTTTTTTCCCAACACCTTCTTTTGTGTAATATTTTTGCATTAGAACTGGTGAAGTGAAAATTGAAAATTGCATAGGATAAAAAGTAAAATAATAACCTGAAAAAAAGCGGGAAAAAAAAGAAAAAAAGACCACACCGACAGTTTTTAAGCATAATACATAAGCTGTATGGCCAGTGGACCGAATAAATCGGCTCTTATGCCGCCACTATGTTTAGCCAATGAGACCACTATACGTGGCCACCTGTCCTCTCATTTTAAGCTGAACAAGTTCATATTTGGCAGTTATTTATTTTATTTCTTGCTTACAAAATATAATGTGTAGGTGTTTAGTAAATCAAAAATTGATATTTTCAGTGAAGTTTGAGTAAAGTTTAACGTTTTCCTATTTGCTTAAATCGATCTAAAGATCGTAGTCAATTAAGCCATCTACTGCTTGACCTCGATATTCGGAAATAGGACAAAAATGGTTTATCCTTCCGTTTTAACTCTGTATAGTGTGAAAACTCTAATTCAACTTTGATCGAATAATCTACTACGTACATGTCTACCCACCTTCTTGAATTCTAACCCTGACATCCATGAAAAAATCGTACTTCTTTGGGAAAGAGGCGAAATAGAATCAATTTGAATTCGTAACTGCTATTTAAAATCTTAGTGAAACACTGAATTTTTTTTTTTTTTTTTTATATCTCATATCTACTTTCGTGAAAAAAATTGAATTTATTAGATATGGTGGTTAATTGTCAACATTGTCCTAGTTGATGGCATATCTCTCTATGGCTATTACTCAAAGAACCATAGGACGTTCCATACAGAGAAAGCAAGTCTTAGGGATGAGATTGCACAAAGATCTCTATTCCCATTAGGAGAACAAAGCCAAAGACCTATAGAAGTAGTTTCTCACCCCTATTGGCAACATAAAAGTTTTCATGAATAATGAGTTTAGAGATCTTATAGTAGCACTTTTTTTTCTTTCTGAGTAACTTGTACATGTCAGTGCTAGATCGTATTATTCCTCTATAAAGACCACAAATGCTCTCAATAGCTAGGCATCACTCTCTTTCCTAGTTACTTGAACTTTTTAAATGTTCTCATGTCACACTAAATGAATAAAAAAAGAGGGTCGTCTTAATTGAAGGAGAAATATCTATATCAAAAAAGGATATTGTGTCAATAGATCTATCTATTTGCCTCATCTGTCCTTGTATGGGCCTCATAAAGTCGAATCTACTATGGAAAATCATTCCACAGGCTATACACAATGACACGTGTACACATAAATAAAATGTTATCTAAAACTGATTTTGATGTAGAGCATTTCACATGTGTCGGTGGTTTTGAGGATTGGCAAATATGGGTTTCGCCATCTTTGTTTTAGCTAATTTTGAATGGTACATGAGAGGGTTCGGACCAGTTGTTAACACTGTGTTTGATTTGAGTCTTGGATTCCCTATTTGTGTTGGCAGTGGTGATGACAACATAGATAGTTGTTGATGGTGGAAATAAGTGGTGGAAATAGCTGTGGTGGTGAAAATGGCAATGGTGGTTGTTTTGGCGATAGAAATGATAATTCTTTATGGTGAACATTTTAGTAGACAGTTATGGTTGTGATTGTGATGGCGGTGTCACCATTGATAGCTGGAGTGTAGCAATGAACGGTACAAATAATGGGGGCAATAGAAGTGGAAATATGTGGCGAAATGTGTGTAACACACTATTGCATGTGGTGTTGATGATGGTGACGAAAGCATGTGGCTAAATGGGTATACTATTATATACAAACTGTAACGCACCGTCTTACTAAATATATTGGGAAAAAAAAATTCAAAACAAAAAGCAATAAAAAATACACTATTTTGAAAAAAATAAAAGTTAAAAAACGTAATACGAATTAATTTTGTTTTTAGTGTTGTTTGAGAAATGTTCTCATCTGCTAAATGATACGGCCCACTTCATACAAGCTATATATGTCCAACCAACTGTGGATCTACCTTAAAGTTAGGACGACTAAATGGACTTAGCCCATAAACTAATGGGGAACTTACAAAAATACTCCTAAAATTATGGGCGTGTTGAAAAATCATATGCAATGTTTTTTGGAAGTAAAAAATACTGTGTGAAATTAAAAAATTACCCAATGTCACTTTTTTTATAAAAATCTATCACTTTTTCTATAAAAAAAAAAGGCAACACTATCACTTTTAAAAGTTTACTATCACTTTTTATTAAAAAATTACATAAAATGTCACTTTTATTAAAAAGTGATATTTGTCGCTAAAAAAAAGTGAAATTTCAAGAAGACTATTGAAAAAAAAGTGACAAACACAAAAAAAAAAAAAAAATGAAGAAAAAAGTGACTAAAATTCATAAAAAGTGGCAATTATTAAAAAAAAAAAGTGAGAAATTTAAAACATGTAACACAGATTAAAAAAGTTACACAAATTCAAAAAGAGTAACAGCAAAAAAAAAGTAACAAACACCGAAAAAGTTACAAAATTCCAAAAAGTGACACCGACGATTGCACCGTATTTAATAATCATTTTCAATCTCACATTCTCACAATAAAGTATTCTATATGTAAATTCAAAATTACATTCCAAAATTATAATAATAATAAATAATATTCAAAAACTCATTTTCCCAAAAAAAAAAAAAAAAAAAAAAAAAAAAAAACAA
>NC_036244.1:7546526-7600544 GCF_002742605.1 Olea europaea var. sylvestris | reverse complement strand
ACCAACAAACACTTTTATTTAAAAAAAAAAAAAAAAAAAAAAACCACCCACCCATCCGGTGTATGTGAGTGTTCCGTACGGAGTCTCTGAAATCGTACCTGTACGTGTATCACCTCCCATCTTTATAAAATTCTTCTACACAGGACAAAAGCAAAAGTTAAAGAAAAAAAAAACAAAAAAAAAAAAAAAAAAAAAAAAAAAAAAAAAAATAAAAAAACCCATTTTCCCAAAAAAAAAAAAAAAAAAAAAAAAAAAAAAAACTACTTTTGATTGTCATCAAACATAATTTTCAATGGGCGCTAAAGTGTGAGATTGAATAGGGGGAGCCACATTGCCCCCCTGTTTGGACAGGGAGTTGTCCAAGAAGAAGAACTCATTTTCAATAGGTCTTAGCAATGGTTGGCTTTGATTGAATAATACTAATGTAATAATAACATGTAGGACAGTTGACAATTCAGCCCTTATTTGATTCCCATTATTTAAAAAAAAAAATGAATTTTTTAATAGTGTTTTGATATCATTTCAACCACACATTCTTCAATAAAATAATATTACACGCAAATTCAAAACTTTTTCTTATTTTTTAACCACACATTTTTCATCAACATACTATTCAAAAAATTATTTTCTCCCTCAAAATGGGGCTCAAACAAGGGCTTAATATGATTTTGACCATTACTTTCTTATCAGCAATAGTGTGAAAAGAAGGCCCGACTCCAAGTTGTTCAAGAACAGTGGCGTTGAGTTTCTCAAACTTTTGACTTAAGATTAATCAGTTCTATTTCTTGATTATGGTAAGGAAGGAATATTACTCAACGTAGAGTGTCACCTCGACTTCTTGAGAATATTATATACTTTGAAGATAAACATCTTTTAAACGTAATTGAAAAAATATATATATAATATATTTGACAAACATTTCTAGCTCCTAGATTCCCTATGCCAATTCCAATATGCAGGATTCAATTTTATTAATCAAAAAACATAGAATCAGTACTATAATCAACCACGAATCCTAATCCTTTCATGTGCATGGAACAGAGATTACACTCCAACCCACGAATCTAAATTTCCTATTCTATATAATATCTTCTTCTCCAAATCTTATCATCAGAAAAAAAGTAAGAGAGATTTCTGTTTGCAGGAAATTAATAGACTTGTTTTTGCTAGTCATTAATTTGATCATCAAACCAAGCAAAAATGAGTCATTCTTGACGCTCTGCTGCCGCAATTCTCTTATGCTGCTTCCTCCTCAACCGTTGCCTTCAACATCACCTAGAATAAAGACTAATTTATTGTAGTCCACGTAATACTATTAAGAAATCAATTGAAGTAGTTTTATGATGCTAAAATTGTTGGATTTTAGTGTAGTGGATGAAACAGGATTCATTCATACCGCATATGAACTTTACATGTTTGATTTATACATATCTTATATGCAACATACCGTATTTACAACTTATCGTATATGTAGCATATCGTATTTACAGCACACCGTATTTGTACATACCATATTTGCAACAGCTTAGCATACCGTATATGCTGCCTACCGTATATGCATATATTGTCTTTAGCTACTGGTTTAGCACTTACACATACCAGATTTGCACAAACACAGTTTTATATACTAGTTCGTACATACAAAATGTTATCTAAATTGTGAGAATTAAAGCAAATTAATCTACTTAAACAAGTATAACAAATTATATTATTTGCAGAGACACAAAAGCAATATAAATTCCAAAAACAGGGATTTAAACTGGCCCTTGTTTGAGCCCCATTTTTTTTGGGAAGAATGATTTTTTGAATAGTGTATTAATGAAAAATATGTGGTTAAGAAATAAGGAAAACATTTGGATTTGTGTGTAGTATTATTTTATTGAAGAATGTGTGGTTAAAATGATGTCAAAACACTGTTGAAAAATATATTTTTCCAAAAGAATGGATCTCAAACAAGGGCTGGAAAAGCTAACTAAATCTAAAATCATGTAAATCTACAAATAACAAAATGCACAGAGATTCAAACTGGTTAAAAACAAACTTTTAACTCGAGGTCTGTGCAAGCACAGTTTTCTTAAAATGGATTCGCTCTCTCACCGTGCATGTTTGAGTTTTAATCCGAGCGTTTATTTTCCATAATAAAATAGTAATACAGCAGAATCTGAGCACTGCATACACCACTCACGAACTGTATCACCACCAATATGCAGACAGAAACTCAAAGTATGTATGCAGACAAAGAACAACTATGCAGAGATTTTTCCCTTGTATTTCCCGTGTATTTGAGTAGAGAAGCTTGCTGAATAAATAGGTTGTAATGAAGACTTCAAGGCCAGGAGTTACGTCATTAACTCAGCAATGAATATTGAAGTTTCGATTGTTTTTAAAATTTAAACAGTTGAAGAAAGCAATAGAAAATTGTAGTAAAATGTGGACTATCCAAAGCGGCCAATTTTTGTTTCATTCGGTTCCACATTTGTGTACGCAGGTCGTGCACGCACACAAGTTCAAGGTTTGATGCACAATTTCAATCCTTGATTTGCACCCTCTGCATGCGTACGTGGAGAGAACATCTTTGCTACACATGATTACACCCTTCCAAAGTGTAATTCTATATAAAGTGGTTCATACTTTCTCCATTTTCCTATGTGGGACTAGTTCTATTTTTCTACATAAACCATCTTCCAATGGTCATCTTTGAGTTTCAATTTCTCATTCATTCATTCATCAATTTTGGCAAATAAATATATGATTTCGATGCTCTCACGGAAGAGAACAATGATTAACTTGGATCTTCCAAATTAGACCAACGGGTCCCACTCAAATTTTATGCCAAAATCATCCACTAGCTCATTTTTTCCAACAAAAATCCAATTGGCCTATTGAGAAGTGATTGTTTTCTAACTGTATACTTTGATGAAAAGTAAGCAATTTATGGCCTATTAGAAATTGCCTCTCTCTGTCCATAAATGTGAATGTATCCTATCAAACTATACACATTCAACTACACAGAGAAAAAGAGATTGAACAGTTTTTTGTTTCTCTTTATTTTGCAGATCCAAATCTTCTAATTAAATTGATGTCATATTAATTGTTATCAGTTGTGAATTCCAGTAACCTTTGCGTGTACAATGACTAGACACGCACAAGCATTCTTATTTAAGGTGATGTTTTATTTATTTATTTTAAGATTCTTATTTGCTGCTTACGTGGTGTTTACTTAATGCTTGCACTAACTTGAAACAATTAAGGAGGATACTTAAAGATGCTGAATCCAAATCTGTTGTCTTTAGTAATTGCGAATATAGTGAAATTAAACAATGCTGATAGTCAAGTTTTGATGGAAAATGTATTATTCAAAAGTTTTGATGAATCATATACAAAAATGTTTTGTTTATGAAATTAATGTACGATTAATGTTGTTTGTTAGTTATCAAAGTGGCCAAACCCTATGGTATTATGAAAACTAAGTTAAATAATTTATTTATCAATTACTCGATAGTTTTAAACTTATAAATGAAAATGATATTAGAATTATTGTTGTTAAGAGTATATTGACGTTTATAGATTATAAAATTATTGTGGATCGCTTAAAGGATGATCAATTAATTTTATTAATCTTGAACATGACTACGATTAATTGATATACTTGGTTAGATGTGTTTTGTATATTCAAAGATAATAGACATATTTGATTAGACTATATTTAATTTTCAATTAAGTGAAACTAAATTAGTATCATTATGTTTATTACGATTGTATGATGTAGTATCATCCAAAGGAGAACTATGGTATACATTTAAGATTATGTTATCTGAATTTCTACCCAAGTATTTAGGTAATAATAATAAAAAAAATTAATATTGAGCATTTTAAGTTTTGCAGTATCTGTTCCAGTTTTTCTGCATTTTGCATCTTTATTTGTATCACTGTTCAATGGGCTTAATTCTTCTGGTTGGTGTGAAAAAGTTTAGTTCAATTTAGGTGTTTTGGACTTTGACTTAGCACTTCAAGTTGAGAAACGTGTTGATCTCACTAATGAAAGCAGCGTCGATAAAAGATATTCCTACAAGGCTTGGAAAAGATCAAACAAATTAAAGTTAATGTTTATGCGACTGATCTTAGCAAATGATATCTAGTCTGTTATCCCTAAAATTGAGATTGCTAAGGAATATATGAAGCTTGTGGTAGAATGTTGTCAAACAACTAACATGTTACTTGTTGACATACTGAGAGGTATCTTAACCACTATGAAATTTGATGTTCCTTTTACCATGTATGAGCATGCTATTGAAATGAGTAACATTGCAACAAGAATTAAAGACTCTTCGGATGAATGTGGATGAGAACTTCCTTATACAGGTCATCATCACCTCCCTGTGCTCCCGAGTATGGTTTATTTCAATTGAACTATAATACAATAAAAGGCAAATGGAATGTAAATGAGTTGCACAATATGCTCATGCAAGGATATAAGGCTTAAGAATCAAGAACTCATTCCGTTCATTTCATAAGTTCTCAAGAAGCTTGAAAGAAACATAAGAAAAGGTTTGGAAATAGCCATAGCTATCAGTGGCGGTCTTGCAGGTCACTACCTGACAGTTCAATTGTAAATTTTACATTTCTTGTCTTTTATATTACACCATCTATATTACACCATCTGGTTAAATTTGTTTCTTTGGCAACTAAAATATTCATGTTAATGTCCCAACTGAACTGTATGAAAAATGAACTGCACTACACGTTAATGTCCCCCGTAGTGACCTTGTGAATATTTCCCGTGCAAGGGAAATATCCTGGTAAAATTGTACTGATATAGAACTGTACATGACTATTATTTGATCCCATTTGATCTTGTTCAATCATTCACTATATGCTTGTTTGAAAAAAGCTTTAAAATTTGCTAAAAATTTGAGGTCAAATCTCATTTCTAATCACACATTTGATGGAACTTACAATTTTCATCAACTTTTCAACTACGAATTTCATCAACTTTAATCAAAATCTACCAAAACTTTAGTCAAAAGTTTTATTGAACAACCCTCTGATACTTAAGGTCTCGTATGTCCATTTTTTTGCCTCATTTTACACCATGTAGAGATAAGCCATTTTAGAACACGTTTGCATTAGCTTAAAAAGTATCTATTTAAAAAGTACGCATCTACACAAAAGTATTTTGCAATGAGATAGTCTTGAGCTTTGGTAGTCTCTTCATATGCAAACCCATAGGCTACCTTTCTAGTCGAATAGTCTTGAGCTTTGGTTTCTCTTCATATGCAAACCCATAGGCTACCTTTCTGATCAATTCGACTACATATCATACAAATGAAAATACAAAATAGCTGTAGCTTTAGCACTTATTCCTCTCGTCTTACCAAACAACGACCTAAAATGGATCATCGTCAAGGTACAATATCTTCATGCGCATCAAAAGCTGTTCATTTTGTCCCATCAGAAGCTTGTTTAACATGTATCCACCAGCTGCTGCTCTTTTATACTTCAGACTCCATTTGCTCTAGTAAAACAGAAGTAATCATCAGATATTTCAGTTAGTCATCCAGTTGTCAACCATTCGTAGCCCGTGAAATTGCACATCAATGAAGAACACTGTAATACTAAACTAGAAAATTTCTATTTAAGCTGATAGTGTTCTGCAGATCACCCAAAGATTTCTGGCCAATAAGGCAGACAAGTCCAACAGTACACATTTACACCTACCTAACCTGAATATTATTGTTAATCGAGGGTATTTAATGAGGTAAAAAAACATCATGCAAGATTCTGTCAATTGACAATCCAAGGAAGACATCTCCATACATTAATTTCCCAAGTTAATTGTTTCAATAATCACCCAATTATACAATGGTCATGATTTACTTACAAAATTTCAAAACGCTTCACAGTGCTCACTGAACTTTATCCATTTGCACTCCATCCATCACCCTAAAAAAATCCGTTACCTTATTCCCTGATGTGGCTAACGGACAAGTTACAACCATTAAATAAATTACAATTCAACTTAACTATTGTTTCATTACTCATCCAAATTACACTTGGTCACAGTTTACTCATTGCACTTCAAAATGCTTCCCAATGATGACTCATCTTTCAAATGTTGTACTTCATCAATCATTTGTCATATGTTGTTTCCTTCGTTCCTAATGTTCACATTGAAATTCCACATGGTAAGTTATAAATGTTAAAAAAACTACAACTTAACAAAACTATCAACTCGCCAAAATCACCATATGTGAAACGTGACTTCCACAGCCCTATAAACTTCTTAAAAACCCAATAAAGCGTCCCCAATAATTTTTTTAGACATATTATTTTTCCAATTTGAACATGTACTGTGCAAAAAATAGGTTTCAATCTGAGGCTAAAAATCTGAACTATAATATGTTCGGTTTTTATAAATTCATTTGAGAAAATGCTATCTCTATATTTCACCCTTTTAACTTTTAATTCCGTACAATTGATCATATGTGATCCTCAATCATAGTTTTATATTTCGATCATATTTTGTCTATTTTCACAATTTTTCTTGTCAACTGTCTCAAATTCCATCAATTTAATCGATCTTTACGTAACAAACACAATTAACACAATTTATATAGATATAAGATATAATTCATTAAAATATCCAACAAATACTTTAATTTAAAAGCCTAAATAAATGTAACATAATGCAGTTATCACTAAGAGTGTTTGATTGACATGGAAAATATCACCTAGAAAAGAAAATGTTTTCCATCTTTTGTGGAAAATAAAAATCACCTCTGTTCAAGGAAAATGTTTTCCTTAAAAACAAGGAAAATTAGGTATATTTTCAAAAGTTGGAAAATGTTTTCCATGAAAAAAATAACAACCAAACACTCTTTGGGTGGAATAAGTTGGATGATTATTGAAACAATTAACTCTTAATTTTCTATGCCTTTGACTCTTGACTTTGCATATAAAGGTGAAGGATTTGATACATTTCAGTCATCAAAATAAGGGATCAAGTTTGGTCAGAAAATAACTTTTGGGTCTTCCTTTCAGCTGTCTCCACTTTAAGGCCACAATTAGGATAATCTACGCTCCAGAACAAAATTTTCCTTTCCCGACAAGCTCTTGGAAAATCATTTCCTACAACTCATGACCATCCATTTTCTATTTGCTAATAAGACTTAATTATGGTAGTGGTTTTAAAAAGCCCTACAGAGATTTTTGAAGATGCAAAACTATATTTTCGAAGTAAATCTATTCTTGTTTTATAGTTCCTAAACATTCTGCCAACTGTAAATGTTTACTTACTCTCAAAAGTATCCAAGATGTTACAGTAAATATTGGTACTATAAGTTCTGTAAAGAGTAGTCAAATTTATTCAAAAAAAGGACCATAAAAGTAAATTGACATGTCAATCAATGTCAATGCTTGTTTATAATCATGCTTAGAGCTTCAACTAACAGAGTTAATAAAAGTTTTCTTCATTATATTGTTCAATATTGTCTGCACCAAAGACGGTAAAAATAGAATAGAACCCAATTCCTCTAGAATTCTTAAATCTCACCAGAATTTCATTTAGAAAGAACAGTACCTGAGCAGCACCCTACTTTTGTTACACTGATAGCTTAGTTGTACCAGCAAGGATTTGTAATGCAGCACCATCATGTTTTTGTATTTGTAGTAGGTTTTGGAAGGGAGTCAAACTGAGAGAGGATAAATTTAACAAGGATTAGTTAAGTTTTCAGAAGAAAGCTGTTGGTTCTGCAAGCAAAGCTTTTTAGCTCCATAGTGAACATAGTTCATAAGGATAGACAATTGTAATGAGAAAACAAAAGGCTTCAGATCTGGTGGCAGAGATACGGAGGATACAGAGGGGACAGAGAAAAGTCATGATCGAGAAAAAGCATAAGACACAAGAAATTCAAGCAGTATCAATGAGATTAAAACACATGTAATCTTTCATAGTCTATTTAGTATAGCACAAACGTTAATAAAAAGTGATATTAGACTAGGTTAGTTACCAAGCATAATTTGCACTATGCAGACCTTAAAATTCCATATTTTTAATATTTGACCAGGGTTTTAACTGACCCTAAATTGAACCACAAAATACCCTTGTTTCACAACTAGGATGTCATTTTCAAAGAGAACCTATGTGCACAGATAAAGACATGAGACACAGAGTGTTGCACATGCGCCTCAAGTAATTAATGCTTGCTTTCCAGAAAAACAAAAGAATATATTAAAAAAATAGTACAAGCCGTGTGTCATGTTGAGCATGTGCTCCAGACACTCCAACCCATGAGGATTCTTCATGCTTCATGGAAAAGAACATAAATTTGACATATTAGGTATTGCCAATGTATGAAAACTACCTTTAATATTTCCATTTGGACCATAGAGTATTCTTAACCGACATGGACCCAATGAATTTTAGTTTTAGGATTCCAATGGGTTGTGCTTTCTCAAACAAAGTAATAGATACTGTCACTTTTAATTCAAAATCCCCAAATATGTTGCAGTTGTTCTGAGGCGAAGACTACATTTTGCTTTAGGAAAAATACTGACCATCCCAATCTCTAAAGCCTTGCCATGACAACCACTAGATTTTTGTTATAAAACCATATGATTACATTAAAAACTATAAGCAGAAATAAAAGAAAAAAAAAAAAAAAACAACAGAAACAAGTTCAAAAAAATATGTGCTACAAGCACAAGATTTTGAGCTTATAGAGCCAAAGTGCCAATATGGAATGGAGAGTCTTGTTTGCTTTGCCAAGGAGGAGAAGACTTGAAAAAGAAAAGAAAAAATAAGCTTACTCATGAGAAGTTCAACAACTTAAAGGACCTTGAATCCAATTTCAAGCCTAAGATAGTTGTGTGCATGATCTTAGCATCCCAAAATCTTACAGGAATCTTACGAATGAACACAAAACATCTAAAAAATATGAATCAGTAAAAAGGAATAGATAAGAGAATTATAAGGTGTGCAACTTACCAAAAACTGGACTTGATCCAAACTGGCAGAGAAAACTTGAAATGAGAAATATCCTCGTGAAGTAAAATATGTATCATGGGGTCATCTAAGTCATATGCACCCATGCCATATCTCGAGTAAGTTGTTGTACTGTAATATAGTCCAGAATAATCATCAGTGAAATATATGCAATTCCTAAGGCACTCTGGGTAATCAGAAGCTGAAATGGAGAAAGAATGATCGCTTCCAATAAAGATACACCAGTCACCCAAAGACTTCACTTCTTCCCACTTCTCATTGCAGACATCCACCCAGTAACCCACAAACGTCCATGTTCTACGAACTGGGAGACCAAAAATTTCAAAGTCATACATTTTTCTTTGGACTACATGTATTTGCCCTCCTAGCTCCACAAGATACATAGAGGTTTCAGCAACCTCATTATCCACATTTTTTACTGGTAAAGATACGGTCTTTAAATGAGCACCTTCAAAATCGTAGACTCTAATGTCTCCACAAGAATCAATAGCATAGAAATTCCCACCAAAACCAATGACATCATTGACAAGTGCAGGACCACATTGCAACGGGGTCCAGGCTACATCACTGGGTTTTGCAAATGCCATCTTATTATCAGAATAGATTGCCAAAACTACACAGTTTGTCAAAGATGGATCTGAGTACAGAACAGCTTTGTACACAAATGTATTCCGAAATGATTCAGGACATCAAACAAGACTTTTCAGATTTGAGCATTTATGTAGAGGTGGGAGAAAAATCTGGACACGTGACAGGGGATTCAATAAATGCATGTTATATGCAGCATCCATAGTAACCAACCAACCATAAGGTAAACCCCAACATCGCCTACCACAGATTTCTGGCAAAGAAAGCTCATAAATCTTCTGGTTGAAAGGACAGTAAACTTGACGCATATCACTTTCTTCCTTCTCCGTCAGCATCAACCAAGGAAGCAGAGAGCATGAATAGCTATCTGCTTGAAGCATAACCATTCTCCATGACTTGCAGACCAATCCAAACCTCAGACGATCTTCCACAAAATGCAGCTGTCTTGCAATAAGCTCCAAAACATCAGCAGGAAAATTAGACCAATCTGCCATTGTCCGAGTGAAGAAAAAGTGTGAATCCAACTGAATTATATACTGAAGGAAGACTATGCCTCTGAGGACATGAAATTAATCTATCATCTAAAGGGATAGGAACTGATTTTCACTGGAAGAGATACTACAACATATAAATACCCAGTAGGCAACGACTATTAACACTGATGGCGGGAAATGACTAATAACATTGATGAGGACGCATCTATATACAAAAATTATATCATCCCTTAATTACTAGTCCAACAGGCCTCCATGAATTTGGGATGATGGAAGCTTGATTTTATCAAGCTCCCTCAAGCTAGGTAATGGAAATAAATGAACACCTAAATCGAAAACGAAAGTGGTGACGGATCGCGTGGAACAGCTTAGGTAAAGATATTTGCAATTTTTCTACATGAAGGAACATAGAAGGTAAAGGCTATCAACACTCAAGGACAGCAATGGCTATTAACATAAACAAGTCCTTACTACTTGCCCAACAGGACTTCGGGAACTTGGGATGATGGAAGCTCGACACCTGTTCCAAGTTTCAACCAGCTTGTAATAATATAATTATGTTGCAACTTCCAACTCCCGTTTGACAAAAACACATAAATATATAGATATGTACATGTATTATCTCAAACTACTGTTTAAACTTCATAAAATAGACATACACCCACCAAGTACAGAAAGAGAAAACAAGGAAACCCATTAATTAAACATATAGACATTAAATTTAGACCTAATTATTATTGGAGAATATTCCATACGATACCGCCTTCCTTCCCAGTTGAAATGGATTCAACAAAAAGGTTCTTTCCTCTAGGCATATCCGGTCTTAGATTTTCCAGTTCACGACTCCGATTCTCTCTCTGGTACCTTCCCCATCTTTCAGTCTCTTTTTCTTCATGGTTATGTCTTAACGTAACAAAAACTCAACACTAGAACGAAAAATTAGTTCTTTCCAAGTAGGATTTTAAGGAATAATAACAGTAATGATCGAGAGAAAGAAGTAAATAATCACTACTCCTATATGGTTTAGATTAAATATCGAACTTAACCATACAAATTACCACAAAAACCAATTTATCGAAAAATCTGATACCAGTCTTAGTGTTAACTGTCAGTTGAAGGAAATTAGATGAGAAAGTACTAAATTTTTTTAAGAGAAATCACCAGTAAAAAATTCTTCGTTTCCGGATTATCTCTTCCCCTAAACCACCATTAGAGTTTGTTAAAGTTTTGACCATTGCAGGTTTTGGAGAGGAAACGTACTGAACTGAATCAAGTTGATTTTGTCTGGGTGCTTCAAATAGAGATATGAATTGTTTATTTATATTAAAGTACTCGTTTTATTGAATGCGTTCTCGAGAGAGTTGTCGATTATCTTAAAGGCGTGTTTGTTACGCAAAATTTGACTCAAACTTATTTTTAGTTATACCTATTACTTTTATAAAAATTAAGGGATTGTTTGACCCAAACTTTTGATAAAAGTTTTTAGTACATTCGATATAAAATTGATTAACAACTGTGGGTGCACAAAACGTGAGATTAAAAGTAATTGTTGACTTCTAACTCAAACTGTTAGTAATTCTTTAATCTATTCCAAGCAAGTACTAAGTCGATTTAGATATATTTAGGTTCTATTAAAATCGTGAAATTTTATATGTGGGTCCCACACTATTTGTGGCTTAAATTACAAGGCAATGCTTGTTGAGTGTAGCCATACAACCCCTAGTTTTTCAGGGGGTTGATCAAGTGGTATTCCCCTAAATTGCATAATAACTCCAACATTTTATAATTATAAAAAAATCAAGGTCCACACAATTCATAGAATCCATGTTTTACAAGTTGCCGTTTTCAAACACGCTTTAACAATAGTCAAACATGGCTAAATAGACAAATAAACATGTTTGGCTTAGCTTATAATGAAAGAGATTAGACAAAACAATATAGAAATAGATTTAAAACAAGATATGAAGAATTCAAATAATAGGATAAAAAATATTTTTAATCTTATGTAAATTTATTTAAATAGATATATATAAAATTAAATAAAAATATATCGTTCAAAATACATCAACTTATATAAAGCCAACTCAAGTTCGCATTCTAGATAGCTCACCTCTCTTTATTCAGGCGTCAAACTAAGCCTTTGTTTGTCAACGATTCTAATACATTATTTTTTTCACAGTAATCATTTTCAATCACACATTCTTTATTAAAACAATATTACACAATATTAAAAAAAAATCCTTCATTTTTAATCACACATTTCACATCAATCACTATTCCATAATATACTTTTTGAAATTAAAGAAGCACAAACAATCCCTAATTGTCATATTATAAAGAACCACCTCCACATAGCATTCACGTAACTTGTCAAGAGATAAAGCAGCATCCTTAATAAGAAGTTTTCAGGTTTATAGAACAAGTCAATGGTAGGCCATAAAGTTTGAACATCAGCAGCAGTTATACTCTATACCTTCAAGGTAACAAGACATCATAAGACAGCCAACAGTGCGTTTACCTTATAAGGTTCTTCATTTTCTTTCTCAACCCATGTCCTAACCAATTTTCGAGGATTGTGCTTGAAGTATCCATATCTAAAACGATAGTCACCTCGTATGTATCCATCTCTCTCTCTCTGAGTTATATATTTTGATCTCTATCTTTTGTCTGTTTTTTCTTAATGAAAATTAGTTTTTATTATAGGACCTCACTTGTGGCTGAGAAATAATGTGGTACAATTAAAGGGATAAATTATTTACATATAATATTCGGTAGACTCCAAGAATCTGTCATTGAAATTTTCCTAAGATCATGAGGTACATTATCCCCTTCTTGAATGGTGAAAGAATTACTAGAAGCTCCAATTTTTGCCAAGTAATCAGTTGCCATATTACCTTCCTTGTAGACAGTGGTGGATCCAGCACCCGATGTGCTCCGGCGACCTCCTGCGCTGGATCAGTCAGTATTAATTTTTTTTTTTTTTTTATGTCAATGTGTGTGTGTGTGTGTGTATATATATATATATATATATATAATCTCAATCATTCTCAAATGCTTCTAGTATTCTAATTGGTTGGAACACCCATCCTGTAAGCGGAGGTCTTAAGTTCAGTCCTCCACATTGATGTTTTGGTTTAAAATTTTTCACAATTATAAAAAGATTAGTTATTAAAAATAAGGAAAAATTGTAGCAACGGTCCCTAACCTTTTCATTTTTACAGGCTTTACCCTAACCTTCATTTTGTGCCAACAGAGATTCCTAACATTTCATAAATATGTACTTCGGAAATCGTCTAAAACACGATCAGTTGACCGAGAAAATTAAGAAATTAACATCCAATAAAATCGTCTAAAACAATGTCCAAAAAGGTATCAACATTCAATAAAATCATTGCGGTAGCAAATAGTTCAAGGAAATTTCTCGATCAATTGACAATGTTTTGAATGGTTTCTGTCCAAATGGACCTCAGGTGCATATTTATGAAAGGTTAGGGATCTTTGCTGACACAAAATGAAGGTTAGTATAATATCTGCAAAAAATGAAAAGTTTAAGGATCGTGCTGCAATTTTACCTAAAAATAATGCAACAACAGAGATTCAAACCTAAGCTCTCCTATGCAATTATTGGAAGCTTGATCACAATGGCATGTATTTACTGCTGATGCCCAATGTAATAAAAATATATATGTTTAGTTTTAGCAAAGTAATTGATATATTGTCTCTTCGTTTTAATTTTTTTAAACTAAAATTTGATCTTTTAATGACTCAACGGTTAAACCACTGACTCAATGACTTGATAATTGGGTCAACAATCCAATCGTATATGATAATTATGTTTCGAAGAGTGAAAGATTAAAGAAGAAGAAAATTAAATCAACAATTGACAATTGTTAAAACCCAAAAATTTATTTGTTTTAATATTGTCATTAAAAACTATTTAATCGGCAAAAATTTACCAATTCGAATAAGCATTGGCAAAAAAAATTCTTCACATTCAACGACAAAACCTTTGTCATCTTTAAAACTGTGAAATATTTCGCTAGACTGAGATTATTAACAAATCAAACAAAGAAAGTAAGTAATTTGACCAAATTTTCAAACTTGAAATTCTTACTCGATCAATATTATTAAACTGGTAGATAACATACATCTATACTTGCAATTCGAACTACGATACAAGTGATTTCTATTCACAATATTGGTTTTAATTGTCAGCATTAAGGGTAAATGGTCAACGATCTACTGTGCTAACTCGAAATCCTAAATTCGTCACTGCCTGTAGATATATGTTATCTTGGCACGGGTGGCTTCAATCAAGGCATAGATATCCTCCCACAAATACCCTAAAGTGCATCTTCCATCCTGTGCTCATTTCACCATCAGCGTAGAATCTGATTCCACCCCAAAATCCCTGTTCCTTGCACATAGCCAAACTGTTCTTAAGAACATGGAACTCGACAACGATGTTAGTAGCCACGCCATAGTAGTGAACAAAACCAAAAATTAGTTTACCTCTACTATCTTGAATCAGTCCACCTCCACCTAAAGCATCTGAATTTCCTTTAGAACCTCCATCAACATTCAACTTCAGTGTACCACTTCCTGGTCTCTTCCAATTAACCAGCTGAGGTACTAACATAGAAATAGGAGCTACTAGAAAATTTCTCCGTCAGACACTCATATTCGATTGAACATCTTTGTTACAAATTAATTGTAAAATAATGACAACAATGAAATAAACAAGAATTAAATAAGAACGCTAAGATTTATGTGGAAACTCAATATGGGAAAAAACCATAAGTAGAAGAAGAGAAATCTACTACAATAATAGTAATTGTGCTTGCAATAAGATCTCAATATTCTTAATTAAGATCTAAAACTCTCAAATATATATATGAAAATGCCTCAAAATGCGAAACGGGCTTGAGGCGGATAAGCCTATCGCTCGAGGGACAACTGAACCGTAGGGGAGTGAAAGGCAAGTGACAATTCTGTAGAAATATATAGACACCGCTCGAGCGACTAGCTAGTGGCAGGCTAGCAAAAATGAGGCCATTTTTCTTCGCAATCCATAATTTTAATCTATTCAAGACCACTTTAACTAAAACTCCAATACTTACTAGAATTTGGATCAAACTACAACAAATCTTCACCTTGAATCAAATTCCAATACTAGAAATTTCAAGAACATGTCTCCAAATTAAACACCACTCATACTCTTCCAACAAGCCGAAATGGGGGTAAATCAATGACAAAAACCAATGGAAAGTGGTTTTGTCATCATATCAGCAAATTATCCTTCGTATCAATATTGTTCACTACAATATCACAGCGAGCAATCACATCATGCATAAAATTATACCTCACATCAATATACTTAGTCCTCTCAATCTGATCCTTAGTCAGAAAAATAATGCTCTGACTATCACAATATATTGTAGAAATCTGCAAGTCTTCACTGATTTCACCAATCAATCCTCTCAACCATATAGCTTCCTTACATGCCTCCACAATGACCATGTACCCTGCCTCCTTGTAGATAAAGCTACTTAATTTTATAAAGTAGCTTTCCAATTGGTAGTATAACCTCCAAGGGTAAACACATACCCTTTAAGTGATCTCCTTTTTGTCAAGATCCCCTGTATAATATGAATCCGCATACCCAATGAGCCTATCTGTATTTCTACCAAAATGCAAGCGATCATTAATATAGCCCTTCAAGTATTTGAATTTCTATTACATTGTTTTCCAATGATCCTTGTCAAGATTTGTCATGTACCTACTAACTGCACTAACTGAATGTATCAAATTTGTTCTTGCACAAGCCATAGTATACATAAGCGATCCAATTGCACTGAAATCAGGAACTTGAGACATATAGTCAATGTCTATATCTAATTAAGGACACAATTTAGATGATAATTTGAGGTGGGCAACCAAAAGAGTACCGTCAGCTTTAGCATTCATCATATTGAACATTTAAAGAAGTTTTTAATGTATTCCTTTTGACTTAAGTACAATCTATCAGCCTTTCTATCCCTCAAAATTTTCATATCAAGAATTTTCTTTGATGTACCCACATCATTCATCTCAAACTAAATTGAGATTTCACCTTTCTAACTCGTACTTTATCTTTAGCTCTTATGAGTATATCATCAACATATAATAACAAATATGTTATTGATTCACTATCTTCCTTTCTAAAATACACACAACTATCATAATTAATTCTAATAAAATTATGAGTAGTCATGAATAAATCGAACCTTTTGTACCATTGCCTTGGTGTCTGCTTTAGATCATACAAGAATTTCTTTAGCAAGCACACATAGTCTTTCCTTCCAGAAATTATGAAACCCTCCAATTGTTGTATGTAACGTTCTTCTCAAATTCTGCATGCAAGAATGTTGTATTTATATCCATCTGTTCAACCTCCAAGTCATTCTTTGCCACTATCCCATATAAAGTCTGAATTGAACTATGCTTTATAACTGGTAAGAACACATATGTAGCAACCCAAAAAAAAAAATTATTTATTTTGTATACTATATAATTCCTATTTTATCTAAGTCAAATAAATTAGATTTTGATAGAGCAATTATAAGTATATCAATATTGTATTAGATGGATAGCTCGTAATTAATTAGAAGTCTTTGACTGGAGAAAAAATTATTTCGAATAAGAACGCATTAAGTTAAACCCAATTAAAATAAAATAGGATAAATAAAATTTTATCCTATTTATAAATTAATTCATTTTCTCTCTCCAAAAACGTGTGAAGTGGGAATTGAATTTTAATATTAATATATTTTGAATTTGATGTGATGGCTAGCATCCTATTTGGATAGCTATAAATTGTTATTAAAAAATAATCCAAAACTAGGTTTTATCCAATAGGGTACATGTTTTCTAATATAACTCAACCACTTTTTATTACTATAAATACCATACATAGATTCAATAATTCGCACGCCAAAAGTTATACACACGTAAGAGAAAAAGAAAGAGAGAGGGAGGGGGGGTACTTTTGGGAACTAGAAGACAAGAAATTATTTTGCAACTCTTAAATAAACGAGATAAGATATTTTAAGTACAAGTGTTTCTATTTCCTTATGCATTTATGTTCAATAAAAAATGCATGGATTGTCAGTAGACGTTCATTTTTTTAAGAGATATGAAATCCTACAAGATTATAAGAGGGCCTAAGATGGGTGTGTAACTTGATCACCAATATACTCCATAAGATCAGATGGTATGAATTGTAATTTTTATTGTTATATATCTGTATATGGAAACTGCACATATCTTACTGAGTGTTTTCGAATACTCACTCTTACAAATTTTTACAGGTTAATTCGGGTCAATTGGAATCGTGTGGAATGGTGATGTGGGCTGCCAAGTAAATCAAATGAAAAGAAAAAGAAATAAGTTTGCCATCTTTATATTTACCAATTAGTTTAATTTTGTTCCAAACGTGTTATTTGAATTAGCCAGGAGTTTATGTTATATTTAGATACAATTTTCATGTTTTAAATTTAGATTATTAAATGTTGCAGTTATTTGTTTAATAAAGAATTTTATTTTTATAGTTCCGCACTTAAAATAAAGAAAAATGAGTTTTTTGTAACGTTTCAGAGTTTATAGAAAATTGGAACGTTATAGCTTGGTATTAGAGAGCGGTTTGACTTTTCTGTAGACTTGTTTTTGAAAAAAATAAATAAATAAAATTCTGGAACAGTTCACGTGAACCGTACTGCTCACGTGAACAGTAAAAATTTTTTTTTTTTTTAAATTTAAAATTTTTTTGAACAATAACAGTACAGTTACTGTTCACATGAACAGTAAAGACAAAAAAAATAATTATTATTTTTCATGACATGACAAAGAGTTCTAGGATTTTAATTATGATGTGACATACTTTGAACATTGCAAATTTATTTATTTTTGTTATAGATTTTGTCTCATTTTGTAGTAGTTTGGATTAGCATTCACATCAATACCCATTTATTATGCATTAGTCTCTTTATTTTGAAGAATAAATGATTGTTTAAATTGATTTCGAGTAATAGTAATTTAGAATTTAAATTGTTATAGTTTCATACCTATGGTTTAAATCTTACATGTGATAAACTTTTATGTAGTCTTTGGGGATTTTTTTTTTTTTATTAAATGGACCTTTGAAAATTGATATTTTTAGAGATTTCACGTTCGATTTATTGTTTGAATTTTGTTGAATTGCGTAATTGCAAAATTGAAAGGCTTTGTCAAAAAGACCTAAACTGTCAAAGAAAAGTTTGAGATTTAAGCAGTCTGTCTGTGACTCCCCTCCTCATCTAGAAGCCTTTTAATTGTGCGTTATTCAAATCGACAAGATGAAAGACAATATTTTGGACAATTCCAAATTTAAGAAAATTCAAAATTTTGAAACTTCTATTTTGAGAAAATCTTATTAAAAGATATATAAATATACAGTTAAATAATAATAATAATAATAATAATAATAAAGTGAGATTTTGTGAAATTTTTTATGTAAAATGAGATTACATGCCTTAATTAATATGTAATTATATACATACTTTGAAACCAATCTTTCAAATGTTAGCCCAATTACTTTTACGTAAATATTAATTTTTATAATATAAGTTAATTTCTTAAAATACTACGTGGTTGTTATATAGCTCTATTAGTACTTATGTGTTATTACTATGATTTTATTTTCAATAATGTATATGTATGTATTATATGTTTGTGTTTAAATAACCATTTATAATGTGGTTTTAAATAATGATATTGTTGTTAGGAACTTTATTTCTTAACTTTTTCTATTCTAAGAAATTCATAAATAATTATAGTCAATTATTTTTAAAAAAAAAAAAAAGAGGAAGAAAATAAGGAGTTCAAAGAATAATGTAAATTTTTTTTAAACAAATAATGTTATAAGAACACTCGGCACGTGGCGCTCACCATTTGACTACTCTCCAGTTGATCCCGGGTATAAAATAAATTCGTTTCATTCTTAATTTCTAGCATGGTTACGAGTCATATTTCTACATGAAATGTATAAGCATGTTCACCTCGCATAATATATTTGTCATTTTTACATCTTACTAGAATATCGTGTATACACTGAGAATAAAAATAATATTGATAATGCAAGATTAAACATAAAAGAAATTATACTTGTCACGTGATTAGGATGACTAGGAATAGCCCAACATACTTCCAGCGTGCTAAAATGGCCATTAAGAACTACATAAACTATTAAGTAAGATGGGAGCGAACTTTTGTTGAACATGTTGAAAATTTTCTTTATAAGTGGGAGCGAACAAGATCATTCAGATATAATGAAGGGACAATCATCTCGATATACCACCTTATAAGCACTATGCGACCTCAATAGAGAGATGTGGCTTACTTGGATTATGAGTTATATTTGAAAGAAGATTGGGATAAGATTGATTTTAAAGGATACTGTGAAGATATCATAATTTTATGGAATCACAGACAATAAGCACCATCGTCCCAACCGAACTCGAACTCGAACCCGAACTAGAGGAGGACCCGAAAGAGGGGCCGAAAGAAGACCCAGATAAAGATATCGAACCAGAGCCGGAAGATCTAAGCAAGAGATCCAACCACAAAATTTTGTTGATTTGGTCGCAGATTCCGAGTCAGAGTCATGCATTACTTCGGATGATGAGATGCCATAAAAGAAGATTTTTTTTAGGACTCACAGAGATTAGAAATAAGTATTATTTATTTACTTAGGAAAAGTTTATTTGTTTAATTATTTATTTGATTTTGAAGAACACATTATTATATGTAAGAATTTGGAAATTTATATTTTTAAAGTGCTTCGTTATTACAAAGATTATTAATAATATTAGGTTATTTTATTAAATATTCTAAATTAAAGTTTTATTTGTGTTAAGAAAATGTCGGGACAACAACAAAATCAAGCTATGATCATCAAGGATTTGCTAGGGGCGGTACAAAACTTGGGTAGGCAACAACCACAGGCTGGTCCCCATGGTGCAAACGCTAACAACATTCGCTCAATTGTGGAACAGTTCCGTCGCTACAAATCCCCAACCTTCGATGGAAAGGCAAACCCACTAGCAGTCGAAGAATGGAGCAAATCTTCAAACATCTATCTTGCACTGATACTCAAAAGGTGTTATGCGCAGAATTCATGTTGGTTGACGTTGCAGGCCACTGGTGGGAGTCAGCATCTCTCACTAGAACAGAAGTATAACAACGTGCTCTGACATGGACACAATTTAAGGACGAAGTGATGGGAAAATACTTTCCCCAAGCTCTAAGAGATCAAAATGAGACATAATTCTTTCAACTTAAACTAGGAAAAATGAAGCTTGAGGATTATGAGAGAAAATTCGAACAATTATCGAGGTATGTACCACACCTAGTGGACACTGAAGCAAAGAAAGTAAGGAGGTTTGAACTGGGATTGCGTTCTGAGATTGGTGGAATACTAGCATCCCACCAATTCACCACCTATAGCCGAGTATTGCAGACTGCCCAAGCAATCTTAAATAGGTTGGAAATTGACCAAACTCCTCAGCAAGAGGCCAAGTCTTTAGGAACGAGGAAATAGAATGGGTCCAACGAAGAGAAAGGAGAAGGACCGAACAAAAGGGCTAACTTCGGACCAAGTTTTGGACAAGTCGTTCTACCTTGTCCAAAGTGCAAGAAAATGCATAGAGGTGAATGTCTGTATGGGAAGCATGTGTGCTATAGATGCGGTAAAATCGGGCATATTTTCAAAAACTGCAAAGATGACCTTTTGAAGAAGAATGACGAGCCAGAAAGGAAGGGAAATGTCAGAGTTTTTTACTTTAGCCCAAGGACGAGCCACAGAAGATCCTAACGCAGGTAAATTTCGAGAAGAAAATTCTCTTAAGGAGGGTAGATTGTAGCAACCAAAAAAAAAAATTATAGATAAAAAAAATTATTTATTTTGTATACTATATAATTCCTATTTTATCTAGGTCAAATAAATTAGATTTTGATAGAGCAATTATAAGTATATTAATATTGTACTCAATGGATAGCTCGTAATTAATTAGAAGTTTTTGACTCGAGAAAAAGTTATTTTGGATAAGAATGCATTAAGTTAGACCCAATTAAAAGAAAATAGGATAAATATTCTATTGAATAGAATATTTATCCTATTTATAAATCAATTAGTTTTCTCTCTCCAAAAACGTGTAAAGTGGGAATTGAATTTTAATATTAATCTATTTTGAATTTGATGTGATAGCTAACATCCTATTTGGATAGCTATAAATTGTTATTAAAAAATAATCCAAACCTAGATTTTATCCAATAGGGTACATGTTTTCTAGTATAACTCAACCACTTTTTATTACTATAAATATCATACATAGATTCCATAATTCACACATCAAAAGTTATACACACGTAAGAGAAAAAGAAAGAGAGAGGGGGGGTTTCTTTTGGGAACTAGAAGACAAGAAACTATTTTGCAACTCTTAAATAAACGAGGTAAGATACTTTAAGTGCAATTGTTTTTATTTCCTTATGCGTTTATGTCCAATTAAAAATGCATAGATTGCCAGTAGACGTTTGTTTTTTTAAGAGATATGAAATCTTACGGGTTTATAAGAGGACCTAATATGAGTGTGTCGTTTGGTCACCGATATACTCCATAAGATCAGATGATGTAAATTGTAATTTTTATTGTTATATATTTGTATATGGAAACTGTACGTATCTTACTGGGTGTTTTCGAATGCTCACTCTTACAAATTTTTACAGGTTAGTTCGGGTCAATTGAAACGGTGTGGAATGGTGATATGAGCTGTCAAGTAGATCAAATGAAAAGAAAAAGAAATAAGTTTGCAATCTTTATATTTACCAATTAGTTTAATTTTGTTCCAAACGTGTTATTTGAATTAGCCAGGAGTTTACGTTATGTTTATATACAATTTTCATGTTTTAAATTTAGATTATTAAATGTTGCAGTATTTGTTTAATAATTTTTTTTTTGTAGTTCCACACTTAAAATAAAGAAAAATGAGTTTTCGCAACGTTCCAGAGTTTATAGAAAATTAGGACGTTACAACGTCTGTAAAGTCAACATCTGGAATTTGACTGTAGCCCTTTACTACTAATCTGGTCGATACCGTCAAGAAATCTTGACTATTGCATGGGAACAGGTTCATCGTCGAAGTATTTTTCCCTGTGGTCTTATATTTAGTATCTTCAATCATTGATGTCCATTCCTTTATTTTGAATACCCACTTGCACCGAATAACCTTTTTATCCTTATGTAATTTCAGTAAGTCTCAAGTACTATTTTTATTTAATGATTCCATCTACTCTTGTATAGCAATCAATCATCTACTAAAATCATTGCAACTGACTGTCTTTGAATATGAATCAGGCTCCTCGGTGGAATCAATATCTTCAGCCAAACTCAATACATTCTGTGGAAGTCTAATCTATCTGTAAGGTCTACTCTTAGAAATTAAATACTGTCGTGTAGGCAAAGTAAGTAAAGTATTACCGTCTGTCAATTCTGGACTAAACTAATCTGTAGTAGACTATTTTGAGACCTTTGATTGTTCCCCTAGACCAATTTCCAACTCTATCCAAGTTGAATGATTCTGTTTCTCAGTTTTATCAGAATCCCAGAGGTGAACTATTAACCATAGCAAGTTTATCAAATATTACATTTCTACTAACCACCATATTTCTTGTCTCAGGATACGACAATTTATACTTATTCACACCTTATTTCTATTTAAGAAAGATGTATTTTCTATATCTAGGCTCCAACTTTCCATTATTCACATGAGTATAAGCAGAACACCCAAAATATTTTTAAATCAAAATAACAAGAAAATTTATCAGACCATACCTCTTTTGGTGTCTTTTCTCAATAGTAGCTGGGGGTAAGCAATCAATCAAAAAAGAGCTATAATAGCTATTTCAACCCAAACATTTTCTATCAAAGTTCTATTCATCCGTTCTTCCACACCATTCTGTTGAGGAGTTCCGGACACTATCAAGTGTCTTAAGATATCTTCAGCCCTATAGAAGTTATTGAATTCATCTGAACAAAACTCTAACCCATTATTTGTGCGTAAATGTTTCACCTACTTTTCAATCTATTTTTCTATCAATGTTTTTCACTCTTTAAAGGTCCCAAGCATATCACTCGTTTGTTTCAAGAAGAATGCCCAAACTTTCTTGAAAAAATCATTAATCATAGTGAACAAGTAATAAGCACCTCATTTTGAAGGCACCCTAGTCGGTTCCCAAAGATCTGAATGGATGTATTCAAGTGTTTCCTTCGTGTTGTGTCTTCATTTAGGGAAAATAACTCTTTCCTATTTTTCCAAAGATATAATGCTCACAAAACTTCATTTTGTTGGTTTTTGCCCATTAAGAAGTTCTCTCCTACCAAACTCTGTCACACCTGTCTCACTCATATGCCCAAGTCGTATATGCCAAAGTTTAGTAATTTCCTTATTAGTCAAAGAAGAAATAGAAATTGCTGCATCTTTTGTAATTATGGATCTCTGCAAAATGTACAACTGTATAGAGTTTTTCCTTCCCTTCATGACAATAAGAGCGTCCATACTCACCTTTTAAACTCCACCTACACCCTTATATTTTATGACCTTTTGAATCAAGTATATTCAAAGATATGAGATTTTGCTTCAGTTCTGGAACGTGTCTTATATTTGTAAGTGTTCTAATAACACCATCAAATATTCTGATTCTGAATGTACCAAATTTGACAATTTGCAAGGCACGCTGTTTCACATAATTATTGTACCGTACATGCCGAGTCAACAACCCATTTATCACAAGATTTGGAACCTATGTTAGGAATCACAATAAACTCTCCTTCACTTTTCCATCTTCTACAATATCAGCCTTCTTTGTGTTAACAGTCTGCTTTTTTTTTTTTTTTTCAGTAGTAATAGCTTCTTTATTTCTATTTTTCTATGAATAACAATCAACTTTGATATGTCCCTTTTTCTTACAGTAATGATATACTTTCTTTGCATGCCTGAATTTTGATCTACCCCTTATATTTCTACCAAGATTCTTATCTAGATTTTTCCCACGAACAACCAGGCTTTCAGCCTGACTCCCAGATCCTCTAGCAAGATGCTTCATTTTTTTCCTTAGATGGTAAAGCATTGTAGACCTCTTTCATAGTGAGAGTATCCGAACTATAGACAAAGTATCTTTAAAAGTCATATATGATGGCGGCAGAGAATATAACAATATCAAAGTCAAGTCTTCCTCGTCATACTTAACTTTCAATGTTTCCAAATCGGCCACGATTTCTTTGTACATAGTTAAGTGATCATCCAAAAACACTCCTTCGGACATTCGCTGAGAATATAAGCACTGTTTAAAATGTAATTTGTTGATCAAACTCTTTGTCATACAAGGTTACTCAAACTTCAAACACAATGTAGTGACACTTTTCTCCTTTAGAACATAGTCTTTCCCATCATTCCCGTCCCCCAAAACCCAATTTCCTCCATTTCTATTAGATTCAAATGAAACCTTCAAATGCAAACCCGCCCTTCTCCCCACACACACACACACACACACAAATGACGCACAAACAAAAGTTCAGAATCTTTGCGATTTTAAAAAACGAAATTTTTTTGGCGAAATTAAACTAGCATATAGAGAGAATCGTACTAGATTACGAAATAGAAAAAAGGGAAGAAGAAAGGATGTGTGGTTGTGTAGAGGAAATGGAGGAATAAAGAAACATGGCTGTTAGAGTGGAAAAATGGAGAAAGAGTACAAATAAAGCTGTGAATATTATATTCAAAAGTGCTTGAATTGGGAAAGAGTAAATGCCAAAGACCAAAACGACACCATTTTTTTTTAAAGGAAATTAGTAAAACAACGTCGTATTGCGCTCTTGATAATTAAAAAAAAAGTCATGATGACATTATTAAAACGACATCTTATGAAATTTTGAATAGTGTTTCTTACATTCACTCTTATAAGTTTGTATAGATATAGATGTAGATTAGTGAATTCATACCAACTATTCAATTATATATTTTATTAACTTTTATCAAAATTTACTAATATCTTGTACAATTGAGAAGTTGCATTATGGTACAAAAAACTTGTTCAACTCGATACTCACGGGCCCCACTTCGAATGGGATGGGAACTACCTGCCTAATCTAGTAAAGGGACGGAAGTGGATGGGGTTCGTTGCACCAAAGCACGTCGGGACGAATATGAAAAACATGGTCTCCGTCCTACTACCCAACTCATTTAAAGTTAATTTCAAATTTAAGTTTTTTATCATATAAAATGAAAATACTTATCATCGTTTTTAAAGATAACAATCATCAATAAATTGAAAAAATATATATATAATATTTACTAAATAAAGACATAAAAAAATAGAAGTAATAAAAAGTGGAGGACTCCGCCCTACCTCATCTCATCCCAACCCGTCTCATCCCACTTTAATTGAGCACGGAGTGGGACGAGGTAACAAAAATACTCAACGAAATGGGGGAAGAGAATGACCGACTCATCTCATACCCACCATGTTGCCATCCTTAGTTGCATCGTATTCAATTAAAATTTGTTTTGGAGCTAATTCAAACAAATTGATTTGGCATTTTATTGTTATGAATCGAATTTTTTCCTAGCAAACTCTTTATGAAAACTGGATTATTATATTTATTTGATGAGAGTAAAAGTACTGTTTGGCAACCAAATAAGTTTTTGTTTGGGTTCTATTAATATCAAAATGCATTTTTCTGATATATTTTTTTCAATCACACATTTTCCAATAAAATAATATTACACTTTAATTCAAAAATTTTCCTTTTTTTAACCACATGTTCTTTAAAAAAAAATATTATAAATTACTCTTTTTGTTCCCAAAAACTAATTATAATGAAGTTCAAACAGGGCTTATATATTTTGAGACCTTGTTTTGTCCCTATTTTTAAATTTTTTAAAAATTATTTGTCAACTATAAATTTTGTGGGATACACAACTTTTATAGCTTTTTCAACCACATATTTTAATAATATTTATCAAAATTTATTAAAAGTTTATTACCTGAACCAAAAGGAGTTTAGTCATTCATCAACTTAAAATCCCCTTTTTTGGTCCAAAATTTCTGCTTTTAAGCACGTTTTTGATTAAAGAGAGCAATTAACTACAATCTTATACTTTTAGTTATGTGAAAAAAAAAATATGACTCTTATTTGTCTTTCTTTTGATATATTTTGAATTAATTTCATTTAGAAGAAAGATAAAACTCTTAAAATAAAATAGTTGAACATTTCGCGAAATGAGATTAAATTACACTTTTTCTCCTTTTCAGAAAGTGAAAGGGCGGTGGAACAACACCCTTCTGTTTGCCCGGTAGTGTTTGGCGTTTTCACTACTCCATCAAGTATGCAAGATCTGAAAAATGAAGGCGGGGCTTTCTCCCCCGTTTTACCTCCGGCGTGAGAATTTTTTTAGACTTGGAAGAAATATATTTGAAATTCAGATGGCTAAAACGAGAATGAGAGAAAAATCATTTACCTGTGTCACATCCGGGGGTATTTATAGATATTAGGCACTGGGTAACCGCTGGGCGGTTGTGGTGACACGTGTCCCACGTTGGTATTCCCACTACACCCACGTTTTGGGTGAGGAGCCCTTAACTTCCCGCCTGAAGATTGTACCTGTATCAGCGGCCATGGAACCTGGTCAATTCATTAAAGGTTTTATGGCTAAGTGTTTGGACAAGCAATATCATGCCCGTTGAAGACTTCGCTTAGAGGCAGAATGATTTCTAGGGATAGTGATAGAGCGCCCTTTGGGGGTTGTGGTAGAGCGCCCCCTGGGCGTAGTGGTAGAACGCCTTTTGGGGGTTGTGGGAAAGCGCTCTCCCAGGCGTAGTGGCAGAACGCCCCTTGGGCGTAGTGGTAGAACGCCTTCTGGAGGTTGTGGGAGAGCGCTCCCCCGGGCGTAGTGGCAGAACGCCTTCTGGGAGTTGTGGTAAAGCGCCCCTGGGCGTAGTGGTAGAACGCTCCTCCCGGCGTATTGGTAGAACGCCCTATGGGGGTCGATGGCCTTGCATCGGAGTGCTGTGATCTACCTTGCTTGTCATTGAGAATGGCTACTTCTACCAACCTATATCATTAGCCCCCTACCCCTTGTCGATGTTTTCGGCAAGGGGTAGCAATTTTAGGTTGGTTTTTTTTTTTTTAATGAGAAAGGAATAGTTCGTATTAGCAAATCGAACCATGTAAACACGATCGAGTGGCAATTCTACTGTACACATGGCTCTTCACCAATGGTCTTAATGTTGGAGGGAAATTTCCCTCCAATTCCCCCCAAAAAGTTTGAATTCTAGTGTTTATAAAATGGGGGTAATTCTTATTCTAGATAATCGCTTTCATTTTCTCTCAACATCCTAGGCTTCCTCTCTTTTAAGGTAATTTTCTCTCCTTTTTTAAATCCAAGGTCTTGCTTTAAATTTCTTCTCTTCATCTTCTTTGTTGTCATGTATAAAACTATTTTTTCATGTATAAAACTATTTTTTCTTCTCCTTCCAATGAAAAAAAGTGATGGGGAGGTGTAATGATTCGACCGGACCTTCGTCGGAGGGTACCGGAGGGAGTCCGACCGACCCACGGGTGGGCCGATCACCGACAAGCGGGGCTGGTCGACGTCACAATGAAAAGGCGGTGGAACAACACCCTTCTGTTTGCCTAGTAGTGTTTGGCGTTTCCACTACTCCGTCAAGTATGCAAAACCTGAAAAATGAAGGCGGGGCTTTCTCCCCCATTTTACCTCCGGCGTGAGAATTAGTTTTTAGACTTGGAAGAAATATATTTGAAATTCAGATGGCTAAAACGAGAATGAGAGAAAAATCCTTTACCTGTGTCACATCTGGGGGTATTTATAGATATTAAGCACTGGGTAACCGCTGGGCGGTTGTGGTGCCACGTGTCCCACGTTGATATTCCCACTACACCCACGTTCTGGGTGAGGAGTCCTTAACTTTCCGCCTGAAGATTGTTCCTGTATCAGCGGCCATGGAACCTGGTCAATTCATTAAAGGTTTTATGGCTAAGTGTTTGGACAAGCAATATCATGCTCGTTGAGGACTTCGCTTAGAGGTAGAATGATTTCTAGGGATAGTGGTAGAGCGTCTTTTGGGGGTTGTGGTAGAGCGCCCCTTGGGCATAGTGGTAGAACGCCTTCTGGGGGTTGTGGGAGCGCGCTCCCCCGAGCATAGTGGCAGAACGCCCCTTGGGCGTAGTGGCAGAACGCCTTCTGGGGGTTTTGGGAGAGCGCCCCCTGGGCGTAGTGGTAGAACGCTCCTCCCGGCGTATTGGTAGAACGCCCTATAGGGGTCGATAGCCTTGCATCGGAGTGCTGTGATCTGCTTTGCTTGTCATTGAGAGTGGCTACTTCTACCAACCTATATCAGAAAGTAAACAATTTTACCTCTTTTAGCTCTAAAGTCATTTAGAGGATAGAAATAAAACAAAATTAATTAATTAAATCTTCTTTATGCCCATGTATGATAGAGAATATATTAGAATAATTTTGTGGAAAAATGACTTTTTTTTTTAGAATATTGTATGGTTAAAAAGTAGGAAAAAATAATGATCCCTGTGCAAAATTATTTTATTAAAAAAATATAATTGAAAATGAGTTTGAGAAAAAAATAAATTTTAAAAAGTGAAGGCCATACAAGAGTAAACATCATTTGCATCAGATCTAGTTGGTAGATATTTTCAATTTTTCAAAATTATATTTAGCCCTTGATTGATTTTAATTTTTTGAAATTTCTACCCAATGCTAAATTTCAACCATACATTCTATAAAATATTATTTTCATATTTCACCATAATATTTTCTACTTTTTAACCACATGATCAAAAAAATAAAAATAAATAAATAAATAAATAGAAGAAAAACTTTCTTTTGATAATCACTTCTCAAAAAATCTTATTAAACTGGCGCTTAAATATCTTATTACTTTAATTGACCTCATTTTCGAGATAAATACTACTTGGTTTAATAATTAAGGTTGTAAATTGTAATTTTAGGCTTTGTTTGTCTTTCATTCTTCCACATTCTATCACATTATTTTTTTACAGTACTCATTTTTAATCACACATTTTTCATTCAAATAATATTACACGTAAATCAAAAACTTTTCTTTATTTTTAACCATACATTTTAATATCAATCACTATTTCATAATACATTACTCACAAATAATGGGGCACAAGCAAACACTTATTAGTGAATGACAATTGTACCCCTGTAACCCTAGAAATTATTACAATTATATCCTTAATCATTCTTTACAAATATAGGGCTTCGGTCCTCATTATAATATACAAGTCTATTAACTCATATTATCTCTTATTTACTATCTACTTTATTTATTTTGATCATTTTTTCTTAGAAAAAAAATTAATTAGTGGGTAGAATTTGCACCTTTCTCTGCACTATTGCAATTTGACGTCACATGAAAGATGCCCTTCGAATTGACTGGGGACGAAACTGCTGAGGCACGGCTAGTATATTAATTACCTTTGGTGGGTAGCCACGATCTTTGAAAACTATGATTAAATTACCTTTTCAATTGTTAGAGGTATGGATTATTTCACAGTTTCAATGTTTTCGTGATTAACCCACTTAGTTCAGTGCTTCAATTAATTTTCAATCACCGTATTTAATTTTGATATGAACACATAATTATCTTGTTTTAAGTTTCCACCCAGGTCACATACAATTGTGCATATCCAATAAGCAAAAATAAAATATAGGAAAAATTGCAACAGAAGAACCGTCACCTCAAACCTTTCGACACGTTGCGACGGAGGCCCTTTTCGACGATTTTCATCCAAATGTCTGTTAGTTGACTAAGAAACTTGACTTTGACTACATTTCTAATATTTTGGAAAGGGTAAAACAGTAATTTTTCATTTACTACATTAAAATAAGTTAAAAATTAATTTTTTTTTTAAAAAAAAACAGAAATTAGAATTAAAATAAAAAATAAAAAAATCAATCCTCTTCTTCATCCTACCCCATCCCCAACCCCCCCCCCCCCACCCCCCCCACCCCAAACCCCAAAAAAAAAAAAAAAAAAAAAAAAAAAAAAACACCTTAACGACCAAACACTCAAAAAATCTACTGTAAAAACTTTACTTTAATTAAAAATCTTAGCTTAAGCAAATAGGTGCTACTCTCCCTTAACCTCCGCCTACAAACTTCAAAATTGTCAACAAGAACTTAAGCAAAAAGGAGCAATCCTGCAGGTACCACCCTCCAAATAAAATAAATAAAAGGAAGCACTTAATTTACACTCATCCACCTAGAAATAGAAACTCATATTTTATGCATCAAATTTCATATTTTTGAAGTGTCAAATATTATATAGAGAAACAAAGTCCTTCAAACAACTGGTTATTGGGCACCCTCAAAAACAAATAAATTAAATGGATCCCCCAAACAAGATTTTCCCACCGCCACAGAATCCAACCTCTCCTTCGTAGCTGCAGTGGGATTGAGCCTCATTACGACCATCAAAGTCTTGGCCATTTATCCCCTCGATCGCATTTCCCTTATGTAATCAACCATCGCCACCTCTACCCACCTCCACCTCCACCAACACGGTTGTATCAAATCTGCTCTCCTCCTCCAAGTCCAAATTCGTTAGCCAATCCAGATCCGAAATATATAGCTCAGTTCCTCTAACTTCGTCAATTCCTCAAGGGCCTCAACCCTAAATACTCCTATTTTAATTTTTTCTTTGATCCAAATCTCGTTAAAAATTTGAGTTCAATCCTCAAAATAGGTGGTGGTTCTTCTCGTAGGGCCGCCTACTGAACATCTTGCTGGCAGATCTTCTGTCTCAGTTTCTTGCTTGTGATTTTACCGGGACGACTTATTCATGGCTCACCTTTAGATTTTTAGTGGATTAAGAACTGAATGGGAGTGCTGAAGACTCTACCTAGAGAAAGGAAGTTTTAAGTCCAGGTAATACTTGAGAGTTCTGATAATTTTTATGCTTCAACCTGCAAATGTAAATTGAATGCTGATTGTATTTACAGAAGAGAACTATGCGAGCAAACTTTGAAAGAGACTATCAAATGGTGAAGATGAGGGATTGAATTGATTGTGAACAACCAAGAGTTTGATATGACGCCGTTTCCATACCTAGTGATGGCGGCCGTACAAAATGCACTTGATTTTTGGGTAGGGGCGGGGATGGGGTAAGAGGAAGAAGAAGAAGAAGAAGATTGATTTTATTTTTTTTTAAAATTCTGATTATTTCTTTTTTTAATTTATTTTAATGTAGTAAATGGAAAATTACTATTTTAACCTTTTCAAAATATTAAAAATGTGGTAAAAGTCAAATTTCTTAGTCAACTAACAGACATTTGGATGAAAACAATCCAAAAGGGCCTTCGCCGCAACGTTGTGAAAGGTTTGGGGTGACGGTTGCAACAAAACAAAGGTTTGGGGCCTCTGCTACAATTTTTCCTAAAATATAATGTGCTCTAAGAGTAGCATACGTCTCGAAAAATTATATCTCGTTGCGTTCATGAAGAAACACTAATGACACACCCAATACCAGGTTGTAATTTTTAAAGAAAAATAATTTTTTTATATTATTATATATAAGAAAAATATTAATTTATCTGCTCTGAAGAGCATGCAATTATAATTAATATTCCAAAAGAGTATTATTTGTTTATGAAAGGTATGAGTTATAATTTTCAATATTCTAGAAGAATATTGATATGTTACTTTTAAAAAAAAAATAAAGATAATATGCTCTCGAAATAGCACAATTTCGAAAAATATATCATCTTGAATTCATGTTTATCCCTAAAGGAAAATATACAATTCATATCATGTGGACGTTGATTATAATATGATTATAGCATAATTAATATATTTTCGAGAGTTAACTATGTCTTCTGTATGATTGTTCAAATGTCAAACATTGATTGAGCCAGAAGTCCAATAACTATAGTATTTTATTGTTTGGCATGATTAGTTGAACCATTACTGAATCAATAATTCAAATGGATATTCATGAAAAATCAGAAGATTCTTCAATCAATGAATTCTTACATATCATTTGTTCTCTTTATTGAAAATTGATCATCACTAACTAAAATAGAGATTGAGTCTTTTATATTTCTGTAAATTAATCAGCATGATAAATAGTCCCTCGTCATCCTCTATGTTGACTATCTATGTATTATTTATATCTAATAGATTTGATACATATACTGGATGATTGTATAATGTTTACAGCCTAAAGTTTGAGAAATTACTGCTCAAATTTTAAAATATGAGCATAGTTTTAAGATTATACAATCAAGACGGTATGTCTTACTAGTGTTAGTAGTCCTAAATCTCCACATTTTAATAAGTATTAGTTGAGATATCGATAAATGGTTTAATATTATTGTTTATTAAACGCATCCAATTAATTCAATTGAGAAAAAAATACTTTCCATTCTTGTCCGGAAAATTCTATTACATATCATGCCAACATCATAGTGCAATATATGTAAAATGGATGCACCACAATGTGCTGAGATAGAAAATAAAAAATGTTGAAAATAAATGTGAACTCTTATCCCAAATGGATGATATTTTATAACGCTGAAAAAATAATGATAAATTTGATTGGATAATTCTCTTAGCATTAGGGAGGGAATTAAGAAGTTGAAAATAATTTACAAATGTGTCATTATCTAAATACTTGTAACAAATCACTCGAATCAAAAGTCCAAAAGATAATTCATTTAGATGTATTTATTGGTCAAAGAGATCAACAATATCGCACGCACCAATTTTAAGTGCTCCAATACGAATTGATGTCATAGGAGGACAATTCGATAGCATTATATTTGATATATCTATAACACGCCTAAAGTATGATGTTATTCAATTCTAGTACTAAAAATTCTCTAAATGAAAATGGAGCAATTCATGAAGATGGTCCCATGAAGGAGGCATATACTCTTGATAAGTATTTAATTAGACATGACAAATTATAAAATCTCAGAAGAGGCTCAAGTACCTGAAATAATGGAAATTGAGATATCTCAATAAACGGGAAAAGAAATAGAATTGAAAAGAAAAAATTGTCGACAATAATTTTGCACATGATGTACTGCGTTATATAGCGAGGAAGCAAAATAAATGCATCAAAATATATAGATCAAAGTAATGATTGGTCAAATAAAAGGGACGCAATCATAAATTGAATTTACTAGAGAGACTTGAAGTTTCTAGATATACAGTATGAACACAGAAAGGTGTATAACTATACGAAATGAAAATGGAAAAAGTAAAGTCGTAATATAAAATATACGACTCTTTAAATAATGAATTTCGCAATGATTTGTAATAATAGATAAATAATCATGCGGTAGATGTAATAAAAAATCTCTATTTTATTAGTTTGACAATGCAAAAAATTTGATATGCATATTGCAAATTTGATTGTACCCAACTCATCTAGCATGGTTATTAATGTTACCTCGAAAAATTTAATATGTTTGAAGTATATAGTTCAAGTAATATTATCATGAGGGTGACTAAATATACATTGTACACTTTTTTCCTTGACTAAGGTTTTTTTTTTTTTTTTATTGCTTTTCCTGACAAGATTTTTATTGAGACAACTTTTATAGCGTATTCAAAAGAATAATGTAATATTTTTCTTTCATTGGGATTTTTTCCAATAGAATTTTCCTAATAGGATTTTAATAAGGCATATTTTTTGTATAATGATGTCCTTAACCTACAAGACATTTAACTTCAAAATGTATAATCTTGTGTGTGTGTGTGTGTGTGTGAGAGAGAGAGAGAGAGAGAGAGAGAGAGAGAGAGAGAGAGACTTTTGAAGAGATTAACAAGAGATATTTTTCGAATCAACATATTACTATAGTCATTAAATGTTGATAAATATTTCATATGAAGACGGTGTTATTTGAAGATATTGACTTATAAGATATCAATATTGAAGACATTGACATACAAAAGATCGCTTGATGCAAGAATTGAAATTAAGAGGAGTAGTACTCTTTTTTCTTTGATCAAGTTTTGTCCCACTGAATTATCTTGATAAGGTTTTAACGAGACAACATTTTATTACTCCAAATTATTTTTACTCTTTTTTCATTTGTTGGCATTTTTATCCCATTGAGTTTTTTGCTAAACAATGTTTTCAATGAGATACATATTTTGTAATGTATTATTTAAGGGGGATTGTTGTACCAAGTAAGTTTATTAATGAATGACAATTGTAAATCTACACCCCTATAAATTATTACCATTGTATCGCTAATCATTCTCTATAAATATAATGCTTTGGTAATTTATAACAATTAATAAAATTTTAAATTTATAGTGGATATAAGAAATTGTTTATAGGGGTCAAAATCCAATAAGAAATATGATACATAGAAAGAAGAATAAATTTGAATAATATCATAGGCGGCTCGAGCATTGGGGACTTTAAGCAAAATCGTTGAGGGGGAATTTTCTAGAACAGTAATAAAAAATTAATGGAACAAGTGATTGCACAGAGAACATCACTGATCAGTAACAATATGACTGCTTGTAATATGATTGAAACCACTAACTGTTGGTGATTTAGACAAAATTACATGAAATCACCGACATGCATTTGTGGCTATTATCGATACAACAATGTCGTCGGTATAGTTGAAAGGAATTATTGACGGTGCTTCAATCATCGAGGAAAGTTGTTGGTAATTGTGATTGAAATCAATATATGCTGATTGAAATCAATATATGTTAGTTATTCAGAAAGAAATAGTAATACATTTGATGATCATCGATACACATTAGCGACCACCCCGATATTATCATTAATGATGTTGTTGGGAATCATTTACGGTGCTTCAAACATCATTAGTGTCAAAAAATATTATTTCTTCTTATATATATATTATAAGATACTGGCACATAATTAAAATATTTTTATTACTTTGTATAATATTACCTACTTATAAGTTGTTTTTTTAACTTTTATTTTGTTCACCACTTATAATTTTTATATTTTTAGATTAATTTGTTTATTGATGAAAATCTCTTTGATAACTTTAATTTGTTAAACTATTTCTGGTTTTAATATTACTAAAAAAATATTCGCATAATTATTTATTAATGATGTTAGCTACCGACAAAAATTTTGATAAGAAACACACAAAAGCAAAAATGAAAAATATTTGAATTTTAAATTTTGGGAGCCTCCGATAAATTGGAAGTATTGGACGATCGCCAAACTTGCCCAATACTTGAACAAGCTCCAAATATTATGCAAAATGATATATTATTTAATAATTAGTTATCGTACTCGAAATATGAGACGTTTCTTTTAAAAAAAATGAAACAAATATGACTATAGGGATTAGTTTGTATTACTGGTAAATAAAAAAAATATTTTTATTAATTACATGATAATATCTTATATTATTAAAAATTATTTGTGAATTTAAAACATTGTCCTATCCAAACTTTTAGTAGTCTTTACATGGAAAATTATTATTATTCTAACAAACTCATTAGTAAATTAATATAGCACCGTGTGTTTCTAATTTATTTGCATTTAGTACTTTATAACCATGTGTCAGGTTGGCCTCGTTTTCTGTTAGGGTGACGTGGACAAAGATATCGGTCTCACTCGTGTACACGTAAACTAACTTCAACGCGTATGAACAAGATGCTAGCTGACAATACTTCAAATTTGGACGTGAGGTAAATTTGATAACACGAGACGAATATGTTCAGGTTCCGACACAATATTTGGGAATGATTGTAAAATGATAATTATTCACAAACAACTCAAAGGGAACAAAGTGATCTGAACTCTGTTTAAGTTAGTATATAATCAACAAGAGAGAAAACAAATAGCAGCTTTAAATGTATTGAGTTTCATTAGCTTTTAAATGATATATGTAGGTGGTATTTATAGTGTTACAAATGAAACGGTTTCCTTTGAATGAAAATCCACATGGCCTCATTTCCTTGGCCGAAACATACAATCCTAAGCATGAATTCAACTTTCCTAGCTTGTGATGCGTTTAATGTTCTTACAAAAAACAGTCATCATATCGCCTAAACTGACAAGACAAGACAAGATATTTTGCTCATTATAAAAGTCTCATCAATCATTCCAAAAGGATTTTCTACATAAATTCAGAATCCTCATGTGTGGATCGTTGCTTGTTGTAACTGGGCTTCGGCTTTGACTTGTGCCGAGCTTCTTCACCTCGGCAAACAACTAAGCTTAGCTTTGGAGCTTTGTCGTCGACAAAGGATTGCCTTGGCCGGATGTTGATTTACAAGGATGATTACTTTTGATGCAAAGAAAACCTCTGATGATTGAGCATATTACGTTGTTATTTTATTTGTCTTGAAATTACTAAAATACATATTAACGACTATATTATTGCATTTTTTATTTATTTTTTACTTAGGCTTGTTTCTCCAATGATTTTATGTCTTTCAATTTCATCTCGCACAATTTAATTGAGATTTGATAATCCAAATTAATAAATATGGGTTGAATTTCATCTCGCACAATTTAAATGAGATTTGATAATCCAAATTAATAAATATGGGTTGATTATTGCCCTAGAATTTTTCTTTTTAACTTTGATTTTCTGTATCATATAAGGGAAAATAATGTTCCGAGTTTGTAATATTAACAATAAACTCAATAATACATTTCTATAATTAAATTACTAACAATATCTCAATCAATGAGACCCACCTTAATTTTGATGAAATTAGATACAATTTCGGCTGTTTACTTTAATTATATTAATATGGAAAGTATTAATCAAATTATCTTCATATCAACCTCATATTATGCTAAGACCATTGACTTACTAACTAATTTATTTATAAATTTATGAGTAATGCTATTTAATACCAGTGGTAGATAACATTATTCTAAGTTTATGATGATCTCAAGATTTGAATTACATTTTAGTGGTGATAGATAATATTATTCTAAGTTAAAGATTTGTGAAATTTCAAAAAAAATAAAAATTGTTATATTTGTTTTTAAGTTTAAAATTCATTCAAATATTTTAAAATTTTTTATTATTGAAATCCTTATAAATCCATAACCTATTGATGATACCTAGATAAGGATTTCCATGAAATTCATTAAAATTTCAATTGAGAAACCTAAATTTAGAAGAATTTTTAAAATCCATCAAAATCCCTGTTGATGACAATCGTAAATAATTTCTCCCTATATATAAAGATCCCTAGAAGAGGAAAATGACAAATCAAACTCACTAACTACTAGCTCTTTTCATTTTATTTTAATGGCTTTATTTTTCCTTAATGTCTTTGCCATTCTTCTTGGTGTTTTCTTCACCAATGCAAATGGATCTTTCTATCAATACTATTCTCCTCTATGGGGATTAAATCACCTAACGGTTAATCCTCAAGCAACAGACGTACAACTTCTTATGGATCGGTCCTCAGGTTAATTGTTTGAATAAGTAATATTCCTTTATATAGTGAGCTAGAAAATTAAGTTGAAAATATTACAGAAAAACATATTTGTATACAAACAAATTTTTTTTTTTTTTTCGTTTTCTATAATTACTACTATCAAATAAGTGAAAAAGAAAAGAAAACTTTTATCTCACAAAATGAAAATATTTAATGGTTCTAATTATTGTTTTTATTGGTGTATATAGGGGCTGGATTCCGGTCCAAGCTGGACTATGGATCCGGATTGTTTCATATAAGGATGAAGATACCAGACAAAAAAACAGGAGGAATAGTTACAAGCTTTTATGTAATTAAATACTGTTTCATTCTATTATGTTGCTATATTGAGATTTGCTTATAGCTTTTGATTTTGATTTTGATTTACTTTTTAAATTGACAGTTGACCTCTGCATCAGATAATCGAGATCCTGGAAATCATTATGAGCTTGATTTTGAGTTTTTGGGTACAACTGGAAAAGTGCAAACAAATGTTTTTGACAATGATGAAGGGCACAGAGAACAAACCTTCAATCTTTGGTTCGATCCTTCTGAAGATTTTCACACTTATGAAATTCTTTGGAATCCCCATCAGATAGTGTAATGGTTTTTCCTAACATCTTCTCTATCTTTTTCGCATTTTTTATAATATCGACACTGTGCATATCTTATTATCTTAGCAGGCTGAAACCAAAGGAAACCCTAATGTAGCATGTGTCAATTCTATTCGTACCATAAGTCGCATTTTATAGTCTAGTTAAACACCTAAGTGCACACGCTAAACCTGCACACTACTCTTGTATGATGTTATTTTTATGCGATTTTAGGTTCTTTGTGGATAAAATTCCGATTAGAGTGTTCAAGAACAACACAGCGCATGGAGTGGATTATCCCTGGAAGCCTATGCACATAGAGGCAAGTGTATGGGAAGCAGAATGGGCAGGAGTGGTTGATTGGTCTCAAGCTCCTTTCATAGCTCAATATCAAGATTTTGATTTCAGGGCTTGCCCGGCTCAAATTAACATGGTTTCGCAATGCAATTCAGATAAATATTTTTGGAACAGGCAGTGGGAACTCAATGCTGAGCAGAAGCAGCAAATGGAAAGCTACAGAAACTCTTATATGGTTTACGACTATTGTTCAAAAACAACTACCAGCAAACCAGAATGCTCGTTAAATAACTGACTAAATAGGATTCATTTGAAGATCCTATGTTTATATTTATTTTTTGTGGTGTCATCAATTTTCATTGGAAGGAAGTGGCAAGAAGATTAGTGTTGTGGGTAACAATTTTGTGCAAGAGTCAAGCCTTCGATATAAAATTCTTGAAAACATTGTATAGTAGAATACAAAAAACATAAACTTGTTATAAAACTAAGAGCAAAAAACGAAAAATAGAACAAGAATTGAGAGAATCAATACATATGTGTGAGATTATATCATAACGACGGAATCATATTTTTAGGATTCAAAATGAGATTTACAATTAAAAATAGAATACACTCTTTTGTAGTAAATAAGACTTATATACATATCATAATGAGATTAAATAAATATCAATAATTATTTGGCAATTTTATAATACTCCTCCTTTGATGACCATTTACATAATATCTGCCTCGTTAAAAACCTAGTTTAGCAAAAATCCAATTAGACAAAAGTACCAAACTTAAGAAAATAGAGTACAAATAATTATAACAAAATTGGTATAATAACATGTTGTTTTGTTTAAACATTGTTAAAAAATTTTAGTGGGACAAAATTTGAGCGAGGGAAAAAGGTACATTTGCTCTCTTGATGAAAATCATTGTAATGAGTTATAGGTGTCTTATATACCCATATCTTAATAATTCCAATGAAGTGTGCTTGAAATTGTCTTGTTATAGCTTTTAAGAAATATAATTTTTACTAGATATTTATCAATTTTTGGTGACTGTAATTATATGATGGTTCAGTAATAAATGGATTTTGTTATTTTTTGTAGGAGTCTTGTACCCAATTTGTAACATATAAGAGTATTGTTTAGAGGGTATATATTTTTTTTTGTTTTTTTATAGTTATGGACATTTGTTATACAAAGAATATATCCGTTAAAATTTTATTAGGAAAAATCTTGAAGAATAAATTCTAATCAAGGAAAAGTAATAAATTCTTATTTTGAATATGCTACAAAAGTTGCCTCACTGAAAACATTGTTAGGAAAATCTAACTGGAGAAAATTTTAGTCAAGGAAAAAAGAGTAAAATGTGTCTTTACTCCCCTCATCATAATTTCACTTAAATTATATGTTCCAAGTGTAAAATACTTCAAGGATATTAATAAAGCTATGCCAAATGATTTGGTTATATGTACATTTATTGTATGCATATCAAATTTTATGCATTGCTAGGATAATAAGATATAGACTTGTGATTACGTCCATCACAATCTTTATGAAATTTTAATATGTCGAGAATTGTGCATTACACATTATGACTACATTTTCTACATTTCCTTTTCATAAAAGTTTACACGTTTAGGTGTTTGGGTGGCATGTTAAAAAATTTGAGGTTTCTCCATTAAGTTCAATTTGCTAAGATTGTGTACTTTTATTTAGACACTCATTTATCTGATCAATACGTTTTGATGAGTTTATTTTGATATTCTTTCTATTTGTAGTATGAATTGATATAACAGGTACAAAGTATTATCGATAATTTTTTTGTTTCGATTTTATTTTATTCCCATAATGACATATCTTTAATTTCAATAATTCATGTACTTGAACCTCTTTTAAGATTTTATGATTAGGTATATCTATATATTCTCTAAGAGTATATACCTTCTAAATGAAACTATATTCTTTATTTGTTCCATTTTCTTTTGAAGATTTTTATCTTGAAATTGAATGTAATCACTTCAAGTATGCCATAAATTTATCATATATAATATTAACGAATTGTCCTCATAAAACATTGATTCAAGTTGGAGCATTTAAAACTTGTATGTGAGACATTATTAACTCATTGTTCAATACATGAATTGAAATTAATTATCTTTTGTAATGATCTAAATAATAATACTATAGATATATAATTTCAGTTTCTTAATTCCTCTTTCTTATTATAAGAAAACTCTCCAATCAAATGGACAATCAGCAAATTGTTAAAATATTGATTGTTAGAGTTTAAAAGAATTTATAACGGTTCAAACTATACATGTATTCTCAATATTTTTTAAGGTCCATTTCAAAAAAATATGGTGGAGTGCTTGTACATACATGCACTTATCAAAAATCATTAGACGAAAATATTAAATTTTGATAGGGAAAACATTGATATTATAGTGATCCTATAAGTTTTCCTACGTATAAAATAACATTTCCAATCAAAAATGAAAAGCACTTTGTTCTCAATATTAATTGTTTAGAAATTAATTGGAGTTTTTTAATAATAATGTTAAATCATTTATCATCATCTCAAGTAACACTTATTTAGGATCATTAGTTTAAAAAGACACATTGTCTTGATTCTATAATCTGAGAGTTATGCTCATAATTTAAAATATGAGCAAGTATTCTCGTAAATTTCAGTTATGAACACCATGTAATTGGCTAGTAACTATATTTATTGGATAGAAATTATGTCTAGATGGTCAACATGGAGGATGACGGACCCCCTTTTATCACCCTAATTAATTCTAGAATCATAGGGATTTATTTCAATTTCAGCTAGTGATGATCAATGATCAATTTATGATACACAAAACAAGAATTATATGTGAATTCATTGGATTGAAAAATCTTCCATTTCTTTACCATTAGTTAGTGCAGTGTGATAATTAGATTAGTTGCAGGTTTAATTTGTTAATATAGATCATCTGTCAACTAATCTTGCTATTCAATTAAATTTAGGTTCATTAGAATTGCCTAAATACTTAGTTATTGTCAACAATATTATCATGATATATAGATTAGTTTTATCTAGCTTAGAAAGTTCATTTCATTCCAATTGTAACTCTTATTTTAAACCATATGAATACAGGTCCTTATTCTCAATAAAATACACGCTTGAGTTTTGACTCTTATATTCTCTTATCTTTTTCTCTCTTTTCTTCACACAAGATGATATTTATTTAATAAATAGATATCCTACTCGAAAATATGAAAATATTTCAAAAAAAAAAAGAAAGAAAAGAAAAGAAAAAAGAAGAAGCCAAATATGACTACAGGGATTAGTTTGTATTATGGGTAAATAAAAAAATATTTTTATTAATTACAAAAATTATTTGTGAATTTAAAACATTGTCTTAGTAGTCTTTACATGGAAAATTATTATTATTCTAACAATCTCATATATAAATGAATATAACACCGTGTGTTTCCAATTTATTTGCTTCTAATACTTTAACCATGTGTCGCATATAAATATATTTTTTATTTAAGTTCTATATATTTATAATAGTAAAATCCATCATTCATCCTTTCACTCTATATCTCAAAATAATTAGATGTTTGTTCCCCCAATAAACGTTGATTTGATTATCTCATCTTGAATAAGAGATTCTTAAAGTTTATAATGATGTATTTCTATTTCTATTTTTATTTTGGGCGACTTTACTTTCATCAAGTCTTATCTACAAATGAAATTGTTGGTCTTCGACAACTTTTAATTTAAAATGATAGTTGTTAAATTTCCATTTTCTTGGCTAAAATGTCGAAAGCAAATTTATAAAAAAAAATGAAAAATGAAAAATAAAAATAAAAGCTTAACTAAAATTAATATTCATTTTTTAAAAATTGTTTTTCTCTGAATTCATTTTCAATTACACATTTTATTGGACCCACAATTTTTATCTATTTTTCAACCACGCAATTTATCAACCATGATCAATATATACTAGAAATCTGATTTTTTTTTTTTATCAAAATTAAATTGTTCCTAAAAAAATTGTTAAAGTTTGTCTTATGAGTAAAACATGTTTCATCATTTGAAATTATTAATTAAACAGGGACGATTACATTTGATGATAAGAAAACCTCTGATAATCGATTGAGCATATTACTTTGTTATTTTATTTGTCACGAAATTACTAAAATATATATTATCGACTATATTATTGTATTTTTTTTTTCTTTAGCTTGCTTCTACAATGATTTTATGTCATTCAATGTCATCTTGCACAATTTAATTGAGATTTGATAATCCAAATTAATAAATATGGGATGATTATTGCCCTAGCATTGTTCTTTTAACTTTGATTTTCTGTATCATATAAGGGAAAATAATGTTCCGAGTTTGCAATGTTAATGCTGACCTCAATAATAGATTTTCCATAATCAGATTACTATTTTTATCTCAATCAATGAGATCCACCTTAATTAAACATGAAATTAATTACAGTTTCGGCTGTTCAATTATATTAATTTGGAAAGTATTAATCAAATGATCTTCATATTGTTACATTAATGAGTAATGCTATTTAACAATACTGATATTATAGCATCATTGGTGTTAAAACATTAGTGTAAATGTAACATTAAGTGATATTAAATCAGATGTACTATTAAATACGTCACATTAATCAACCTTTAATTGAGCCTTTAATATAATACCATTGGTACGATAAAACACGAATTGGGATACAAAAATATTAATCGGTTTCATTAAAATTTCAATTGGGAACATTTAAATTTAAAATGACTTTTAAAATCCATGAAAATATCATGTGAGGAAGTGCATTCCGTATATTTTCACAAAATTCATAAGAATCTCATTCAAATTTGCAAACTTTCAAATAATACTAATAAAATTGTTATATGTATTTTTAAGCTTAAAATCCATCCAGACACCTTAAAAATCTTTTTATTAATGAAATCCATATAAATCCATGAGTTATTGATGATACCTAAATAAGCATTTTTTGGGAAAATCATTAAAATCCATAAAATTTCAATTGAGAACACCTAAATTTAAATTTTTTTTAAAAATCCATCAAAATCTAAGTTGACAACTAGTAAATCATTTCTCCCTATATATATGTATAAAGATCCCTAGAAGAGGATAATAACAAATCAAACTCTCTTATTGCTAGCTCTTTTCATTTTATTTTAATGGCTTTCTTTATGCTTAATGTCTTTTCCATTCTTCTTGGTGTTTTCTTCACCAATGCAAATGGATCTTTCTATCAATACTATTCTCCTCTATGGGGATTAAATCACCTAACGGTTAATCCTCAAGCAACCGAAGTACAACTTCTTATGGATCGGTCCTCAGGTTAATTGTTTGAATAAGTGATATTCGTTTTATATATAGAGCTAGAAAATTGTGTTGAGAATATAACAGAAAAACATATTTGTATACAAACAACTTTTTTTGTTTTCTATGACAACAACTATCAAATAACTGAAAAAAAGAAAAGAAAACTTTTATCTCATAAAGTGAAAAAAAATATAATGGTTCTAATTATGACTTTTATGGGTGTATATAGGGGCTGGATTTCGTTCCAAGCTGGAATATGGATCCGGATTGTTTCATATAAGGATGAAGATACCAGATAGAAAAACAGGAGGAATAGTTACAAGCTTTTATGTACTGTTTAATTCTATTATATTTATTTATTGAGATTTGCTTATAACTTTTGATTTTGATTTATTTTTTAAATTGGTAGTTGACCTCTGCACCAGATAATCAAGATCCTGGAAATCATTATGAGCTTGATTTTGAGTTTTTGGGTACAACTGGAAAAGTGCAAACAAATGTTTATGACAATGATGAAGGGCACAGAGAACAAACCTTCAATCTTTGGTTTGATCCTTCTAAAGATTTCCATACTTACGAAATTCTTTGGAACCCCCATCAGATAGTGTAATGCTTTTTCCTTACTTATTCTCTATTTTTTTTTTTCGCATTTTTTCTTATATCGACCCAGTGCATATCTATTATGTTAGCAGGCCGGAACCAAAGGAAACCCTAATGTAGCATGTATCAATTCTATTCGTGCCATAAGTCGCATTCAGTAGTCGAGTTAACCACTTAAGTGCTCATGCTAAACCTGCACATCACTCTTGTATGATGTTATTTTTATGCTATTTTAGGTTCTTTGTCGATAAAATTCCGATTAGAGTGTTCAAGAACAACACGGCGCATGGATTGGATTATCCCTGGAAGCCTATGCACATAGAGGCAAGTATATGGGACGCAGAATGGGCAGGAGTGGTTGATTGGTCTCAAGCTCCTTTCATAGCTCATTATCAAGATTTTGATTTCAGCGCTTGCCCGGCTCAAATTAGCACGGTTTCGCAATGCAATTCGGACAAATATTTTTGGAACGGGCAGTGGGAACTCAATGCTACGCAGAAACAGCAAATGAGAAGCTACAGAAACTCTTATATGGTTTACGACTATTGTTCAAAACCAACTACCAGCAAACCAGAATGCTCGTTAAACAACTGAGTAAATAGGATTCATTTTAAAATTTTACGTTTCTAGTTATTTTTTGCGGTATTCAAGAACTCACATTAATTTGACATTGATAATAACCTGTATAATTGTCTGGCGGTGGCAAGAAGAATAGTTTTGTGGTGAAACAAGTTTGTGCAAGAGTCAAGCCTTTGTTATACAACTGTTGAATACATTGTATAGTAGAATATAAAAAAACATGAACTTGTTATAAAACTAAGAGCCAAAAAAAAAGAATAATAGAACTAGAATTGAGAGAATCAATACATAAGTGTGTGATTATATTATAACGATGGACCCATATTTATAGGATTCAAAATGAGATTTACAATTAAAAGTAGAATACACTCTTTTGTAGTAAATAAGACTTATTTATGTATCTTGATAAGATTAAATAGATATCAATAATTATCTCACAATTTTACAATACTCCCCCTTTGATAACTATTTGTATAATATCTGCTTTGTTAAAAATTTAGTTTAACAAAAATTTAATGGGACAAAAATACCGAACTTACGAAAACAGAGTACAAATAATTATAACAAAATTGGTATAATAAAATGTTGTCTTGTAAGAAAATTCAGTAGGACAAAATTTGAGCGAAAGGAAAAGCTTCCCTGATTTCAATAAATGAAAATTATTGTAATGAGTTATCCTTGTTTTATATACCAATATCTTAATAATTCTGATGAAGTGTGTTTGATTACATTGTCATGATATAGATTTTAAGAAATATCATTTTCTACTAGATATTTATCAATTTGTGGTGACTGTAATTATATGATGGTTCAGTAATAAATGGATCTTCTTATTCTTTGTAGGAGTCTTGTACACAATTTATAACATTTAAGAGTATTATTTAGAGGGTTTATTTCTGATATGTTATGGACATTAATTATACAAAGAATATGCACATTAAAATCTTATTAGGAAAAATTTTGTGGAAAAAATCATAATCAACGAAAAATAGTATATTATTATTTTGAATATGCTACAAAAGTTGTTTTACAAAAAATATTGTCAGGAAAATCCAATGGCATCTTGGTCAAAGAAAAAAGAGAAAGATGTGTATTTATTCCCCTCATGATAATTTCGTTTGAATTATATGCTCTACGTATAAAATACGTCAGGGATAGTATTAAAGCTCTGCCAAATGAATTGGCCATAGTTACTTTATTGTATGCATATCAAATTTCATGCAATACTTGGATAATAAGATATAGACTTATGATTACTACAATCTTTGTGAAGTTTTATTATGTTGAGAGTTGTGCATTACATATTACGACTTCGTTTTACTCATTTCCTTTTCATATAAGTTTACACATTTAGGTGTTCGGAATGCAGATTTAAAAACTTGAGATTTCTTTAGTAAGTTCAATTTGTTAAGAATGTGTACTTTTATTTGGACATTCATTTCTTCAATCAATACGCTTCAATGAATTTATTTTGATATTCTTTCTATTTGTAGTATGAATCGATACATCATGTACAAAATCATTATCGACATTTTTTTTTTTTTTGGATTCTATTTTATTGCCACAATGACATAACCTTTTGATATCAGGTTACTTTCAATATTTAAAGCACTTGAACCTCTTCTAAGATTTTATAATAAGTTATGTCTATCTATTCTCTAAGAGTATACGCCTTCTAAATGGAACTGTCTTTTTTATTTGTTCCATTTTCTTTTGAAGATTTTTATCTTGAAATTGAATGTAATCACACTTCAAGTATGCCATAAATTTATCAAATATAATATTAGCGAATTGTCCTCATAGGACATGGATTCAAGTTGCAGCATTTAAAACTGATATATGTGAGACATTATTAATCTCATTGATTAATACATGAATCTAAATGAATTATCTTTTGTGAGGATCTAAATAATAATAATCATGAATCAAGTATACAATTTCAACTTCTTAATTCCTTTTTCTTATTATAAGAAAATTATCCAATCAAATTGACAATCAGTAAATAGTTATAAAATATCACTTGCTAGAGTTTAAAATATTTTATAAAAGTTCAAACTATACATGTATTCTCAATATTTTTTAATGTCTATTTCGGTAAAATATGGTGGAGCGCTTGTACATATATGCACTTAAAAAAATCATTAGACTGAATTATTAAATTTTGACCATATAAATTTTGACCATAAGCTAAATATAGTAGGGAGAACTTTGATATTATCATGATCCTATTAGTTTTCCTACATATAAAATAAAGTTTCCAATCAAAAATGAAAAGCACTTTGTTCTCAATATTAATTATTTAAAAATTAATTGGAGTCTTAAAACCAACAATAATGTTAAATAATTTATCATCATATCTTATAACACTTATTTAGGCTCATAGATTAAAAAGACACACTGTCTTGATCTATAATATGAAAGTTATGGTCATAATTTAAAATTTAAGCAAGTAATCTCATAAATTTCAGGTTATGAATTCAGTGTAATCATCTAGTAATTATATTTAATGAATAGAAATTATATCTAGATGGTCAACATGGAGGGTGATGGGGCCTCTTTTAACACCCTAATTAATTCCAAAATCATAGGTATTTAGTCCAATTTTAGTTAATGATGATTGATGACCAATTTATAATACACAAAATAAGAATTATATGTGAATTCATTGGATTGAAAAATCGTCTAGTTCTTTACCATTAGTTAGTTTAGTGTGGTAATTAGATTAGTTGTAGGTTTAATTTGTTAATATAAATCATCCGTCAACTAATCTTGCTATTCAATTAAATTTAGGATTATTAGAATTGATTAAATACTTAGTACTCGTGAAATTAATATATAGACTTAGTCCACTTTATTGTTTACAATATTGTCCACTTGTGGCACTTTAGCACAAGACGTTTTTGGCATTGTTGTATCCAAGTCTGAATTTTGCATATAACTAACATATTTATGCTAAATTAGGTAAATATCTGCTCGATATAATCATAATTCATTAATTTTAGAAGCCTAGATAAGCTTATAAAATATACTTACCAAATATCTCAAATATAAATTCTTGTTCTTCCCAAGTAAGATTATCTACTTAAAACACGAGAGAAAACAAAAGTCAATCCTTTAAATGGATTTTTGTATTCAACTCAATTAATGAAACTGTTTGATAATTCATACAAAGCTCATAAGTAACGCTACCATTACAAATTTTCACTTTTTCAATGCTCAAATGACGTGTGTACATAGTCAATTCAATCTCTCAATCTTTTAAATTGGTTATTTTTCGAACTTCAATTGTTAAATATTTCACCTCTCTTTTGGGATGTACACTTAAAAACTTATTCAGCACACTCGTCATGTTTATATGCAGATGCTCTTTTTCAGCACTAGATCTTGTGTATTCCTTCTTTCTTTTGCATGATTTACAAGATACTTCTATGATAATTGATAAAAGAAAGGAAAATCAATTATTAATTAATACGATCAAATGAAAGTTAAAGCTAATCTAGTATCGATTGGGAGTATTGGAGTACATAATTTTTTGGACAAGATCGTGATGATAGGACTACTACAATAAGTATAAAATATGATAAATAAATATATTAGATAATAACTATAACATGTCTAAATATTAAACGCAATTTTTTCATGACAAAGAAATGCCCATAATCATGTTATTTGGATCATCCAAACTCATTTCTTATCATATCCTTTGCATTGCATGACGAAGTAATCCCCCATAGTCACGTTGTATTCATTAATTTCTGCATAGAGATCATCCTGGAAAGATTTCTTTCTATTTATCCTTTACTTTGATTTTAATAATACCCATAGTACTCCCATGGGCAAGACTTATTCATCAACCTTGTTCACACCCAATACTTGGAAACCTAGTAATCCCTGTAATACTTTCAAAGGTAGGTCATCATCATCAACTTCGACAAGTGTTTTATATTTCTTCATTTTAAAGTGGTGAAGGAGGAAGAGATCCCCTATAAGCATGTTGTCATCATTAATTTCGGGATCTCTCATCTTAATTTGATGCTGATACCTTGCTTCTTTGAATTCATTGTCAATAGAATCAAGAAAAATCAATAGTTTAGCTAAAAAAATAATAAATCAAATTAAAATTACAATTAACTAAAAGCTAACTAAATAACTATAAAATTCAAAGGGAGAAGCCAAGAAAGGCTTTTGGGATACAATACAGATATTCGAAAGGGGATAAGCCTTAGGAGGAAGCTTTGGATTATGAAGGCACATTCTTTTCAAGCTTTATAGAAGCGTTTGTCACAAAATACCTATCCATATAATTTCATCCGTTTTTTTCTTTGTTTGAAAAACAAGAAGAAATTCAAAAGTTTCATCGTCTCTTTCCATGATAATTGAAAAGGGAAAGGAATATTAATTACCAATACAATCACACGAGAGTTAAAGCTAGTTCTGTATCGATTTAGCCTGTGGGATTATATTAAAAAATAAAAAATCGACATGATTGTGATAATAGGAATATTATCCTAATAATAAAATATTGAAAGAGATAAATTAGACAATAATTGTATTAAATGATATCCTAACTTACCACATGCAATACTATTTATAAAAACAAGTATATAAAAGGGTTAAAAATTGAATTGCTTCCCAATATACGTTTGAATATAACCCAAATCCGAATTTTTGCAGCAAGACATTCATAGCACTTTGAATAGGGCTTCGAAAATCTTGCTTAAGTTGTCTTTGCACCAAATTTCGTATGTCCTTTTACTTGCCCTTTTCAACATAATATGACTCATCTACACCACTCAATTCAAACTTAATTAAGGATACTTTAATCTCCTCTTCGTCTTTAATTACAAAATCATTAAATTTGAGCGATAGCATTCTAGTTTTATCTTTATTGAATGTTATCGATTCATTTGACTCTGTGATGGTTAACTCACAGATCTCCACATACTCTATAGGCTCTCAAGTTTTGTGTGGCAAAGAAATCTCTCATAGTTATGTTATTTGGATCATCCGAATTATTTGAGCTCCCATCATTTGTATGACGAAGTAATCCGGCCCATAATCATGTTATAATCATCAATATCCACACATGGATCATCCTGGAAAGATTCCATGCAAGACGCATAATTATTACTTTTTGTACTAGCTTGACGGGGAACTGTTTGGAAGCCAATGCTCACTAGAACTTGCCATACTTGACACTAAAGGTATGTTTTTAATGTGATTTTAGGTTCTACGTGGATGGAATTCCAATTAGAGAGTTCAAGAACTATAAAAAAGATGGAGTGGACTATCCGTGGAGGCCTATGCAGATAGAGGCAAGTATATGCAATGCAGATTGGGCAGGAGCCGTTGATTTGTCTCAAGCTCCCCTCATTGCTCATTATGAAGGGTTCAATTTCAATGCTTGGCCGGCTCCAATCAACGTTTTTCACAATGTAATTCGAAAAAGTATTTTTGGAACAAATTCTGGAAGCACAATAATGAGGAGAGAAAGACAATGCTGAGGTACAGGAAAGAGAGTATGGGTTATGACTACTCTTCGAATAGGACCACAAGGAAACCAGAATGCTCAAGGAATAATTAACTCAGAAAAATTATTGAAACTTCCATTTGATCTGTAGTAATGTATAAGTCAAGTCTACATTACTAGCATGATGTAGCAGAATTAATAAATAAAAGTGATTATTTATTTCTCTTTTTTATTTTTAGTGAACTGAATAATCTTATGTATATTCATTCGTGGTATTTAATCACAAATATTTTTCTATTAGTATTTCTAGCCATATTTAAGGACATGATATGTGTTCATATATATTCAATTGAAAGATTATCATTCACAGAACATAGTCTTGCTCAAGTAACTATAATTCCATTATGTTAGATTTGAATTCTATTTTAAAGATGATTGGGAATTTTAATTAAGGTCGACATTAAGAGGAATTCCATTTGTTGGAATGCTTTTGAAATCCTATTTAAAGTCTATTTGGCAAATTCTAGTAGAAGTTCTAGTTGGAAATCCTATTGGGAGTTGAAATTTGTGTTGGATTAGGAGATCAAGATATGGACAAAAGAATGAAGAAAAGCATCAAAGGAGCAACTTTTCCAGACCGGCCATTGGGGCGCTGCTTGTTCTATTGTCAGTGGCGTTTTGGTCTCCTATTCCATTTATAATGTAATTTTTTTATATTCTATTTTATCTGTAACTCTACTTTTAGGGTTTGACATGTTCCTTATATATAGTTAGTTCTTCATTATAAATTAGATAAATCAAAACACAAAATCATTATAATTCTCTCTCTATATAATTTTAGTGAAATCTTCATTCCTCTGCCAATTATTTTATTTTTGAGTTTGTGATCAATTACTTATATTGTTCATATTATTTTCTTGCATATTATCACAACAAATTGGTATTAGAGTTATTGTTTATAAAAAAATTGGTATCAAAGCTAAGGTCTGGAAATTTTATTTCTTAGGATAGCAATCATGAAGTATGATATTCACTTTTGGATTGCTTCATAAAATTTTCATTTTGGTAGGTAAATATACGAACAATACTCGCTCAAACAAATTTGGATGATACTTTATTGAGATTTGACAATATGCTCACAACTTGCAATCAGCAAGCGAAACAATGGAAAGAACGAAAAGCCCTATCTCAAATTCATCTTCATCTTTCGAATAACATTCTCTATGACATTTTGAAAAGTCTGGTGTTGCGATATGGTTAAAATTGGAACAATTGTACATGAAAAAGTCTAACTAGCAAATTACACTTGAAGCAGAACTTTTATTCTTATAATATGGTTGAAGGTACATTTCTTGAAGATCAACTATATGTGTTGAAGAAAATTGTTGTCAATTTAGAGACCTTGGAGGTCAAATATAATGAAGAAGATTTGAGTTTGATTTTATTATATTCGTTGCTTGCTTCATAGATCTCATTTAGAGACACGATTTTATATAGTCGTGATACTTACCATTGAAGATGGTTATGATGCTCTTATTCAGAAGAGAAGATGAAACATCTCGTTTGAACTGAGGCTTATGAAGATGGCCTTACTATTGATGGTTGTTCTGGAAGTGACAAATTAAAGTCTAACTTTACGAACAAAATTTGTAATTATTGCAAAAGGAAGGGAGACTTGGTTAAGATTTGCTATAAGTTGTAGAGTAAAGAAAAGTTGGCTGCAGCTAATCAGAAGGGAAAGCAGTTAGGTACTTAAGGTGAAGCTAGTATAGGAGAAACGTTTCATAACGATGGAGATCTTTTGGTGATTTCTAATAGCAATTCCAAACTTGAAGAGGATTGAATTCTTGATACGACTTTCACTTTTTATGTGTATCTCAATCGGAATTTGTTTACAATATATGAAGAAGTTTTCAAAGATTTTGTGATCAATAATAATACACCTTATCAAATAGATAGTATAGAAAGTGATAGAATTAAGTTGATTGATGAAAGTGTAAGAACACTTGATGCAGTATGGCATGTTCTTGATTTGAAGAAAAATATTATCTCTTTGAGTACTCTTGACTTGAAAGGGTACAAATTCATTGGTGAAAATAAATAGAGTCCTAAAAGCCATAAATATGCTCATATTGTGTTCCAGGGAAAGAAGAATTCTCAATTCTGTCTTGCAAGGTACTTCAGAATCTTTGAAGGTCAATTGGTCTAAATTTGGAGCTCAGGTGGATATGAGTTTGGTTCATTATCATCGGAGTTTTTTTGGGGTCTACTTTGATGAATACGTTTAAGCCAAGTTCAAAAATTATGAATAATTTCACTTTGCCACTATTACTAGCAATGCCATTGCATTTACTTACTAGAAATAGATCTGTTTTTAAAAATATGCCTCCATATAGGTACAAAGATGCTAATTTAGTTAATTTTTGCTTCATTCGTAATTGAAGGTACGAATTCTAGCCAAGATCCTTCTGTTGAAGCAATTTGTGGTGATTCTGTTACAGGGCTTGTTTCAGCCTTGTTTGGTGATTATAGTCACGTAATTTTGATGCTCGTGATGCAAACAACTTCAATGTCCGAGGGTGTTCTTTGAGTTGTGTTACTTAAGTTGTGAGTTTGAACCCATTTGGATTTTGTGGTAGGAGTGGAGAATATTTTCAAATTAAATAGAGAATTTCATTTGCGTTTTTTTATTGAAGAGTTGAAGTTCATTCTTATTAGTGGAATTTGTTTTTAGGTGGAAAATTTTTGAAGTTTACTCATTGCAATGGAATTCTTGTCAAGGTAAAGTTTGTTAAAATTTGGGTGTAATCCGAGATCTATTTTGAAGATGATCGAGAATTCAAATTAAGGTCAACATCTAGGGGAATTCTATTTGTTGGAATGTTTTAGAATCCTATTCAAAGCCTGTTTGACAAATTCTAATTGAAATTCTATTTTAAAGCTTTATTGAGAATTGAAATTTGTGTTGAACTTGAACATATCAAAATATGGACAAAAGAATAAAGAAAAGCATAAAAGGAGCAATTTCTCGAGACCCGGCACAGGACGTCACTTGTTTCATTGTGCGCGATGTTTTGGTCTTCTATTCCATTTTTAATCTTTTTTTTTTTTTCCTCATTTATAACTTTACTTTTAAGGTTTGACATGTGCCCTCTATATAGTTAGTTCTTCATTGTATTTTAGATTAAGTTAAACAAATCAAAACACAAAATCATTGCAATTCTTTCTACTCTATATTTTAGTGAACTCCTCTTCCAATTATTTTATTTTTGAGTTTGTGATTAATTACTTCATATTGTATCATATTATTTTCTTGTCTATTATCACAACAAATTGGTATCGAAGTTATTTTGTATTTTCTTCATTGTTTATAACAGTAACTAATGGCAATATTCATAGGGTTGGCAATGGGCCGAGCCGGCCTTAATGCCACGAGCTCGGCTCGTGCTCGTGCTCG
>NC_036244.1:7508449-7546003 GCF_002742605.1 Olea europaea var. sylvestris | reverse complement strand
TAAACCCTCCTCCTTTATCCGAGTTTGGGACCGGCTACATTAATTTTAAGTATGCGGAGTTAAAAATTGTATACGAACAACTTGTTTTAACGTATACAATTTTTAAAAAAAAATTAAATTTAACGATTAAAAAATAAATAAAAAATTTGATTAATATAATTAAATCAAATATCACTTACCTGACGACATGCAATTTCAGCGTATTTATCTTGTAGTCGAAAATGAGCGTCCTGCCAATCCTTCACACACATTAACGCTTCCAAAACATCTTCTTTCAGTCCGCTCCTAACATCAGTCAAAACCCTTTTACCTGCACTAAAAGCAGATTCCGAAGCAACAGTGCTAACCGGAGGTGTCAATAGATCTTTCGCAATTGCAAAAACAATTGGCCAACGTCTTTCATACTTTCGCCAGAATTCAATTACTTCTTCTGAAGTTTTTTTGATTGTTCTGTCTGTTGGCATATTATGATTAAAATAATCAATTAATTCGGCAGGCATCACATTTTGAGTTTCGGCCGATGTTTGATGAGATGCAGATGTAGACGACATGGCACTAGACAAAAACATTGCAATTGCATTATATCTAAATGTATTAATGCCCTGAAATAAATTCATTATTTCCGCAGCATCTTCTTCAGTTTCAGCAGAAGGAGTAGGTGCAGTAGAGGGTACCCGACTAATATTTACACCCATTCTTTCGGCATATAAATCATACATTCCACATAGTGTTTGCTCTAAATTCTTATAAGTGATAGGTGTATCAAGTATTAAAGTTTTATTGATATGATCAATTACGTATTTAGTTCCCGAAATATTATATCGGGGGTCCATTGCGCATACTAAAGAAAATAACATAGGCAGTTCTTCCCAATATTTTCTAGACTTTAATTCCATAGCAATTAAAATTTCACTAAAAGTAGGATCATTTTTATATTTATGGAATTTTCTTGCAATTATATAAAGGCGTTCAAACACATACAACTTGTGGGATAATAAACGTCGGATAAAATTTTTGTAGTCTCATAAAAAGATGTCAAAAATTGTTTAACTTACAAAACTAAAATACAATCGGATTCATTTAACATACCATTATTATCACTTCTAACATGTCTATTATTATAAAAGTCTGGTATTAAATTTTTGAAACCTTCACATAATTTTAATAGCAAGTACGTAGAGTTCCATCTATGACCTACGTCGCTAACAAATGTTTTAGTAGTTATCACCCCTTGTTCGGTACAAAAATCTTCAAATGCTTGTTTTCTACTAGAAGAGATCGTAATATAAACTAATGCATTTCTAATCCTTTGAAGTTCATCCTTTATATGTTTTAAACCATCTTGCACAATTAAATTCAAGATATGACACACACAAGGAATATGAAACAAATACCCACCAAAATCAGGTTGAAGTGTCCTACACAATTTATCGACAACTACTTTATTAACGCTAGCATTATTAAAAGTAAAAGATCAAATTTTACTCTCACGATGATATTCTCTAACAATACTGATAATAGCATTATATATATTATTAGCATTGTGAGGAAATTCAATAATTCTAAAAGCAATAATTTTCTTATGCATGCACCAAAGTAAGTCTATATAGTGTACGGTTGCAGCTATATATGCTCTTTTATTAACCATTTCCCATATATCAGAAGTTAAGGATATAACACCCCCATATTGTTGCAAATTCATAATTAATTGTTGTTTTGAATTATTGAAATAATTTATTGTTTCGGCACGAAGAGGGTTTCGACTTACCCTAACGTACCTCGATTGTAGATATTCTTTCACGAACGAGACGAAGTGTTGGTTGTCTACAATAGCCAGAGGCAACTCAGTGGCGGCAACAAATTTCACCATTCCAGTTCGAGTCTCGTCCTCCGAATACACCCACGTGGATAGGGGTGAAGTTGTAGAACCGACGCCTGGACTGCCAAATTGTAATTGTGTTTGACCAGCTGGAAGAAGTCCATGTCTGGCTGCACATGATTTGTAGTGGCGGTTGAGATGAATGATACCAATTTCTTTTTGCCATGCCAATCTTTGTTGGCAGTATTTACATACTGTTTTAGATTCTGCAAGGCCATCAATGACTTTTCCCGTTGAAATCAACTTAAAGTGATCCCAACATTTTGCTTGTTTTTTGGTCTTTCGCTTTCCCCTCGCATCTGGGATATTTAATTGCTAATCTCCATCTTCATGTTCCGCTTCGGGAACGTTAATATTATCCTAATCAATTGGAATGTGACTTCCCTGATCGTGAATGTGAACATCTTCAGGTATCGGTATGTCATTTAGACCGGCAAATTCATTTGAAAATTGACTTTGCAGCGTACTAGGCGATTCTCCATGATGTGGTAATGGCTCACATCCTGTATCGAACAAGCTCTTAACAAATGAACGTTGATCAATTTCTGTGATTGTTTATGATGAAATCTTGACTAGATGAATATAAATGTAGTGAAATTATGAGAATTGGATGAATTGAAATTGTAACTAATAAACTGGAAAAATTGAATTGATATTGTATATTTTGCAACACAAGAGAGTAAAAACTCGATAATTGATATAATAAAAGATAGTTGAGAATTGAGAGAGTTGTAACTTGTAATCTTAGAAGAGATTGATATGAAAAAAAATAATTTGAGGCGAAGGGGGTATTTATAGTAAAAAAATGGGGGAAAAAAAGAAAAAAAAGTTCAGTGACCAGAACGGTCACTGAACAAGGCTCGACGAGCCACGAGCTACCCACGAGCGGCTCGTCTAGACAGCAAGCCGAGCGGGCTTGGCTCGCCTACGGGTGAGGCCCGCTCGGCTCGTGCTCACTAGCCCGAGCCGCCCACGAGCCCCTTTTTCACGAGCTGAGCCGATTCAGCCCAATTGACATCCCTAAATATTCACTTATTAAAATGTTACGATAGGCCCCTTTAACAACACGCATTTCATGAATGTTGCTTTTTGCAAATTATTTGGATCAACCAAATTTATTTTTGCTCCCATCCTTTGTATGAAGAAGTAATCCGTCCCATAGTCATGTTTTCTTCATCAATTTCTGCATATGGATCATCTTCGAAAGATTTCTTTTATTTAGACTTTTTCATTTTCTACATGGATTTTGTTATAGCACATAATTTAGATTTAACCATAAACAATTTCTCAACAGCTAGCTGAGTTAAATTCTCTCCACCATCTAAAAACTTTTTCAACGCGAGGAATTCATTACTTGATATTTCCATCTTGGTCTCACTAGTTCACATTTTAAGGGATGGAACGTTACGACTATAATTATATTCTTATTATTATATAAGATATAAATCAAGTTAGGAAATATTTATGATGGCTATATAGATAGAAGATTATGTATTAATTTAAATTATTTATCATTAATAATTATTTGAATATTGAAATTAGATTTATGTTATCTAAACTAGTTATTATTAGCGATTATTATTATAATGAAAATTAGCTCTATTATAGGAATATAATTATCAAATTTATGCACCCTTTGTGATGTTTGCGGGCTTAAGATGACACGACTCGTCCCAAATTACCCTAATAGACTCAACACGTGTCGTGCACCGATGACAGATACCAGCTAAGTGCTGGCTCCACCATCAAGGCAAATTTGACCTACTTTGACTATGACATATTTGTATAAAAAATTTGACAGAATTTTCTTTAAGATATGGACTAAATCACCTTAACAAACATCAATTTTATAAAAACTATACGTATAATTTAAAATATAACACGCTAGTCCTTCAAAATAAAAACTATTCAAGACATTTACCATGCTTTATAAACAAACGACCACAAAAGCAATGAGAATACTAAATATGCAGCGAGCCCATGATATGGATCTATAAATTACAAATTAACGTTTCTATCAAAACAGACATGTATCCTAAAAAAATTTGAACTATATAAGTTGACGAAATAAGTCATACATCTAATGATAATGTGAGTGTATGGTACTCTCGATGGATCGACAGGCTCCAAGGCTGCTCAACATAGCTACTATCTGCTAAGAAAATGGTAACAAAATATGAGTTTGTAACTCAGTGAGTGGATAAATTGAAAATAAGTATACTTTTTCATATATGCATAATTCTTGTTATATTAAACCTTCATAAATTTAGAAATTTACTAACACTTTTAAAACTGACATAATTGGATCATAAATTTCTTTATTCTTCATTCTAGTTCAATAACTGTAAAATATAACGAATATAAATAATCTGACATCTATGAAAATCTGTGAAATATTGTTGTTGCTCAATACTATAAACTAGAAGCTTTACTCTGAAAACTGAACAAATTGAATTCTATAAGTTGAACTATAAACCAGGAAATTTAAGCTGAAGGATAATAATCCACTATATACATAAAATTCACATCAAAATATACCCCACGTAAACATCTACTGATAATCTGAAAGCTATAAAGTCATATGCATATAAACCGTCAGATCAACACTCTGTACACGATCGTAGCCCCTCAGTGTACACGATAGAAACAACATAATCATTCTTATACACGGCCGTAGCCCCTCAGTGTATAATAGGTACCCTTACACACGGTCATAGCCCCTCAGTGGATAAGAGTTACCCTTACGTATAGGAGTTAAATACATGACTCTAGTACACGGTCGTAGCCCCTACGTGTACAAGATGGAAACAACGTAATCATCCTTATACACGGCTGTAGCCCCTCAGTGTATAGAAATTAAATACATGACTTTAGTACACGGTTGTAGCCCCTCAATGTACACGATTAAAGTAATTACATCAATTATTTTCTGATGATTTCAAAATAATCATGCTTATTTACTAATTTCTCGAAAATAAGACATTTCATCTAATTAATATGCTTCTATAAAATATAAAAGGAAATTTTCTTTTTAGGAAAAGCATGTTCTCCACTCACAAATCTATGGATTGCAATCTGGTTAAATTTACTAGTCTTGCCCAGCTTTCACGTCACCGCCTGAAATACGATGTAAAATAACTAATTTAACAAATCTCGTACTAAGTATTTCTTAATATTAATAGTCGAATACTAAAACTTGACTTCTCGATACTTTGAATAATTTTTCCAAATTTTCCTTTAATCAATAAGAGCTAATTCTACTTTCTAATACCTTCACAAATATATACTACATCCAAATTTACCTTCATCCCACTCATAAAAATAATTATACCTTCCAATCTAATGAAAACTAGTAACAATAATTCCACCTATTTTAATTTTCATATTGTTTCTCAAATTCATGGTTTCATGAGAGTTTTCATCAATATAATCATCCCCACTAACATTTCTTAATTAAGAATCCCAAATAAAAATCTAGGGTTTGCGAAAATTGGTATTCTTACCTTAATGAAATAGGAATTAAATAATGAACAAACTTGAACTCCAATTTGTACTCATCTTGCATAAATATGAAATTTTAGCCACAAATTAAACCCTAGCGACTTAACATAAAATTTATCTACCTCTTGGAGAAAATAAAGAGAAGGAAAAATGAAGATGAACCTTGAACTACCTCTTTCCCTTCTTCTTCTTCTTCTCCTTTCTTTCTTCCCTCCTTTCTTCCTTTTCTTTCTCTTTTTCCCCCTTTCTCTTTTTCTTCCTCTTTCTTCTTGGTTTCTCTCTCTGCCCTCTCTTGTTTTTGCCTACTGTGTGTGTGTGTGTGTGTTGAATTATAATTGAAATGGGTTTATTGTAATATAATAAGTAGCCACTAACTCAAAATTGCAAAGGAGGTCCTCCAACATTTCTATAATAAAACATTAAATTCTAAACTTCCAGCACTATATAAGTAGATATCTAAAATTTTATTTTGTCTAACTCAAACCTTCAAAATATTTTTCATAATAAATTGAGTCCCAATTAAAAAATTTATTTCATTTTAGTCCCTTTTGACTTTGACTTTCACAATTCAACATTTTATTTTTGGCTAGAAAATTTTGGATCGTAACAATCTTACCTCGGCAGTGAGTGAGAGTAAATGGAACAACTTCATTCATTTTCTAATGGGAGACAGCTCCTCATATTTAAAATGCACACTAATGCTTATTAAAACTTTTCAATATCTACATGTCTCGGGTACTTATCCACACATATTTTCTGGCCAACTTAATGACTCATTTTAATCACCTAAGAGCAAGATTAATTGTCACCTAATTGTTTTAATTTTGATTGCATTACCTAATAGGATCTTTATATAATCCAGCTGTATACATAAATTCACACACATATATAAAGTCCCTAGAGGATCATAATTCCTCATCAAGCTCTCAAAGCACTCTATTTATTTATATAAATTGCAATTGTTTGCTATCTGATTTTCTTTAATGGCTTTACTGAATTTAATTGTCCTTACCATTCTTCTAGGATTTTTATACAAAAATGCAAATGGAGCAGGAAAATCCTTCAATCAATTCTATTCGCCTCTGTGGGGATTGAATCATCTTACGGTTAATCCCCAAGGAACCGAAGTGCAACTTCTGATCGATCAATCCTCAGGTAAATTTTTTCATTTATACAATCCGTTTCATATAAGCATGCATCAAATGTATGAAAGCAAATGTTCGCGTAAACTATGTGAGCATCTAATTTAAATATATATTGGCATTTAGCTTAAATCTGTATATGTTTAGTTTGGATAATTTGTTCTCAAAATAGACAAACTTTGTCATCTTTTACAAAAACTACAATACAAAACATTAAAAACAAAAAAATAATGCAAAAATATGAGCAAACTATATGACAATATGAAAACATGCACATCAAGTTTAATGGTCTAGTGATTTTTGTGGACACGTGTAGGGGCTGGATTTAGGTCCCATTTGGAATACGGATCTGGACTGTTTCGTATAAGAATGAAGATACCAGAAAGAAGGACAGGAGGAGTTGTTACAACCTTTTATGTAATAATGTTCTCTTTAAATAATTTTTTTTATATATATTTATTTGTTATATCCAGTTTTTAATTGCATGTAAATTGGCAGTTAACATCTGCACCAGATAATCAGGACCCGGGAAATCATTTTGAGCTTGATTATGAGTTTCTGGGTACTAATGGAACACTACAAACAAATGTTTATGACAATGATGGAGGGCACAGAGAACAGAGCTTCAGACTTTGGTTTAATCCTTCTCAAGATTTTCACGCTTATGAAATTCTTTGGAATCGCTATCAGATTGTGTAATGATTTCTCTTCACTTCAATTCTCTATTGTTTCATTGTGTGTGTGTGTATATATTTCCGATACCTATAGAGTTCACGTCATAGTATTAAGAATAATTATATCTAGCATTCATGTTGGTCTAGGTGACAGCATATGTCATATTAAATGGGCCTTAAATCTTTTTATTTAATTGAACATATGATATAAGAATAATGCTATTTATAAGCTACGATTACCCATCAACCGTCCATGTGACAATAAGTTATTGCCACATTTACATTTAATGATTAAGAACAATGTAATTGCTTACAAATAGCATTACTCATAATCTAATGTCATAATTACTGTTGTAATATAGACTAAAATTAACCATCATTGGTGCTAAAATAATTTATCAAGTCCTAGTGATGCTAAGCACTAGTCTATGTGACACTGGGGTCCATTGTATTCAATTGATTATAAATTATAAATACTTCACATTAATCAATTGAATGCAAGGGAACCAATGCCACATAGATTGGTACTTAGCACTACTAGTGCCAAATTGCATTATTCGTGTGCCGAAATCTGTGCGCAAGTTGCTGAAGTATTACTTTTCGTGCTAGCTAGATGGGAAACTATATGGAAACCAAGGGCTCGCTCATGCATGAACATGCCATACGTGACACTAAAGGGAATTTATTTATTTTTTGGTGATTTTAGGTTTTACATAGATGGAATTCCCATTAGAGAGTTTAAGAAACATACAGATCGTGGAGTGGACTATCCATGGAAGCCTATGCACATAGAGGCAAGTATATGGAATGCAGATTGGGCAGGAGTTGTTGATTGGTCTCAAGCTCCCTTCATTGCTCATTATAAAGGTTTCAATTTCAATGCTTGCCCGGCTCAAATCAACGACGTTTCGCATTGTAATTCGCTTAAGTATTTCTGGAACAAAATGTGGCTCAAACCAAAGGAGAAAATGAGAATGCGGAGATACAGGAAAGCGTTTATGAGTTATGACTACTGTTCGAATTTGGCCACAAGAAAACCAGAATGCTCATGGAATAATTAACTCAGAAAAAGAAATAAAATTTTCCTTCCATTTATAATAATGTATAAGTCTAGTCTACATTACTGGCATGAATCAATAAATAACAATGATCCTTTATTTCTCTCTCTCTTTCTCTCTTTCACCATTCTTTTTTTTTTTTTTGGCGAACTGAATGATCGTATTGTTATTTATTCGTGATACCTAATTACGAATATTTTCGTGTTAACACCGAACGTGATCTAACACTACAATGGATATAGTGCACTCCTTTTTGGGTCTACTTACCAACCAAGCAACAAATGTTGTGAAAACTATTGCTGTGGTGATATTAAAATATAAACAGTAAGCAATATACCGATATGGGCCCCTAGAAAATAATAATGCGAGTTCCAAAACTCAGCAATAAGGTTGTTTTTCCATTTCATTTGAAATCGTCCAATTTAAACAGGTACGAAGAGCATCCAAGATTTCTGTAAGCATCGAAACCGTGGACAAAAATCCCGTCACATCCAGTTTGAGTGATGAAAACATCAAATAATATGAACAGGAAAAAATTGTTTCTCCAGAATTTATTTTGATTTATGAACTATCATCCACAAATTCTTAGTACTTTCATAAATGACACTTGATAAGTATCTGGTTCAGTAGAAAAATGTGCAAGCACACTTATGCAGTTCAGCCACTAGTACTGTTGGAACATGGTTTAAAGATCGAAAATTTTGGTTAAGTATAAAATATGTAAAGTGACTGTTCATCAACTTTGGTCAAATATTTGGACTTGATCCGACAATCAAATCATAAATATAAATAGGGAATTTTCATAGATGTCATTAAATTTAAAAATCCACAAAAATTTGTCATTTTCACTAAAGGTGCTCAGAAATTCAATTTTTTGGTGTGAAAGATCCAAATTATTTTTAGTGACACCATTTTAGGAGCATTTATTGAGCATTAATGCTTTATTTGAATGCCATTAATGTTTTGATGTGATGATTTAATTTGTATATTATAAACATTGGATATATGTATATTATATTGGATAATATGAATTTTGTTTAAAAAAAAAAAAAAAAGGGATAAAAGAATTGGAGAAGTTAACATAAGCAAATATCTTCTTTACCATTAACAAACCTAAACTTCTTATCCATCCTCTTCATTCCTTGATGAAGAAGATATTACTATTGGATTCATCATCCATTTTGAGAGGTTAACTATTAGAAATTGTTTTTATTTTTATTTAATAGCTTACTATTTTTTAAATGATAAATACAACAAGGCCATTTTTATTTGAAAATTTTAAAACTATTATTCATTGATTTGTTTGGTTTTTGAAATATTTTTCAAGGTTAAAGATATCAATATTCTTTACAAAATATGAAGTAATCCATATTTAATGACGCATTGAGTTATTTATTTTTGGCAAAATGTTGTGATGTTGTAGTTGAAAATTGATTATCACCATTAATGCTTTGAATAATTTCTTCCAAGATAACAAATACATGTTTGCAAGTTTCATGGCAATTCTGACAATTCAATTGTCAAATTTGGCATTTTGAAATCATCGGATTAGACATCTCAACTGTTGGATTCGACATTTAGAAACTATCTAGACAGAAAATTTAACTGTCGAGATTCGACCATTCATTTCATCTTTTACTATTGAATGGATTTAAATATTCGAAAGTGTCACTTTTATGCTATTAAATGTCGATATGTTAATTGTACAGAGTTCTTACCGCTACAATATCAACTTTTCAGGTATTAGCAATCATTTGAGATTTGTCATGTCGTATGGGAGAAAATTTGCTCATTTGGATAACGAATGAAAGTGGAAGATAGACAAAACCACTTTCATTTTAGTTCAAACAAGTATAATCCTATGCACTCACTGTGGTAGAGTTGGCCATAACCAAACCACGTGTCGCAATCCTATTCTAACACAACTCACGTAAATAAGTTTGATGTATGAAAGTGGTTGAAGTTGTATTTTGAATGTCTCCATCGATAGCATTGTACTTTCTGAAGTTATATTATCATTTTAATTTTCATCGTTTGCAGACATTAGTCGTGTTTAAGTTCACAAGTAAAATAATTACATAGACAAAAATTGCATACCATCTTGACGGAAGGTTTATGTCAGTCTCGATAGATGGTTGTAAAGTGGAAAATCTGATTACAAATAAAATGTACAAGGGATATGATGTTCCCAAACATATTTTCAACTTACATTATCATTTTTAACTTATATTATCATTATCATTTTAATATCGTTTGTGGACATTGCATAACATCCTAACAGTTGAATTATCAGTCCCGACAGAAGGTTTTTATCATTCTCGATAGTTGGTTGCGAAGCAGAAAATATAGCTACAAATAAGATGAATAAGGGATAAGTTATTTCAGAACATTTGGTAAAGGCATTAACATATTCATCCCTAACAAAACTATAGTACATGATTTAGTATATAGACGTACACAATTATAGCCCATTTCGATTATTGATGACATTTGAATGTTCCCTCCATCGTCTTCATTAGAATCGTTCGAGCTTATGATAATTATCTCGGGAGGTGGAAGGTTTGCCAACAACTCATTATCTTTGGATTCATCTTTAAATGGAGCCATGAACTCGAATACATCATCAAGTACACTAGGTGGTGACTGCGAGGCTTCACTTAAAGTTTCGTCCATGTTGGGAAAAGGAACAACAGAAATGGCTCTCTTACCATTTGAAGGGTTGACTTCCTCATCATTTGAAGAAATTATGATGGAAAAAATTGGGACGAATAGGGTATTGGCAGAGGTTCGTTGTTTCCTATGGACGAACCTATTATCTCGACATGGTTGTATTGAGTGAAACTATTTGAAATATTTGATGTATAAAGTATCACAAAGTTGGAGAAGTGTTTAAGTGTAATTGAGAAGAAAGTCATTACATGCTATTTATATTCAAATTCTTGAGGAAAGCAATTAGGATCATTTAGAACACAACCACCAAATCAGAGCTTTAAATGTTGCTGAGTGACAATTGGTATGATGATTTAAGATCTAAATGTACCTTTGTCCATAATTTATGGAAAGTGTGATATTAAATCATGAGTAGCATTTTATCTTAAAAGTTTTCTGCACATAGTTGTTTATAATCAATTTTTATGAAAAATGTGATTATTATATCATGTATACTATTTTATTTTAACGTTTTCTACATGTAATTATTGGTAATCAATTTTCATGAGTACTTTGTATCTTAGTTATAACATGGTCCTAAAGTATTTTTAGTAATTAATTTCTCATAATCAGACTTCAATCAAAAAATTCAATAATTTTTTCTAGTGCTAATCAAAAAATCCAACAAGTATGAGAAACGAGAAATAATAAAATGTATAACCACTTGTGGATGCAATCACCAATTCGAGTTAATAACCACATTCTCTGAGGGAAGCGAAATAAGGTAATTTAGTGTATTGTCACAAATTGATTCTAATGTAGTTTTAACAAACTTTCGTCATATTATTTCTTTACTCTCTTTCTCCTCTCATTGGTGTATGGAATCCTAGTAGATGCTACAGGAAATCGAATGTGAGTCGATCACCACCTCTTTGTTAACAACATCATGGCTTTCATGGCCGCCCCCGTCACGCCACAAGCTAAGGGAACTTCCTCATTGTTCAGGAATGACACTTCGGGCTCTATAACTTTTCTATCCATTTGAAAACAACATTTGCAACACTAACCGACATGAGTTAAATATTTCTAGTTTGCAAACTATGGAATGGGATGAGAGTATTTAAAATTTTGAATTCCTCATAATTAATGCACATACCATTCACCTCTTGTTTCCCACTAGGTAATGGACCCTCATGGTCATCCGAGCACGGGTTGATGCCTCCTCCATCTAGCTTACAACACTAATGAACATGAATTCAATATTTCTAATTTGTAAAGTTTTTGAGGTTTTGTTTGAAAGTTTGTCTTCCAAAATACAATGGAGAAATTAGTAGAAAATGAGCATTAAGTTTGTATATTGACGAACTGAATTTGATTAGAACTATCACCAAAACTCTTGACCAAAAGAAATTAGAAAAAAAGATGATAATTTTCTTGTGGGAAAAAAAAAAGGCCGATATAAAGGCTCTAATGGGCAGTTACAGGTGTTATAACTGTTAGCATCATTAACCCAATTGTTTGTCATTTCCATTAATAGGCAACAAAACTGTCAACTGAAAGAAAAAGAAAATATAGAAAATAAAGGTAAAACATCGGCCCTTCTTAAGTGCCAATATCGATCCAATTTTCTTGTATAAATGAGCTCGTACACAAATTCAATGGCTCGAGGTGATGATCTTGTCCGTGATGCACATGGAGATAACTTTTATGCTATACATGATTACACCTTGTAAAAGTGTGTACATATATAAACTAGTCACTGTCTTGTTCGTTTTTCTATGTGAAACAAACTAAAATAGTTTTTTTTCTCTAACACATAAAATCCTTTCGATTACTACGGTTTGAACTCTAATTTCTCATTCTCCCGACTATTAATTTTGGCAAGTAAATATATGATTTCGATATTCCTACATAAGGAAACATGAGTCTACTTTGATCTTTCGAAACGAGTAAAGGGGTCCCAGTCAAAATTATGTCAAAACAGTCCCATTTATAATTCCTCGTGAAGCTCTCAAAGCATTCTATTATATTTATATAAATTGCAAATTGCCAGCTCTCTAATTTTCTTTAGTGGCTTTCTCGAATTTAACTGTCATTTCTATTCTTCCCGGGGTTTCATACACAAATGCAAATGGAGCAGAAAATTTCTTCGATCAATCCAATTCTCGTCTTTGGGGATTCAATCACCTTATGGTTAATTTCAAAGGAACCAGGGTGCAACTTCTAATGGATAAGTCCCATGGCCGGTTTTGCGTAGAAGCGAGTGAGGCTAGCACCTCAGGTCCATCATTAGAGGGGCTCCAGATTTTAACTTATTTCATTTTTTTATTTGATAAATTAGGTTCTCTAAGATTTTTTTTATTAAAATTTTTATAAATTAGGTCCATTCCATTCCATTTATTAATAAGGCCCAATAATATTTTTTAATTATGGGAATTTCATTTCTAAATTAGATCCATGTCAAATGTAACAGAAGGGGACAAGTGGCGTAGGATTTTCCCAACTCTTGTTGCTGTGATTTTTTAATTCTACTCAACTTGTTTACCACATAGGTAGCATTCGATTTATTTGTTTGAATTAAGAGACCTGTTACTTGACTCAACAAAAATTAACGAAGATCCTTAAATAAAGAGAAAAGTCAACTCCTTAGCGACATATGAATTTCAAAATTTTGAGTTCTTGCTTAGCATGGTAATCTGCTTAAGATTGTTACATGCAGTCAATATTATGAGTAAATTTCTTCAAATAAAAAATATGAATATTAATGGTGCTATCGACTTCTTACAAGGAATTTTTTTATGTCTCAAAAATTATAGAGAAAATGAATTTGATTGGAACAATTGATACAATATGAAGAGATATTTCAATTTTTATTAAATTTGGAAAGGTTAAAGAGTGCAATTTTTTTAATTTGTTATGAATCTTGAGAAGTATCTAAAATACAATTGACATTAGAATATAATCAAGATAATTTATAATTTTGAGTTACATGTCTTGAGGTGTTATATACTAAGTGAAGAAACGAGAGCAATTGAAGTGCTACAATATTTGAAAACATTTCAAATGCTTATATTACTTACAAAATTTTATAAATCATATCTTATCTTATCTCCGATCAGCTATATAACAAGAAATGTTGAATTGATTGACTACATTATTAAGTGAGAAAGAAATAATTGAATTGGTAGATTATTCAAATTTCAATAATGTTTTTGCCTCTAAAATCGCAAGATGAATAGCATTTGAAATATTGTTGGCTTTGTTATTTGATTATAATATAATTTTTTTTGTAGAATACATTTTATTTGATGTTTTATGTCAAGTTAACTATTATCTCCATAATACAATTTTGCATGCATACTAAAATTTTGGGGCCAATTTATAATGTTCGCCTTAGGGTCCCGAAATCAACACTGATAAGTCCTCAGGTTAATTTTCTCATTAATGTACGAATGAAATAATTACCATAAACTATGTATATAAGCATATAATCTAAATATATATTTGCCTGTAGCTTAAATCTGTACTTCTAAGTATGTAAGAAAATATGATGGAAAACTATATTTTTATGATTTCGCCCCTGTTTGATGGTCATTATTTTGAAAATTTTGAGTTTTAAATAGTGATTTTTTGGAGAATGTGTTGTTAAAAAGTATAAAAAGATTTAGATTTATGTGTAAAATATTTTATTGGGTAAACGTGTGGTTAAAAATAAGTATGAGAATTAAAAATTTTGTTTTAAAGAAAGGCAAAATGAACGCAATTTGGTTAAAAAATACTAGCACACTATATGATAAAATGAAAACATACACAAAGTTTAATGGTCTAATGATTTTTGTGGATCTAAATAGGTGGTGGATTTAGGTCCAAATTGGAATATGGATCCAGATTTTTTCATATAAGAATGAAGATTCAAGACGGGAAAACAGGAGGAATTGTTACATGCTTTTATGTAGTGGTGTTCTTTCTAATTACTTCTCTTTGAAATATATATATATCTGCACCAGATTATGAATTTGTGGGTATTAACTGTTAAACAATCCAAAGAAAATAAAGAAGAAAAAGGAGGAGGTTAGGATTTCATTAATATTACGTAATTAATTGAATATTAAAAGATGGTTTAACCTAAGTACAAAGAGAATATATATAGACTAAACAAAGGAAACTAAAAAGGACTATTTTACCCTTAATAAATAATAAATAATCCCATATTTCTTAACATTTCCCCTCAAACTCACGATGCGGCAGCTACAAGGATCGAGAGTTTGCCAACTAGAAAACGAAAACGAGAAATAGAATGCGACTTTGTAAAAAAATTTGCAAGCTGCAAAGAAGAAGAAACAAAGGGCAAAGTAATTGTGCCATGCTTGAGATGATGACGAGTAAGATGACAATCGATCTCAATGTGCTTAGTTCGTTTATGAAAAAACCGAGTTGTGAGCAATCTGAATAGAACTTTGGTTGTCGCAATACATAGGAGTGGGATGAAAAAGAAAAACTCTCATATCTACAAGTAACCAACGTAACCAAAAAATCTCTTTAGTAGTAGATGCCATAGCACGATATTCTGCTTCGATAGAAGATTGAGAAACAATAGATTGTTTCTTGCTTTTCCAAGAAATAAGAGAATCAGTCAAAAAGATAAAGAAACCAGTAACAGACTTGTGATCTGTGGGATCACTGCCATGATCAGCATCAGAGTATGCACGCAGCTCCAAGAAGGAGGTGGATGAAAGTAACAGACTCTGAAAGACTGTACTCCGAAGATATCGCAAAATGCGAAGAACAGCTGCCCAATGAACTGTAGTGGGAGAAGCAACAAACTGACTAACAATATGAACAGCATATGTAATATCTGGACAAGTAATGGTGAGATATATCAAACTCCCAACAATAGTACCATATAAAGTAGGATCTAACAAAGGTAAACCGTCAGAAGAAGAATACTTCGCGTTAACCTCAATTGGAATATCAACAATCTTATTATCAGTAAGTCTTGCCCGCTCAAGAATATCTGCAACATATTTTGACTGAGAAAGAAGATAACCTCTGGGTGAAAAGGCTACCTCAATACCCAAGAAATATCATAGAGAACGATCTTTCATTTCAAACTGTTTAGCTAACTCTGTCTTCAAAACTGAAATACCATCAATATCATCACCAATAATAATCATGTCATCTACATATAAAGATAGAATGATACGACCTGCATCAGTGCTCTTAACAAAAAGAACAGAATCATAACTACTAGAAGCAAATCCAAGGAAAGAGATCACAACAGAAAATTTCTCAAACCAAGCACGAGGTGCTTGTTTGAGACCATACAACGCTTTCTTGAGCTTGCAAACATACCCAAAATAATGTGAAATACCATGAGGGGTGTCATATAAACCTCTTCTTGAAGATCTCCATTCAGAAAGGCATTTTTAACATCAAGTTGAGAGATGCGCCACTGACGAACCGAAGCTAATGCAATAAGAGTACGAATAGTAGTCATTTTTGCAACAGGAGCAAATGTCTCGTCATAATCCATACCATACTGTTGAGAGTATCCCTTTGCAACCAACCTAGCTTTGTATCGCTCAATTGACCCATCAGAATTAGTCTTGATCTTATACACCCGACGACAACCAACAACACTCTTACCAGAAGGTAAAGTGACCAAATCCCAAGTACCAGTCTTATGCAAAGAAGAAAGTTCCTCATCCATAGCTTGCTGCTAAAGAGGATCAAGAATTGCCTCTTTATAGGAAGAGGGCTCAGAGAGACAATGAATAGAAGCTAAAAAGGTAGAAAATGATGAAGAATAAAAAGAATAAGCAAAATCTGGTAACTTTGTAGACTTACGAATGCGTATGGATTGACGTAGAGGTTGATCCACAATCTCAAACGAAGTTTGAGGGACCATATGAGAAGAGGACGCTTCAGGTGTGCCGGAGAGTAAAGTGTCAATATCTGTGGAATAATTAGTACGAATTGGTTGTAAAGACAACATGGTAGGAACATGAGAATGGACATTTAAAGTAGTAAGCTCCTGAGAAGACAAACTATCAGGATTGTCAGAAAAATGATCTATACGAATAAGATTAGGTCTAGTCAGACTATGAGTAGTGGATGGAGTAGAAAAGAAAGGTATATGCTCGAGAAAAATAACATGACGAGACACATAAAGCTTCTGAGTTATTGGATCAAAACCATAACCAAGAAAGACACAAATAGCAGATCGAGAAGACAACTTGCTGCGTTCTACAGGAGGATGAAGAACGAAACAAGTACAACCAAAAACTCTAAAGAAAGAATAATCAGGGGTATACCCATACAACTTTTCGAAAGGAGAAAACCCTGAAATATGAGAAGATAGAATTGTATTAATCAAACCTACAGCAGTAAGAACAACTTTACCCCAAAACACACTAGGGACAGATGCAGACAACAAGAGAGAACGAGCAGTTTCAACAGTGTGCCTATATTTCCTTTCAACAACACCATTTTGCTCAGGAGTATCTGTACACGAAGTTTGGTGAATAGTTCCATCTAAAACAAGCAGCTCACAAAATTTATTAGAAGTGTATTCCCCATCCAAATCACACCTAAAACATTTGATAATAGCAGAATGTTGAGTTTTAACAAAAGCACTAAAGGCTAAGTATATCTCAAAAAATTTAGAACGATATTTCATTAAATAAACCCAACAATAACGAGTGTAATCATCAATAAAAGAAACATAATATCGAGACCCTCCTTTTGTGGCAACAGGAGAAGGCCCCCATATATCAGAATGAATCAAATCAAATGGAGAAGAAGAAACAGAAATATTTCGATTAAAAGGTAAAGCTGAAAATTTTGCTAGTTTGCATCTGCTACAATCAGAAATATCACAAGAGTGTAAATTTCCTAAAACCCCTGTAGAAGCTAAAAATCTCAAACGAGACGACAAAACATGATCTAGACGAGAATGCCATAAATAAAAACTAGAAGAAGAAGGACTCAAACGAAACGAAGACAAATCAACACTAGTAGCGGCAGCGGCAACTGGCACTTTTAGCTCATCCAAAATATATAGTCCACCCTTCCTACAGCCTATCTCAATCAGTTTCTGAGACTACAGACCCTGCACATAACAAGAAGAAGAGGAAAATGTGACTAAATTACCAGAATCACATAACTGACCAATAGAAGCAAGATTTAATATGAGTTTCGGAATATGATAAATATTAGGGAGGGACAAGTGAGGTGAGATAACAGAACCAACACCTGCTAATGGCATAGGAGTGCCATCGGCAGTCATGACAACAATAGAGGACGAAGGGGACACGGAAGCAAAAGACAAAGAATCTGGAGACATATGATGTGAAGCACCAAAATCCAAGACCCATACAAAATGTGATATACCTGAATAACTATGAGGCAACTGACCTATGGAAGAAGTAGACATAGCTTGAGGCTGTAAGGAGAGAAACTTCTGAAATTGCTCAGCCAAAGTACTAGGATCAGTGAAAGGACCTGATGAAACTACTGCTGCAGTATTAGATTGTGGTGGTCTATGAGCATTAGATCGTGATTGGTTGCTAGGCTTCCAAGCTTGAGATTGCTGTTGTAATTGATTCGACTGTCTCAACTTAGGACACTGAGCCTTCCAATGACCTTTATGCTTACAGAAACTGCACTCGTCAAAGGCAACCCTTGTGTAAGGCTTATTTTGATTATTAGAGGATGGCTTAGAAGACACTGCTAATACAGAAGGATTAGAAGCAGAAAGAATTCCATTTTCAGCATAAGACTTAAGACGTATTTCTTCAGCCAATAACTCGTTGACAACTAAGTCAACAGAAGGAAGTGGAGAACGATGCAAAATTGAACCTCTGAGTCCTTCAAAATCACTTCGAAGTGCTGTTAAAAATTGTACCAACCGTTGCTGCTCTCTACGAGTAATATAGGCAGCACATGCATTTAATTCTGTCGATTCTGTAAGGGCCAATTGATCCCAAAGATCAGTCATAGCAGAATAAAACTCCTGAATGCTCATATTATTCTGATGAAGAGCTCGTATATCATCCTCCAATTGATACTGCTTTGCAAAATTTGACTGAGTGAATAATCGTTGCAGATGATCCCCAACCTCCTTTGCTGTCTCATACTTTGCCAACTCTCTACCTATGGAATGCTCCACAGAATTGTTAATCCAAGTAATAATTTTTGAATTGTTTGATTCCCAAACATCTATCAAAGCAGCATAACCCTCATTGGTATTCTCAGGTTTCACAGAAATTCCACTAATGAATCCCCACATCTTTCTACCCTTAAGAAAATTTCTCATCACATAACTCCAATACGAATAATTCTTTCCATCCAACCTCACACTCACAGACTGAAGCGAATCGTCTCTTTCAGTAGCCAATAAAAAAAATAACAGATTGCAGAAATACCAAATTGCAGAAATAACAGATTTAACATATTGCAGAAATACCAGAAATAATTTGAGATTAAGTTTTGTCCCATGAAATCTGGTTCTGATACCATGTTAAACAATCCAAAGAAAATAAAGAAGAAAAAGGAGGAGGCTAGGGTTTCATTGATACTACGTAATTAATTGAATGCTAAAAGATGGTTTAACCTAAATACAAAGAGAATATATATAGACTAAACAAAGGAAACTAAAAAGGATTATTCTACCCTTAATAAATAATAAATAATCCCATATCTCTTAACACTAACAAATGTTTGTGACAATGATGGAGGGTACGGACGACAAAGCTTCAGTCTTTGGTTTAATCCTTCTCAAAATTTCAAACTAATTAATTTTTTTTTTGGAAGCTCTAATCAGATTGTTTAATGATTCTTCTTCACTTCAATTCTCCAGTAAAATGTATCCCAAATTTATAGGACAATGTGGCTGTGTCTTATTCACATTTACAAGCGATACTAAACTGGTGATTTAATGTCACAAGTGTTGCTGCAACATAGATTGACGTTAAATTTCGTTAATGCTAAGCGCTAGGATTTTGGGTCCTTTGTATTCAGTTAGTCAAAAAATTGCAACTTCTTTATATTATTCAATTGAATTCAAGGGAACCCATGTGTCACATAAATAAGTACTTAGCACCACTGAGACCAAATAATAATACTCCTATACCAAGATCCATGCAAATTGGTATATTAAATAAAAATCTTGCTTAAATATGAAATTTTAGCCACAAATTAAATCCTAGCAACTTAACATAAAATTTATCTGCCTCTTGGAGAAAATAAAGAGAAGGAAAAATGAAGATAAACCTTGAACTACCTCTTTCCCTTCTTCTTCTTTTTCTCCTTTCTTCCTTCCTTCCTTCCTTTCTTTTCTTCTTCTTTTTCTTCCTTCCTTCCTTTCTTTCTCTTTTTCTTCCTCTTTCTTCTTGGTCTCTCTCTCTGCCCTCTCCCGTTTTTGCCTACTGTGTGTGTGTGTTGAATTATAATTGAAATGGGTTTATTGTAATATAATAAGTAGCCACTAACTCAAAATTGCAAAGAAGGTCCTCCAACATTTCTATAATAAAACATTAAATTCTAAACTTCCAGCAATATATAAGTAGATATCTAAAATTTTATTTTGTCCAACTTAAACCTTCAAATATTTTTCATAATAAATTGAGTCCCAATTAAAATAATTTATTTCATTTTAATCCCTTTTGACTTTGATTTTGACAATTCAATATTTTATTTTTTACTAGAAAAATTTGGGTTGTAACATAAGACCTTGGCAGTGAGTGAGTGTAAATGGAACAACTTCATTCATTTTCTATTGGGAGACAGCTCCTCATATTTAAAATGCACACTAATGCTTATTAAAACTTTTCAGAAAAATTATGATTGTACATAATTATTACACATAATGGTGTTCATAATATGAATCATCTGATTGTTGATGTGCGAGTGTGAAATTTAAATTAAATGTTGGATTCAGTGCTACATATAATTATGTACATCATTATATAGACAATTATGTACATGTAGCACTTCCCAACTTTTCAATATCTACATGTCTCGGGTGCTTATCCACACATATTTTCGATTGGCCAACTTAATAACTCATTTTAATCACCTAAGAACAAGATTAATTGTCACCTAATTGTTTTAATTTTGATTGCATTACCTAATAGGATCTTTATATAATCCACCTGTATACATAAATTCACACATATATATAAAGTCCCTAGAGGATCATAATTCCTCATCAAGCTCTCAAAGCACTCTATTTATTGATATAAATTGCAATTGTTTGCTATCTGATTTTCTTTAATGGCTTTACTGAATTTAATTGTCCTTACCATTCTTCTAGGATTTTNTTAACAGAAATTAACGAAGATCCTTAAATAAAGAGAAAAGTCAAGTCCTTAGCGACATAGGAATCTCAAAATTTTGAGTTCTTACCTAGCATAGTAATTTGCTTCAGATTGTTACATGCAATCGACATTATGAGTAAGTTTCTTCAACTAAAAAACATGGATATTAAGGGTGCTATCGACTTCTTACAAGGAATTTTTTTATTTCTCGAAAACTATAGAGAAATTGAATTTGCTATTAATGTCATGGATAAATTGACAAAAAAGACAAGTAAAATGGGCATTGAAAATGTATTCCGATAAAAACGTATAATTTGAATAAAGAAGCAATTTGACAAAGTAGTATTGATGAGGTAAATCAATCAATTAAAAAATCTTTTAGAGTTGAATACTTCTTTTTTATAATTAATTAAGCTCTTTCTTCTCTAAAATTTGATTTGAACAATTGATATAATATGAAGAAATATTTCAATTTTTATTAAATTTAGAACAGTTAAAGAGTGCAATTTTTTCAATTTGTTATGAATCTTGAGAAGTATCTAAAATACAATTGACGTTCGAATATTAATCAAGATGATTAATGATTTTGAATTACATGTTTTGAGGTGTTATATACTAAGTGAAGAAACGAGAGCAATTGAAGTGCTACAATATTTAAAAACATCTCAAATGCTTATATTACTTACAAAATTTTATTAATCATATCTTATCTTATCTCCGATCAACTATATAACAAGAAATGTTCAATTGATAGACTACATTATTAATTGAGAAAGAAATAATTAAACAGGTAGATTATTCAAATTTCAATAATGTTTTTGCCTCTAAAATCGCAAAATGAATAGCATTTGATTGATTGTTTGAAATATTGTTGGCTTTGTTGTTTGATTATAATATAATTCTTTTCTTTTCTTTTCTTTTTTTGTATAATACATTTTATTTGATGTTTTATTGTCAAATTTTAACTTAACAAGTTAACTATTAACTCCATAATACGGTTTTGCATGCATACTAAAATTTTGGGATCCGGAAATTAGCACTGATAAGTCCTCGGGTTAATTTTCTCATTATACTAGTCATTTTGTGTAAGCGTACATGTATGAATGCAATAATTCCCATAAACTATGTATATAAGCATATAATCTAAATATATCTGTACATTTTAAGTAGGTAAGAAAATATGAAGGAAAACTATATTTTTATGATTTTTGTGGATATATATAGGTGCTGGATTTAGGTCCAAATTGGAATGTGGATCCAGATTGTTTCATATAAGAATGAAGATTCAAGACAGGAAAACAGGAGGAATTGTTACATGCTTTTATGTAGTGGTGTTCTTTCTAATTACTTCTTTTTGAAATATATATTTTTATGTATGATTTTTTATTTTATGTAAATTAGCAGATGACATCTGCACCAGATTATGAGTTTGTGGGTACAAACAAATGTTTATGACAATGATGGAGGGCACGGACGACAAAGCTTCAGTCTTTGGTTTAATCCTTCTCAAAATTGCAAACTAATTAAATTTTTTGGAAGCTCTAATCAGATTGTTTAATAATTTTTCTTCACTTCAATTCTCCAGCGAATTAAAATGTATCCCAAATTTATAGGATAATGTGACTGTTATCTGTGTCACATTTACAAGCAAGCGATGCTAAACTGATGATTTAATGTCACAAGTGTTGCTGCAACATAGATTGACGTTTAATATCGTTAATGCTAAGCACTAGGATTTTGGGTCCATTGTATTCAGTTAGTCAAAAAATTGCTACGTATGATGTACAATTTAATTTACACTTTGTCACATGACATTATCCTATTGAACAGTTTAAATTTCAAACAGTTTTTCCATCCAATTAACACTTGACAAGACAACAATGCAAACGTCAACCAAAGTGCTAAAAATCACTGTACAGATAGCAAAGTTTTGACCAAAATCACTGAATCTTTACTTTCCAACTTGACCACAAATGTAAAAATTCAAATGTTGTGCTACCTTAAAGGCACGTTCAAGAAAAATTTGACACGCCTGAAGTTAAGACTGGAGAAATCTCAATTTCACTTTCAATATCAATGCTTAGTCATAAATCTCAACTTAAACTAAAACAGCATATTAGTATGCAACACTGAACATAATCCAACAATACAACAGATATAATGAGTATCTTACCAAACAAGCCCGCAAATGTAAGAAAAACTACTGCAGTCGTGATATTAAAATATAAACAATAAGTAATTAGAAAATAATACCGGAAGTGCCAAAACTGAGCAGTAAGGTTATTCCATTTCATTTGAAGTTGTCCAAGTTAAACAGGTGTAAAAAGCTATAAACATCGAAACCACGGACAAAATCTCATCACAAGAAGTTGGGGTGATGAAACATCGAATAATATAAACACGAAAAGAATACTACTCCAGAATTGATTAAGAAATATCATCTACTAATTTTTAGCACTTAATTATTATCTGATTCAGCAAAACATTGTAAGCACAATTAAGCTGTTCAGCCACCAGCACCACAAGTAATCTCCAACTTTGACTGAACTATGGGAAACATAATTTCCTGCAGACATCAATTGGGAAGGTTCAAACCTTTGTCTGAAGCTTCTATTCAAGACTTCATAACTAAGAGGCCCAGATACAAGTGATCATTCATCGCCTTGTCAACCTCACGAGCCTTCCAATACATTTGAAGATTCTACCTCTATTTATCCATGGGATTTGCCACGATAAATCAGATTATGTCCTCCTACCTTTAGCCTTTCATTGGTTTTGTCAATTTTGGTTCCATTACAAAATATTATTGGATAGCTAGCAACTCCACTTTCTGAGCTTATAGACATATCAGATTCACCGGAGACCATTTTAGTGTCATCGTCGAACATCCCAGTTTGCCTGTCCAAATTATTAGTAGAACAGCTTAGGCCAGAATAATGTCTCTCCTCATCTGGCAACAAATAACCATTTTGACATGTTAAATAGGGTTTGAAAATCCCATTTGTTTGACCATTTAGGTGACTATTGGAAGCCGGTTCACTGACACCTTGCTTGACACATTTTTTCCGTGGGCCTTTTTCCAGAAAACCAGGAGCAAGAAATGGTTTCAACTTTGCTCCAGAAGAACTCGCTCCATTAGATTTCCTTGCCACGTCTTGAATACCAAGACGGGAAGATATATTATTTTCAGACTTGGCAATCTGAGGCGTAGATATGAAATTAGTAGAGTTCAATTCTTCATGGACAGTGTCACTGGTAAACGCTATAGCTGAAACATCATCTGCTTCATTGCCTTTCTGAGAGGTACGGATCTGAGTATTGGAATAATCTTCACCCAAAATTTCCGACAAACATTCATTCACGTTTTTGCTGCACCCACTTTCATTCTCAACATCAGACATAGAGGAGGATGGTTTAATTTTGTGAACGTCAGATTGAGTAGAACTTGTACAAATCACTGAAATATTCCCAGTGGCTGGTTGATGAGCATGTTCAACAATAGAATCAATTTCTTCAGGTGCATCAAAGCATCCATTACGGTATACATGTGCAACATCCTTGACAATTTGCAGACTTGCTTCAGAATGTACCACCTCTATATCCCCTCTAGCATCTATAGAATCAGTTGAAGATGATAAGTTTTCCTCCCCCTTTGCGATATTTGATCCTAAACAATTAGTAGATGCTGATGGTCCAGAATCAACAGGACTATCGAGGCATCCTACTGGAGAGAAGCCCTCAGCAGGCTAATTCGGTGATGGATTTACTTCCATTTCCATTTTTTCCTTATCTTTCCTTTTAGATTCAGCAGGAAGTAAGCATGATGAGCGAGCACGGATCCTGTCAAAGGAAACAACAAAAAAGACCATCATATTCCACTTAAGTTAGTCATTAAACACAGGGCCATTGGCTAGTCAGCTATTAAATAAGATTTGACCAAACAAATATCAAATGGCGATTCAAGAAAACAAAAATCAAGGGGCTGCATAATCCTCCCTTATATATCTAACAACGTCTCAGAGATTATTTCATCACTTATATCTTTTGAAACTTCGCAAGTTAGGACTTGCATACATCTCTGCTCTTATTGAATACTTCTTTTTAGTTGTTCTCTTTCGAAAGTTCTCTTCCCACTGTACATTTTATTTGACATGCCAATGGACTTGTGTGTTTAATTGATTTCTTGTTTGGAGGATTTGTAGGTTTAACGAAACTCCCTAAACTCTCCTTCGACATTTATCTCCCATGACAACGACATGAGTGCTCTTTTTCAACAGTGTCTACTTTCATCTTTTCCATCCATGTTAGTGATGAAACGGTCCGTTAGTTATGCTTTTTATTCTTTATGAATGCATCTTCAGAGGATCCCATTGGTTGGACCAGAGACTCAAGCTAATATTTATAGCTGATTAAATTCATAGTAGAAGTTGTAAAGCCAGCTTGCTATCTTGTCTTTATTGGAAATAACACTGCAACCACATGAGAAGCCACTCTCCCCCAAAGCTCATTCTCGTGGTAGCTCTCTTTGGACCTACAAATTTTGGTGTTTTCTTTTAGCAAGTGTACATTCAAATACGATGCTCCAGTAGGACTGCCTGGGTAAGAACTTTCTTCTCCTTGTTTTTGTCTCATCGTTTTCCTTCCATTACTCGTGAAACCATAAAATGACATTGCTTCCAGAAAACCAAATGCTGGGTCTAGGTCATTTAAGTTCACAGAACAACAATACTTAAACAACCTAACCTCCAGAGGAGTTAGCTGCTATTCTATACCCTAGCCAACTAAGAGCATATCCAAGAGTCCATTTTTAAAAGAATCTTTTACGTAATACAGAGCACCTTTTATTTGAAGAGTAAAACTTTTGACACACTCGAACAATTTTTTTCTGTTTGGTTCTTCAGTTTACTTTTTCCAATAACCATTAATTGTTTTTTCCACATTTTTTGATTAATGTTTTTGTTTTAAATGACCAAGGCTAAAATATTCAAATACGGTTTAAATAATCCAAGAAATAGAGCATTGCAACTCATTAAATTCAATCATTATAAAATAGAAATACAGAGCTCCAAGCGTAGAGAGTCAATCCAACTCTGTATTAAAAAGTTAAATTAGAGGGTCTGTTGGAACTCAATTTTAAGGATCCACGCTTTAAATAAAGCAGTTTACATTTTAGTCTCTTAGAAAGGTTCTAATTAAGACCTCCAAGGTTTTCAATTCCGTCATCTGACCACGAATCCAGATTATATGTTGCATTAACTCATCATACAATTGAGCATCTTAAGAGCATCTTATAGCTTAGCTACACCTAGATTATATGTTGCGTTAACTAAACTAATCTCAAAGTCCTATAGCTTAACCAAACAAGCTAGAAATCATTTGAGTTGTGCCTTTGTGTTTACTTTTGAGGGGTACTTTATACAGATGTTGGACAACAAATATCCCGTTCTCTGTAAAATTAGTGGTTCTGATACAGTTTCCACTTTTTGTTTGTTTTAGGTTATTCTGCACAAAGACTCTGGAGGTTTTAGAGAAGTTTCCTTATTTAGCAAATGTAGATATCTGGGATTTCTCAGAAATAAAGAAGTGCCATTCAAAGGATAAGCAACTTCTGAAAAATAACATGATGAAATTTTTTACATCTGCTTTCACAAAGTGTTGATTGGGGTAATTTTAAAGCGGTCTGCAATTAAGAGCACTAGAACAAGAGATACCTGTTATACAAGAGCATATAAGCTCCCTGTGAAAGCACCTCATCCAAATCAACGCTAATAACCTGAGAAGAAAAATAAGGAATATGAATTGAAGGAAAAATAAGGAATATGAAGTGAATGTGCAGACAAGAATGAAGATGACATTGCAATGCTATTCTCTCTTTCAAAAATGCAGCGGGATTTTCCAAGAATTGCTTCTCCCATTCAAAGTGGAACTTTAACGAGAAACAGGTATCCATTTTTGAGTGTTCAATTAGAACACGTCCCATCAGTGCTTATCAGAAGAGCATATCCATTCAAACAATTTGTTTGGGTCATTGTTCATTGAAACATGGCTAAACTTGCTTATCTTCTCAATACTTTGATCTTAGTTAGCCAACAATCGAAATGAACAACCAAATTTGAACAGGAAGCAACTCTTCTAGGTGAAGATTGGCCACATCTCTCAATTGAATTACTTTCTGAATAGCTATTCACATATATAGCACCACGTAAAAGAAAACATGTTTTTAATGACACATCATAACTTCATCATGCTAAACTTCAAAACGACTTCCTCCAGTGGAACTGTAAAAATATCAACGGAACTATATCCCCCTTTAAAGGAAAGTTAATTTTTTTGGAAAACAGTTATCTAATCAAGACTGAGAAAATTAATCCCTAACATCCCAAAAACTAAAAGGGAAACCCTTCAATGCAAGACAGGGGATTAGTAAATATAGACTCAAGACTCCTATATCATAGGACTTGTTCGCACAAATCATAACAATCACATATGAGGTATACTGAGACAAAGATCACAAGGACATATTATGACACAATGCTGCATAGGCAACAAAGACCGGCATTTAATTCACGATGCTGGTGCTATGCACATATAGAGATTTTTACCTTGCAATCGTCAATCTTGTACCAGTTTCCACAAAAATCTTTGACATAGCATATGTAATGACCAAAATATGATGCGTTTAACATGTCCACATGGACAATAACTGCATATAGCTTGTAAACATCATTGCCATCTGATTCATTCATGTAAGGGCTCAGATTCAAAGTCTCCGGGAATGTCACCCTCTTATTAAGTTTACCAAACCTCCCACTCTGCACCAGAAAAAGACGCATCCCTCAGAAACTAAATAAACAGTGAAGCGAATTTCCCCTGACTGAAGTTTTCAGTTCATTTACGATCAAATAAAAAACCATGTCTTTCATCAGAGAAGCAGTAGGAATTACCTCAAGCATTGAACACCAATGAGAAATTTGTAAATCGGTTCAAATTAAGTAATTAGTAAAATATCCATTTAAACTAACAGCCTGACTAGATGCACTTATCTTTTGAAGAATGACGTTTACTAGTAATCGCTGAAGAAGAAACGGGTAAAATTAAGTGCATTTTTCAGTGATAGCTATTAAATGGGTATATGTTCAACAACCGATTGATAAACTATCGGCTTCAGGCGACAAATTTTACCCAAAACAGGTAAAGAACCTGAAACTGTTGTTCTTTTAGGTGTCAAACGAAATCTGATCCATTTCTACCCGGGGGGCAAAAAAAAATCCTTTTAGCCTGTACCTAGGCACTAATCCATTCAAAGGCATTCAGATCAGAAACTCACATACCCATTGTCTGGCATAGTGAATTTTGCCGTCCTCTTATTCGACATTTTTTTATGATTAGTTCTAAATATTTTAATTTGATGGAAATAAAGGCAAAATGGGAGTGAAGAACTAACCTGAAACCTTTTCAAGGCAATTGTAAGAATGTTGGGTGCCCGCCGGACTGCAAGGCGCTTCCATGCCATAACATAATCATTGCATCTGCAGGCAGGATCCATTCCAGTAGGTCAGTGTTACTGATGAAGAGACAAGAGAAGCACAGAAAATAGCAGTAAAGTGCATACTGCCTATGGTAAATTATGTCAAAGAAAGGGTATTTTCTAATAAAACAAATTTGGCACATAGCACCCTTTCTTGATACAAAATTAAATTGCGAAGAAAAAAGAATTGTATCAACCTACAAAGAAACTGAAGAGAGGAAGAAAAAAAGTTATGCAACAATATGCTCGTTGTACTGTCAAACAGAACCTAGACACTTGTACTTGGCAAAAGGCAAAAGCTCTGTGAGAGTAGCAGATTTAGTCTGTTCATTCTTTTATAAAGTTAATGAAATATTTAGATTCCTCCATGCCTGTAAAATTAGTGGAAGTACCAGGTCAAGTAAAGCAGACACAAATGAGAACATGAATATAGATTATAGGTAGGTTGGGGCAGGGAATTCACATTATGAAAGAATGAAAATAAATATAAGGTGTATCCATGCTATAAGAAAGAATGCTTACCCATCACATCTATACATATTATCCCCATGAAGCCACTCTTTGGCAGTGAACTGGTCCAAACATTCCTCCAAAGATGCAGCACCACCATGAATTTCGACAGTTAAATCCATCATGTTCTCAAACTGGTTCGAATCATTGTTGCATTTTGTACAGATAACCTGTGAAAGCAAAGTAAAATAAAATAAAATAAGACAGAAGGGCAGAGAGAGGAAAGAAGAGGATAGAGGGAAGGAGGAAAATGAAACAAAAGTAGAGCAAAACTCTAGCAAAACTAATTAGACCTGAGATTGAAGGTGACCACCAAATATATGCTGAATAAGGGTGGTCTCTTGGAATCTAGGATGAACTGCCTTTTCTCCACCAAATTCATCAAGGCACACAGTTTGCATTGTGTCAATGGCAAACCTACAAAACATTGAATAGTACCTACCTGAGTTAGTTATATATCACAGTAAAATAAAAATGGGTTCAAAACACTTTCTTAAAACTCTGAAAAGGCACGAATAGTATGTAAATCAAAATCAGATGTGACTCGAGTTATAAGAACCTCATGAACTCGTGGGCATCCTCCTGTTTCCCATAGCCAAGATTACCACCAATATTAGGCAATCGTGATAGAATGTTAACTGGAGAAAATGGCTGCAGACTCCTGCTAGCCCTTTCAACATGAGTTTGAAATTCACACAGAAAGCACCAATTATCATGCTGACCTGGGTACATGTAAAAGTAAATGCAGAAAATAAGGAGTATCCAACAATAAATATGAAACAAGAGGAATAATGAGTCATATTAATGTTGGATGAGTTTTGTAGGTCAGTGTAATTACATTCTTTACGGTGGCCTTTCTCCAACAAGTAGGCCACAAGTGGCCGAGTATAGGCAAGACATTGGAGAACCACATTAGCAAAGCAGCTGCAGAGGCAGAGGGAGCATAATATGGGTATTTGAGATTTCAGATGATCAATGAACAAGCTAGAAGAAACAGTTCTAAGGAATAGGTACATTCACTAAACCATACCTGTTTCCACAATTTAAGAGTCCACAAGGAGAAAAACCAGGCTTGTCCCAATTAAAAAGTTCCACAAATTCCTCATAAGGGAAAAGTATCTGAAAACATGAATGCGGCAGAATTTGTCAGAGTTGAATCAGTAATATTTCCATACAAAGAGCATACAGAAATAGAGAGTCAATTACTTCTTTCGAGTGCTTGAAAATCTTGGAGCTCCCACCAGCAGGAACCAATGAAGCATTTTTTCCCCTCAAAATAGATGTAGATTGCATAGAATTAGCTTTACGAGACAATTGTAAATCGTTGCATTTCTTCTTGTGCTCAGACCAGTGAGATATTTGGCAAGCTTCAGAGCTAGAATTTCAGGGGTAAAGTTAAAACAATAAGCTTCATAATATAGAAAGAACGTTTATACTCTTTTCTGGTGAATCTAAAGCAATTCAAAGAAAATAGCACTTGGAAAAATGAGTGATGAGACGAAATCAATAGCACAAGCCAAGTAGCAATAGCAGACATTGACAAAAGCACGAGGACATTTCTTACATCAAAAATCTTAAGGGGTTATCCAGTTAGGAAAGAAGATACAGAGAGATAGCCTGAATGGGAGGTTAGAAATCCATTGCACTGATTCTAATTCTCCGCAATCTTCTTCATGGAATTATAAAGGGGTCAATTAACATAATTTCTATACCCAAAGAAGCTTAGCATCCGAATACACAAGAAGGGCCCCATTGTATACATTAAAGTATTGAATTAGCCTAAACCTGCAGGCTCTTAAAAACCCCAAGCCATCTCATATACACCAGACAAGACAGACTACTCACACAATTAAGCACAGAGGTATTTTCACACAACCACCATTAGGGTTGATTGTAAGCGCACACACCATATTTATTTGAATAAACTCACGGTATAAGAATATTTAGCCCCAGTTAGGTAGGGATTAAAATTAGATTTTGATAGAAGTATTTGAAATATGTGGTTGAAAAGTTGTGGTACCCATGAAAGATGTGGTTAATATTGATTGTTTGACTTTGACTAAAATCTGATTTAAATCAATACCAAACAGGGATTTAAAATAAAATAAACACGTGACGAGAAATTTAGCATGCACCATACAATGCTTTTACATCATTTAAAGTTTATTTGAATTAAAAATGAAATAAATCAATGAATTTATCAACAGGGCAATCATACTTTAATTTGAAGAAAAAGAACCAGAGCCCTATTTCTTTGTGAATTTAGATGTACGTAGATGTGCAATGAGGCATTAAAATTACTTATTCGCTTAAATGAATAAAAGATAGAGCAGCAACTAGACTGTCGCTGAATAATCTCAATTATCATCAGCAGTTTGCATACCACCTCGCAAATAAAGTAGTCCCAAACATAGAAACTAATGCTTGGACCTAACACACAATAGTGTCATCGCAGAGATAAAAGAACAGCTAAATTTTTGGTCATAGGCTTCCTCTGGTGCATGTTTGAGTACCTGATTCATTACCTCCATGGAAGCTAGTGTGTCAATTAATATTTAACATGTTGGGAACATTTGTTCAGCAGTTACTGTGACGCGAAGGGTTCTATTCCTTGTCAGGAGTAACATACTTTCATCACTAGGTTAATGAATTCCTTAAACTACATAAACACAACGAACATAACACTTATGTGCGCAGCCAGTAGAGCGTGCATTCTACACACACACACACGCACCAATATATTCAGCGGGAGACCATACGATGACCTTACATGTAAACTAACATTCCGAAAGCAAATTCAACGACGTACAGACTTTCAAGCACAAGATACAAAATATTAAAATTACATAACTATTTAGTTCCTACAAAAACAGGGTAGACACAAAAAAAAAATTAAAAATAAATAAATAAATTCCATTGAATGAACACGTGAAGAAGTTTGTCGATATCCCGTAATGAAACAATGAGTATAAAATCAGCGACATGAAAACCCAACACATGGAAAAAATTGAATAAAACCCATAAACCATGTACTTGTGTACGTACCAATACTTTACCATCTTGCAACGGGCGCACTGTTTCATGGTTCTACTTTCACAGACGACGCAATGATCGGCGGCCGCCATCTTCTCCTTGTTGCGATCGAACGAGTAATCCGACTCAAAATTGTTGTCGACAACGAAATACTTGGAGGCGGTGTTTCTCAGAAGTTGGAGCAACCCAAAAGCCACCAAGAATGGTGCAACTACGAATCGCAGGAACCAATTGAGATCCACCGCCACGTGCATTTAACAATCCCTAAATATAAACAATTTCCTAATCAATTTCAATTCAATAATTTCATTATAATTAAAACCCTATTACTGTTATAAGTGTATTATGACGGTAGTTCTTTATATATATGAGTAATTTGTGTTCTTGTAGGTTTTTGGGTTTGGGTTTTCTTGGTTTATATACATGTATAATATGCAGAGAGAGGATTTTGGTTGGGGAAAGGTTGAACTGGTTATGGAATTATTTCCTTTTTCCCCCTTTTGTTCTTTGATCATAGTTATAATTACATATTTTTAGGTTTTCCTGTTAAGGTTTCTCACTTTGTTGTTATGGTGAACTTTGGGTTTGGGTTTGGGTTAGAGAGGGTTTGGATTGTTGTCAAAATTAGTAATTTTTTTTTTTCAATTTTAATTATTAAAAATTACTTATTACTTAAGAGTAAGTTCTTTTATTTTAATTAAAAAGTTACTTATTTACTTAGAAGAAATTGCTCGTAATTAAATTGTTTAAAATCTGCCAAACTTACTCGTGGTAAAAATTTCGTGTTTTTCGACATGTATTGTTTTAACGGCCGGTCATGCTATATGTACAATTGAAGCTACAATGAATAAAAAAATCACGAGCACCTCTTGTGATGAGATTGTCAATCCCAGTTGTACAACTAACAAAATTCTTGTTTTAATATTCAGAATAATATGTTTAATATTTGGGGATTATGGATTGTGGTAAAAATTAATTGAATTAGTGCTCGAAATTATTTTCTAAAATGTTTTTTAATTGTGATTAATTAAAGAATTGAAGAAAAAATATTCAGGCAGGGATTGATATATTAACTCTCTTAATATAGGTTGTTAACAAATTAAGGTGAAATAAGGAATAATAAATTCTTCGAAATATGTAAATAATAGGTGAATAATAATTGTGATCGTGTAACAGAATTAATATTTGATTTTAACTTCAAATTAAAATAAAATTATATACAAGATTTTGCATAGAAATATATTGGCTCGATGATCAGATTTTAATTATTATAAAATGGTATTGAGGAAAAACAGAAATTAAGAGCTTATTTGGGAGTGACTTAGAGAATTGATTTTTTGACTGTTTGAGAAAAGTGGGGTCCATCTGTGATAGAAGAAATCAAATATGACGACTGAAATAATGAAATAACGGTCAAAAAATCAATTTTTTGGGAGGAAAAATCGCTCCCAAATAGCTAAAATTTTGTTGGGTGAAGTTATTGGAAATCTCCAAACGAAAGCTGAAATTAATTGTTTAATCAAGTGATTAAAGTAATTGTTTAATCATTGTAGGTTCATCTTATCATGAAAGGGGAACTTTGGAAAGTGTCATTGACTTTTATTAGGTATTCATAATATATTAACATTGGATAAAAAGTTGATAACATTATGGATCTAATTTCCACATTCTTGGTAATCCACTACATAGAACATTGCTTTGAAGTATTTTAGATAATTAAGACAACGATAATTATGTATTCAAATTTGAGATTCCATTTTAAAATGTCAATGTCGTAAAAATTAGTAACATTAATCTTTATATGTTAATTTATTTTGTCCTCATTAGATAGAGGATTTACACTTAATATATCTCGTAATATTGTAGCTCATTTAAGTTCTAGTCAGATGAAATTGTTCGACGAACTTATTAAAGATTTGAATTTATATCCTAAAAAGGCAATATTACTAAGATGAGTGGTTAAAATCCCAGTATGATTGTATTTATTTCACCGTCATTTGAAATGAAATTTACCTTATAGCTTAAATTCCCGTTTGTCCCCATTAAATTAAATTTTCTTTCACTCCTATTTTCAACCTCACAATCTTCCATAAAATAATATTACACGTAAATTAAAAAAATTTCCTTCTTTTTCAACCACTCATTCTCAAAAAATATATATATATAATAAATAAATAAACTATTCCACTCATTATAATTTGAAATAATGGAGACCAAACGGGAGCTAAGGCTCTATTTAAGCCCCTATTTTTTGAAATTTTGTGATATTGATTTTATATCTTCTAAGTTAAATTATTTTTCATATTTTTATTATCGTTATTATTTGATACATGTTCTCACCTACCTTATTCCTATTATGTACACCAGATTCATGCATGATAGATACTATGACAAGCACAAATTCACTTGTTCAAATTTTACAGATTGTGATTTTGTTATTGTAAATAAAATTAGATAGAAATAGATTCACTCACGTGCATAAAAATCATACTTCAATTATTATGACATCCCAACAATCTAGCAAACAAAGTTCCCAAAAATGCATCTAACCTGACAATATTTACGCATTAAATGAGAATGTATTAACCTCATTTAATATAGAGTAATACCACCACATATGTTAAAGAATAATGTTATTTGCGCCCCCCAGGGCACTTCTCCACTGGCAAAGGACGGACGCTGTCAAACCTGGCAGAGCAGAGGTCGTGAGTTCGAAACATGGGGCTCTTGGAAGGCAAGGATTTATTCTTGGAAGACAAGTGAACATTTGGAAGGCAAGGATTTATTCTTGGAAGGCAAGTGGGAACTTGGAAGGCAAGGATTATTCTTGGAAGGCAAGGTGCAACTTGGATTGGCTTGCTTGGCACTTTGTCAGACCAGGTGGGGAGCGCTCGGACCCTGGCCAGTTGGAGGCACATCCTGCGATTAACCGGACTGTGTGAAGAGGGGCCGGATCACAGACCCAAGGATTAGTCTAGAATAGGACACCTTGTAAAAAAAAAAAAAAAAAAAAAGAATAATGTTATTTGCAGTTGCTCGCTATTGCAATCGCCCTACGTGACATATATGTGACGGTTAGTGATCTGATTCAAATTATTAACCGCCACATATATACCATATAGGACAACTACGATAGTGAGCGACTGCAAATGACATTACTCGATGTTAAAATACTAGTTTAGGTGACACTAATGTGAAATTAAATGAGTTATTATTAAATAAATTATTTAATTCTACTTTTCATTAAGTCTATTACTTAATGCAACTTAGATTAATGTTTTAGCACCAGTAATACTGGATAACAATATTCTTCTTTATTATATTGAAATTGAAAAATACCCAAAATGTCATTAATGTATTACTATTAATTAATTTTTCGAGAAGGAACAAGGAATATATATTTTCAATAATTAATTATTACTAATCTCAGTTGGCATTTTTATTTAATAAACTCTTATTGCACAAACCTAACAATTTGATTAAACTTGATCCTTACATCTCTCTAGAAGACTGAAGAAAGGACAGTAGACTAGTAGAGATTCATAATTCATATTTATTTGACATTTAAATTGTAGCAATAAAATATGATGTCTACAAATTGGTATCCCTGTGAATGTTTTCATTTATAATTAAATGTACAAAATTAATCACTTATATCTCTCGTTCTTGATAAAATTAAAAGGAGTAATTTGGAGATTCTGCATCATGTTCACAAAAGATTTAGAGTGTGTTTGATTTTATATATATATATATATATATATATATATATATATATATATATATATATATATATTCAAATAATTTAAATTTCTAAAGTAAGATTTATCATTTAAAGAGTGCTTAGTTTAAGAACTTAAATATAAAAAATGGCATAGGAGTTTAATCCCAGTGATGAAGAGATAGTGTGTCATTATCTTCAAAAAAAAAGATGTCGATGAAGCAATTGAGTACGTCGATTTGATGGTTGTTGATTTGAGTAAAACTGAGCCATGGGATCTCCCCGGTAAGCTTCCTTTGTCTTCCATATATCTCCTGCCTCCACGACTATAAAACAATCGTGGCCCCACCCCCTATTAGAGGGTTGTCAAACTAAGTGTACATGTAGCATTTTTCTTTTTGTTGTGTATATTACAGAAAATTAAATTTAAATAAATAAATTCTTAAACTTATTTTATCGTATTCTTGAATTAACATAAATTGTTTCGTTTCTCTACAAAATTTTCTTTTGATAAAGTAAAAATACTCATGTGTCCATTATATTTTTAAATAAGCAAAACAAATAATACTGCAAAAATGTGAAAAAAAAATCTCATTTTAAAGCACGTTAATAATAATTTTGGATAAAACCGTGATTAATGACAAGAATTTCTAATTAATGAAATGACAAAAATAAGAATATGATGAAAAAATGTCAATTATATAAGTGTGGTAAAGTAAAAAAGCTAATGACCTTTAATAAAATTAAAATGTAGTATATTAAAAAAAAATGTGGTATGAGTATAACCACGCTTATATATTATGTGTACATGTAGATGGTAAATGTAGTATAAAAAATTATTTATTAATGTATAGGTAACTTGGGAAAAGTTATTTATATACGATCAATTTTTTAGAGCTGCTCGTGTAATTGGGAAAAGTTAATAGAGGTTTATGTGTCTTTATTCTTTTTTCTAGAGATATAGGCAAGCACAACGCTTTGGTAGGCTTTGATCTTAAGTAACTTTTTGGCAGTAGTGGAAATGTGGAATTATGATTTATAGAAAAGCAATTTAAAGTAGTGGAATTATGAAAGATCACACTTAAAAGTGTAAAAAGTTATAGAAAAGCAATATAAAGTAAAATTATAAAAATTTGCACCTTATACGTGAACTTCTTCTATTTTTATCATGCTTGTTTTACTTTGTGATGCCCATATAAGTCCTTTAATATATTCAATTTCAAGCAGTATTAGCTGTCGAGTGATTTGAGTCAAATACTATATCTCCTAAATATGCATCTGGAGTTCAAAAAGAAGAAGAAGAAGAAGAAGAAGAGAGAAAGAGTAGAGGCATTAATTCGAAGTCAGGCTGGAGATATGGACAAGTACTTTAACGTCAAGAAAAGAAAAGAGATAGAAGAAACATCGAAAAATTTAGTTATTGAAGAACAACAAAATCAGAATGACAATGATAATGTGGATTGCTACAACTTTAAGTTTGCAAACCCAAGTGCAGGTTGTCGCAAATAGTAAATCTCGGAAGTCCGAGGTCGAACCACAGGGA
>NC_036244.1:7484793-7504132 GCF_002742605.1 Olea europaea var. sylvestris | reverse complement strand
CAACTTGTTTCTGTCCAGCTTCAAGACAGCTGGAACATGCAACTTGATGCCAATTTTCAGATATATTGTGCAGCGAATTTGGAATTATGATCAACAGATAAATTATTACCACCTGAGTTAGCTTTCCATTGGTTTAAATATCAGGTTCATTGGATCTATATAACTCCAGATATGCTAAAAACAATAAGTGCTGCTTCACAGGTAAAGCTGTATCGGGCAGGTAACAAGCTGGACTTTGCACGGTAATTTTGGCTGCTTTGTGATACGAATTTGACTTCTTCCAAAAAATGAAAGTTGTAGAAACGTGCCTTGTATTTCCAGCCCAACTTGAATCATCTCGATCCTATGTCTGAAACTCAAGTTACGATTATTTTACCAACAGCTGCTTCTTGCTTGAGGCAGTCACTATTTTTGACTTTTCAACATTATTTTCCTCCACTTGCTCCACTTGTTCTAATTTGGAAATACAAGTGAAATACATCAAATAGATACTATTTCAAATGTATAATACTCATGCCACCATGTATGTAAATACGTATTTCAATTAATTGCATTTTTAACCTTGTATTTATGGAAATTGAATTTACGGCATGAGAATTGGAATTAGAGACTAACATTAGCGTTTTTAAACAAAGTGAATGTAAAATGCCTTCTAAATGATATATCTTTGAAGCACTTTTAGACACTAATCATGGATGAACTGAAAGAGAACGAGAAAATGATTGAACCTATCAATATGAATGAATCAAAACGAAATGATGAAAATAGTGTTCAACATGAAAATTTAAATCAACATAATTTTTGTTCTTTGAATTTAGATAATCCTGAAAATTGGAAGGACATTCATATTAATCAAAAGATGAGGGACTTTTTAGTTGAAATGGGTATAAAAAGAGTTGATGACATCTTGTTCCTCAAAAATAGTCAAGGTAGATATTCTAAAATCATCACAATATAAGCGGCTAATGGACAGACAACTGATAGAAGATGGCTAGTGTATTCAATTTCTTTGGATAAGATCTTTTGTTTTTGTTACAAATTGTTTAAGACAGAAAAACTATGAAAAATACTGGTCAATTGGGTAACGACGGATACAATGATTGGCATAATGTACATTGGCGTCTTACAAAACATGAAGTAGCTAAGGACATCATTTTTCTATATAAATAATGCTCTTGATATTAAAACAGGTTGGACCATGGATGAATTTAACCTCGAGAACCCTCAAGTTCTTGGTGCCTCCAAAAACATTAAAGGTGCTTTTGATTGCAAGTATGGAATTTGTATGGATAGAAAATAAATTCTAGATAATTCAATTGCCTAGAATTTATTTGCCCGAAAAATGTCGATTAAATATGTTTGATTTATTTAATTTTTAATTTAGAAAATATTATACTTGTCCTTTTTTATTAGTGGATAGATGAGAGAGAGGAAGAAAGAATGAATTACAAGAAAGAATGAATTACTTGAAAAATAAAATCATACTCTCTGTAAAGAAAATAATTTCTTTGATTTTAAGGAAAATATAATCACGTAAACAAAAGTAGGAAAATATTTTTTTATAGAAAAAAGGGCAACAATTGTTTTTAACTCTTACTATATCATCCACTCTTTTGTGTTCTTGCTATGTGATTTGAATACTATGTTCACTAACTAGTTTAATAACTACGAACATTTCTTCATAACGAGTACCAATTTTTAAAGTATATGATTTCAAATGGAATTTATTTTGTATGCATATGCATGATACGAACAGATAAATTTATCCATTATATTCTAACCATGCCCAACATTGCATTTACTAGCGTTCTAATATTGATTTATTATGATCGACAGGGAGACTGGATATTATGTCGAGTATATAAGAATTAGAGAGTAGCACAACCTTAGCCTAAAATGTTCCCTAAAATTCTTGTAAAGCCATGAACGATGCCTCTGTAAGTGTTATATCATAGGTCCAATCAACTTTGGACATAAGCACTTTTAATATATAAGCAATGCAATTTTTTGACAGATCTATTATTTAATTAATATTCAATTAAATTAAATAATAGAGTCCATACAAATTTTCGTAATTTGTTAATCACAAAAAATTGTAATTGTGAGATACAAATTACATATGATTAAAATTCTTTAAAAGCTATGACAGATGCCTCCTTGGTCACATGAAGAAGATGACATTATTAATAAATTAGTTCCCACAAGAGAAACATATTCTTTGATTTCATGAACTGGGCTCGATAACATATATTGTTGAAGAAGGAAAAGGTATTTAGGGTCCGGTTAATTGTAAACCTTAAATCTCAAACAGGGAAATTGTAATAAAATTACTACTACACGTTATAGATGCCTACAACTCTTCACTAGAGTGGTATTCATATCACAACACTATATATATATTTTGAAAATTACTTTCCTCCAAAGACCTCGAGTGTTGACATTATTCAAGAATCTCTATCTATTGCTGTTGGATATGTGCCCAAAAGTATTAGACCTTACTTTAACGGTTAGACACTTTAAATATTATTGAATGAATATTATTTATTGTGTTTTTAAACAGTTATTGCATTTATATTATCCATGTGATTAAGTGCCTCCGACTGTTGTATGACATTACAAGTTGGATTCTTATATAGAGAGGTACAAACTGATGGTACTTGTATTTCGATAAAAAAATGAAATGATTTGACCAACTAGAGGTTGGTAAGTTCAACATTTGGCTCAGTTCGTTATCACCACCGACCTTCGAATTTGTTTCTTACCATTCTGATAAAAGCTTTAGAATCAGGTTCATGAACCCGAAAAATGCTATGAGAAGAAGAGAAGCTGAGAAGAAGCAAGCAGCGCCTAGGCGCCCCGAGTGCAGAATTCAGCAGAAACTGGGCGCCTAGGCGCCCCTATAGGTATTTATATTGCCATTTTTCCCTTCCTTCATTAAGATAAACCCTTGAGCCCGATTTTAGAGAGAAACTTGAGAGAAAACTTGGAGAGAATTTTACAAGATTGAAAGTTGTTCATCTTGGGTATAAATTCAAAGTTATTTTCTTTCTTGGGGATTAACTTGAGGCTTATTCAAATAATCCAAATACATTGATCTTCATATATTCCATTGAAATCATTTCTTCTTCATTTTCTTGTTCTTGAAGTGGTTTGGAAATTTTCACATTGTCAACTTTGTTTGATCTTTGGGCAATCTTTGGGAGGTCTTTTCCCAACAATTTGGTATTAGAGCTTCTTCCTAAATCAAGGTGGTTAAGCTTCGATTTTGTGGTGAGTTGCTTGAACTTTGTTGTGCACAAGGTGTTTGTGAAAATTCCCAAGTGAACTTTGGTGATTTATTTTCGGTAAACAAGTAGATAAATCATGTCTACTAGAGGAATGGTGAAGATTGGGAAGTATGAGATAGAGAAATTCAATGGGAAGAATGATTTTTCATATTGGAGAATGCAACTGAAAAATTTGTTGATTTCTCAAAAGTTGCACATGACATTGGCAGGAAAGGAGAAGAAGCACGTTGATATGTCGGACGAGGATTGGGAAGAGCTAGATCTTGAGGCATGAGCGTCTATCATTCTTTGCCTTGAAAGAGATGTTGCTTTCTTGGTTGATAGTGAGGTAACGGCGGCGGAGGTATGGACAAAGTTGGAGGCGAACTTCATGACGAAGACTCTAACAAATCGGATCTATTTGAAGTCCAAATTGTATACTTGCAAGATGGATGAAGGTACACCAATCTGGGAGTACGTCAACAAGTTTGATAGGATCATATCGGACTTGAAGGACATTGATGTGGATGTAGATGATGAGGATCAAGCACTTCTACTACTTCTTTCATTGCCAAAGTCTTACGAGAACCTAGTACAAACATTGATGCTTGTGGGTGATAAACTTGTGATGGAGGACACTAGAACGTCACTTCTAGCGGATGATCTTCGAAAGATTGCAACTAGTGGCATGTCTACCATTGGTAACAAGGAGCAAGCTCAAGGATTATTTGTAAGGGGTAGAAGCAATGTGCGACCAAAGGGTAAGGGAGAAAAATCTAGATCAAGTTCTAGACCTCTTGCAGAAAGGTCTTGTTTCAAATGCGGCGAGCTTGGGCATTTCAAGGCGAATTCTTCTAACAAAAAGGGTTGGAAGAAGAACAATAAGAACAACAATAATGGGAAGGTGCAAGTCAAGCAAGAGGTAAGCTATGCCTCGGAAGGAGGGGAAAGCGATGAGTGCTACACCATCTTTTGTGATGAAGAAACCTCCGGTAAGTGGATTCTTGACTCTGGATGCTCTTACCATATGTGTCCAAATAGGAAGTGATTTACTACCTATAGAAGCACTGATGGTGGAACCGTGTTGATGGGTAATAACCATTCTTGTAAAACTATGAGGCTCGGTTCAATTAGAATCAAGATGCATGATGGAGTGGTTAGAACATTGATGGATGTTAGACATGTTCCTGATTTGCGAAAGAACATTATCTCTGTTGGTGCCTTAGACTCCGGTGGTTGCAAGATTGTAACATGGAATGGAGTAAAGAAGGTTGTTCGTGGTTCTTTGATTGTGATGAAGGGTATTCGTGAAGGCAATCTCTATACTCTTCAGGGTACTACAATTACTGAAGATGTAGCAGTTAGAACAAGTGGAAGTGGTGGAGACCCATGTGAGTGTACTCGGCTATGGCATAGAAGGCTTGGGCATATGTCTGAAAAGGGGCTAGATTTGCTAGTCAAGAAAGGTTTGCTAAAGAACTTGAAGAAGCCTTGCATGGATTTTTGCGAGCATTGCGTATACGGTAAAGCACACCGAGTTCAGTTCCAGCCAAGCAAACATAGAAGCAGAGGCATTCTAGACTATGTGCACACGGATGTATGGGGTCCGGCTTCTGTCACTTCCAAAGGCGGCTCCAGGTATTTTGTTACATTTGTTGATGATTATTCTAGATATGCTTGGATTTATTTTTTGAAGCATAAGAATGAGGTATTCGACACTTTCAAGAAGTGGAAAGCAATGGTTGAAAATAGAACAGTAAAGAAATTGAAGACACTGCGATCTGATAACGGTACTGAATATACAGATGGTGCTTTCAAGGAGTTCTGTGATAAGGAAGTCATTGTGAGACACTGGACAGTAAGAAATAAACCGCAACAGAATAGTGTCGCGGAAAGACTGAATCGCACATTTCGAGAGAAATCGATGTGTATGCGATCCTATGCTGGTTTAGGCAGAGAATGGTGGGCAGAGTCGGTTGCAAATGCTTGCTACATTGTGAATCGGTCTCCACATTCAAGGTTAGATGGAGATGTACCTTATAGGGTATTGACAGGAGAACATGCAGATTATGAGAAACTCAGAACATTCGGATGCACAGCCTACTATCATGTCAACGAGGGAAAGTTCGATGCGATGGCCAAGAAGGCTATATTCTTGGGGTATGTGGCAGGTGTTAAAGGCTATCGCCTTTGGTGTGTAGAGGATTCTAAGTTCATAATCAGCAGAGATGTTACTTTTGATGAGAACTCCATGGTAGCTTCGTTGAAAGCTACAGTGCCCGGTGGTGATGATGTTGAGACTACAATGTCTCAAGTTGTTGACATAGAACCTAGACATCAACCTGATTCTAGGCATGTTCAAGAGAAGCATCAAATAGACACTCAAGATGAGAGTGATGATGGGCTTGAACAAAAGGCGATTCAACACCAGAATGTACAGGCACAGCAACAACAGCAGCTTGCAGATAACTTGGCTTCCTCTAGGCCATGCCGTACTTACAAGCAAGTCCTAAAGTTGGGGTCAGACGAGCCTTTGAGGCACTATGGGCAGACAAATTTGGTTGAGTATGCACTCTCGGTGGAGGATGATGAGCCTACCACTTTCAAGGAAGCTATTTTAAACAACAATAGTGAGAGTTGGTTGGCGGCAATGGAAGAAGAGATGGAATCACTTCACAAGAACCAAACATGGGAGGTTGTCCCATTGCCTATAGGTAAGAAAGCTATTGGTTGCAAGTGGTTGTATAAAAAGAAGGAGGATCCTACCGAGCTCGGTGGTACAAGATTCAAAGCAAGGTTAGTGGTTAAGGGATTTGCACAAAGAGAGGGAGTTGACTATAATGAGATCTTTTCTCCGGTGGTCAAGCACACTTCCATTCGGGTGCTATTGAGTATTGTTGCTCATCATGATCTTGAGCTGGAACAACTTGATGTCAAAACCGCCTTCTTGCATGGGAACTTGGATGAGGAGATCTATATGCATCAACCTGAGGGCTACAAAGTTGAGGATAAGGAATGTCAGGTATGTCGCTTGAGAAAANAGTTATGAAAATTAAATGAAGAATATATAAATATTATTTAATTAAAATTGAAAATTTTACTTTATAAATAATTGATTTTTTTAACAATTTATTTAAATTTCTTTTTAATTCTTTTCTCTTTCAAATAAAATTTATTTAAATTTTTTTTAAAAATTCTTTTGCCCTACCAATCTCGGAGTGACTGTTGTATCGTCTGAAGAATAGGCCTACTATTAGGGATCTAATTTTTACGCCAACAAGGGAGTTAGTCATCCAGTAAGTGTCACTTCAAGTTATTTTTACGTGCGAACCTGAGTTTGTTATTTAAGTGTTTGTGTGTGTGGATATTCTCTTTCAATTTACAACTGTATGGGTTACTTTTGAACTACAAGTATACCCTCTTGAATCGAAATTGCTAAAGAAAAGTATTTTGCAAAATTCAATTTACAACTTATTTGTAATATCAGATAAAAAAATAGCTTCATCTATATTAAACAAAAAATATAATAAATAATTAAAAATAAATTATCGTTGAAATATATACAATCACAACATTCACTATACTTATTTATAAGAATAAAAATAAATTATTGTGATATAAAATATACAGTCGACCAAAAGATGAGAATCAAACAAACATTTCTTATTTCCAAATACTTTTTGTACAATCTATAAATTTTACGCTAATAAAACCAAAATAAATACAAAATTCGTGCAACGCACGAGACGCGGACTAGTTTTTAATCAAAAGTCACATACTCTCTTCATATCATAAACTTATCTAAAATGTCACACGTCTTCATATTATTTATAATATCACGTTACCTTCTAAATGATATTCACAAAAATAAAAGGTGTACTTATTTTTCCAAGAACTACAAACTATAGAGAGTACAGATGGGCTGATAACCAAGCTTAACAAGTCAAAATTTACTTAACAAGCTAAAAATGATTATAATATAGTCATGTATAGATCAAGATTTCATTGTAGGCCCATTTGGTACAGATTAAAATTCAATTTTAATCTAAGTTAAAGTCAAACAATCAATATTAACCACATCTTTCATGGTCCCACAATTTTTCGATCACATATTTTAAAAACTTCTACCACAATCTACTAAAAAATTTCTGTTTTAATTCCTACCAAACACCCTCTCAACGTAGATGAAACTAAACTGTAAATCAATTACCACTTTAAATTCATATCAAACGGATTTAACGAGTTTAAACTGATAATCTAATTTGACACCTCTAAATAGAAGTATGGTTGGGATATATAATTGGCAACCAAGTTCAAAACCTAATAGAAAGAAAGCTCCTTGATTTAGGCTATTCAAATCAAGGACATGTTACCCTAAAGGGTGCACGAGGAAATTCATCATTATCTGCCTATGCACCTTTCTCACTACATATTTATGTGTAGTGGGATTTACTATCAATATTGGACTGCCTTGGGAAAATCAAAACTACTTTGGGAGAAAAATACAAATAAATATGTGGGTTGGGGGGTGTGACAATGACATGCATATTCTTTGTTCCAATTGTCTAGTTACATTGCAAGAAGTGGAGGGATAAGCAAGAAATTCCGGAGTGGTGTTATCCACTATCAAAATATCAACCATGTTTTGGCATAAAAAGCTTCATCAATTTGATGTTTTCTACTTAGATGTTTTTTAAATTAAGAGAAACTTTAGATTCATAGTAGTGGCAAATTCAAGGTTTAGATATATATAGTTTTATGCTAGGTTTGTAAAAGTGTTTGGACCTATAAGGAAGAAGCTCGAATTTTATTGCCGTATTGTCCAAATCCACATTGATAGTTTTACGTCTCCAATTTATATTATAGTATTTTGGCATTAGTCTTTCTTTGAAATAGAATCGTAAAACTTAAAAATTTTGTTAAATTTTTATTTACTGATTGATCGATGTAGTTTAAAACAAATACAACTAAGAATTTTGTCCTTCATCATACAATCAAGAGACAATGTTAACCAATATTTTATGTTGCTAACGTAGATTATAACTCTCATTGATATCCAAATAAATATTGAAATTTGATATTTAAGTGATCAACAAAAATCCCTTTTTCTTTTCTTTTCTTTTTTCTCTACTCAGGGTTATGATTCAAATAATATTTCACCCCTATTTGATGATCGTTATTGTGTAAAAATGATATTTTCAATAGTATTTTTTTGGAGAATATGTAATTAAAAGTGGAAAAAAGTTTTTGGTTTACGTATGAAATATTTTATTATATGAATTTGTAGTTAAAAATAATTATGAGAAATATATTATAGGGTAAATAACACAAAACATTCTTACTTTTCAATGTCATTGTATAAAATGTCTATACCTTTCATTTTTTAACATTTTTCCCTATATTTTCACGTTTTATTCGTAGAAGGTCATTTTCATCCATTTTTGACAATTTTACTCTCTTATTCAAACAAAACAAAAAGAAATGAAATGAAAAAATAAAGAACTAATTGTAAATGTAGTCCCAAATTTTCAAAAAATTACAAATTAGTCATTATTTCAGAAGTTACTAATAGGCTGTAAATTGGAATTCAAGTTTTATAGATTCAAGGTTCTGAATATACATTTATATGTGCAAATAATGGCGAAAATACAAAAAATAAAATAAGAATATTTTTCACAATGACATTGAAATGCAAAAACGTTTTGTGATATTCACCCTCTACTATATTATTTTAAATGTAGTCAAACAAAGGTGAAGCACCTTTTAGGGAAATTTATAATTTTCTATATTTTCTATGTGTAAAGCTGCAAGTAAATATTTGTCCCATATTTCCTATTCTTTGTCAAAGTGAAGTGTCCCATCACAAAAATAAGGTTGTCCCACAGTATTCCGCAGTTTGAGGGCTTGTGTTTTGCTATTTTATTGTGCAAAACATAGCCATTGGGCCCACTCTATTTAGGCCGTTTGGCCCAATAAACAAACTTGGAGTTTGTGCTCTGTGTGGATGTCCATGGGCCAAAAATGTACACAATATTAGGTATATTTAAGTTATTTTTACATTTTTAATTAAAATATGAATTATTTTTACATCTCTAATTAAATATCAATTATTTTTACATTTCTGATTAAAAAAATTTAAATATTAACTCGATTTTACTTTTAGTTTTCCTTCTTTAGTTTGTCATTTTATTGAGTAATGTCATTTGCAGTTACTCATTGTAATAATCGTCCTATGTAACATATATGTGGCGATTAGAAATTTGATACATTAATGTGGTATAGTTGTAACATGTATGCCATGCATGACGACTGCGGTAGTAAGGTACTGCAAATAGCATTATTCCATTTTGTTAGACGAGAGGTAAATGATGTAGTTTATGCCCTTTTCATGAAAGCACTTACTTTATTTGGAGACTCGATTGGATCGGGGAACAGCAACCTTTTATTGATGTAATATCCAAATTAATGCTTCTAAAAGTATAGTACTATTTATAAACGAAAATAATAATATAACTTAATAAGAAATAAGCTTATAATCAAGTTAAATGACCCAGAGAAGTAGCAACTTGATTATATTGGTGAATCTAAAAAAAATTTACGTCAAGATAATATGTAAAAAAAGATTTACACATAAAAAAGAGTAAAAAAATAAACTTACACATAGAAAATTGAAATGGGCTAGGAGGGTTCTAGATTAAAACCCAACCCAGTCCCACCTAAATTCGTCACTGGTCGATTACCGGGAAGAATTCAGGATCAGATTAGAAAAAGAAAAAAATTAAACCGAACTAATATGTGAAAATAAAAAGGGAAAATTTCATAAGTGAAAGATTAATTATGCTACATTTCAAAAACAAATTTTTATTAAAAATTTATTCATAATTTAATTAATTGTTTAATTATTTTAGTAATTAAATATATTTAAATCACAAATTTATATAATTTGGCCACAAATTGACGATTTAATTTGCCACTTATTATTTTTTGGTCACAAATCAAAAATTTTATGTCACAAATTATTTTACGATCACAATTTAAAAATTTTATAGGTCACGGTTTGTTCATTGGTCACAAACCGAAAAATTTATAAGTCACGATTTATTTATTGGTCACAGATTACAAATATTATAAGTCATATCTTATTATACAGTCACAAATTATCAAATTATCGGTCACGGATTAACAATTTTTTAGGTCACACATTATTTTTTTTTATCACAATTTATATTTTTCATTGGTCACATATTATTTATTGGTCACAAATTAACCAATTTAATGGTCACAGTCAACCAAATAATTTGTGACCACCACCAACACTTACGATTCACAGTCACAATTTTCAGGTCACGTGTCCAATTGTGAGTCACGGTTACAATTTTCAGGTTACATATCCAATTGTGAGTCACAAATCAACTAAATCGTCACGACCACCGCCACGATCAATTGTGACTCCCAAATTGTGAGTTACAATTGGGAGTCACAATCACAATTTTCAAGTCACGGGTCCAATTATTTGTCACAAAATCAATCAAATCGTCATGACCACCACAACAATCGCAATTCACCACCACGACCACCATCACAAACCACTGCAAAACAATACAAAACTGTCGCCGGTTTGCAATTGCAGTAATCAGCATCACACCAACCCCAAACGCCACCCGCATCACCACCAACCCCAAACGCCACCACCATCAACATCAACGCCACGAACCTCAGCTGAACCAGTAGATCTATTCCAACCAGAGCACCAATTCACCTCTCGTTTCACCAGTACAGCCACTTGATAACGCATCCCACCACCACAACCACCACCGCACATCCCAAAACCTTGATCAAGTAGATTGAAGGAAGGAGCCAACCCAAAACTCCAAACATCTCCATTGTACCCCACCATCCACCTACCTGCACCACCACCCTCATACCCAGAAACTCCGACTCAGCAGATTGGAGGAAGAACCAACCCCACCTCCACCATCGCCATTCGCATCATCGCAACACACCACACAAATCAACACCGCATAGATCCGCACACACAAATCACCATCGCACACACCGTTGCAGACCAAGCACCACAGATCGGCGCACCACCATACCGCAGATCAACGCACCACGCACCACAGATCGTCAAGGGGGCATCACGGTGTCCCTCGGGGAGTCCTCCGGTGGCACCTTCTTGTCTTCCGACGGGATTGGGGAGAAATTAATGATAGAGAGGGAGAGAGAGTCGAGGGAATTGAGAGAGAGAGATGGAATTGATATATATATATAATTAGGGTTTGAAATTGTTTAATTAATTTTTAAATATATAAATTAATTAAAAAAAATTCTGATTTGTGAAATACTAAACATTGCATCTTATTTATGAAATGATGATTTTTAATCTATTAGAATCTATAATTTCCACACACACACACAAAAAAAATTATGTTTTCACTCATTTAATTGAAAACCTCATATAAAGTTGGCCTCATGCTAACAAAATTTCTAGGCCAGCGTTGGTTATAAATAAAAATATTTGACCAATAGGCAATGGACAAATTCATTTTTTTGTGGCCTAACTGCTTGACTCATTGATTACTGTTACGGTGCTAGACAAACATGAGCAATCAGCTTAGACTAAAAGAAAAATTACCACTATAAAAACGTCTAAGAATGTTTAAGATTGTATATAATTATTGATATATTCCACTAGACTTTCTCCGATCTCATCTTTTTTAAAGTTTTCTAATCAAGTAAATTCAATTACCTAGTTCTCAACGTTCGACCATGCCTACTCACTTGCACTTTGCACGATATTTGTTCACTGGATAGAACATGTTTGGTAGAGATTTTAATCCAATTAACATCAATTTTTTGACCGTTATCTTATTATTCTGGCCGTCATTTTTGAATTTTTCTCTCACAGGTAGGACCCACTTTATCTCTAAAGGTCAAAAAATCAATTAACAAAATNTTAAGTCAAATAAGCCCTTTCCTGAAATGCCTTTCTGGATATTCCTCAATGTCCTGACTATTCATGGAACGTGAGAAGCTCATGTACTTCCGGAAGAAATCGAAGAATTTCTTGATAATCCTACAAGATCTGTTCTTTCTTTTTTCTCTAATAGATGGTCAAAACTTGCTCTGAGTTCGAATCTCACTGAGAGGTCCACTAGAGATCAAACATTGTTGAAGTAACAACAAGATCTTTCTTTTGTCCCTTCCAAGCGATCAGAAATGTCAATTTTATTTTATCAATGAGTGAATGGTACATTCAAACATGTCATATCCTCCTCCAGTAATGTGTACACTAATGCTTATATACTTTTTTTGATAGCTTGCTCACAATTGTAGGGTCCACGATTATTTTAATTGTGGGCTACACTTCTTGTTTGTGAGAGAACTGTCAATCATAATGTCAAAATTGTTGCACTTATAATATTATTCTATTGTTTACTCTTGAAGATGATTTAAAATTAATTGATTCTAACCAATCCTTCTTAAATTCTCCAATAAAAAATAGTCAGAATTGGTGACTGTTGAGGGGAGAAACTTCTTAATTGATGAAGCAACAAAAGTAACATGGGTCGTCTTAAATACCAACAACGTTGAAACTTTAAGCCTGGCACAACCATGTACTTCACATAAATACTCAATTCACTAATAGACAAATGTTTCTTTATATACAAATAAAAATATACTTTTTTAATACAAAATTACAAATTGATGGCATGGCATTATTGTCCATGTTTTTAAAATAATTAATCCATTATCCACTCCTTATCTTTTATAACTTATCTAAGAGTAATAAATTGTTAGCTTGTCCCACTTCCAATGAGTACAACTAATTGATTTTTATCATGTTATTAGAGTGATATGTAACATAAACCTCGATAAATTGTTAATTATTAATTTATTGATAAGTTATCTGAAATCATATTTAGTCAACATTTAAAAAGTTTTATGGATGTCGAGCACATTAAATATCCTAGTAAAAATAATATAATAATAAAATAATCTATTGATGAAGAGATTATTGAAGGAGTACTTAACGTGAACACTGAGGATGATTATGGTTAGATTATAATTGTTTCTACAAAAGAAGTATTTCAACTTTCAAGTATTGTAACATTAAATAACTACTTTCTATAAGACGAAGAAAATGAACCAGCTGGCTCTCATGGGGTGGTCGAATTGGTAGGGTAGGTAAGCGCGGAGGTCTTTAGTCACGAGTTTGATTCCCCTTACCAACACTTTATCGATCGCGACTGTCACATCGAGTTTATCTAGTGTGATTTACTTATTGTATCAGTTTGAGGGTTTACCCAGTGCGCACCTAAAAGGTAGTGGCTGCGGGTTTCCCGTCATAAAAAAAAAAAAAAAAAAAAAAAAAAAAAAAAAACAAAACTAGGGTTTTAAAAAAAAAAAAGAAAATGAACCAACTATGGTATTATAGCAACAAAATTAGGGAGGAGGTCGAGACTGGTTTAAGTTCAAAGATAAATCGAGCAACTTTAGATCATTTGTCCTTCTACCATCATGAAATGCCACATAAATTTTCTTTTGCCTAACATTTTTCGTTTTATTTTTATTAACAAATACTTTTATTTAATTGTGTCAAAATAGACGAGCATTAGGAATATTAGATGGGCAGTCGCTCATCGATTTGACTCATCCCACTAACGAGCTGGACAATCTCAATTAGCACTCAAAGCTTCACTTGGCTCTCCATATTAGCTCACCTAAGCCTGAACAAATGCAGCAATTTTTAGCGTTTGTCCATTTCAGCAGCAATAGCCATTTCAGGTCGTCGCTCCGATTGCCTGAAAATTCAAGTTTAATTTTTATTTTGTTTATAAATAGGTAGCGCCATTGCCTTCAATTTTTACACAATTTCTGCTCTCATCACCCTCTTAATTGTTATGCTGATTTTCATTTTTCATTTTTATTTCATAATTTGTTCGGTATTATGTTATCAATTCCATAAAGAGTTCTCACTATATAATATCTATTTCTATATTCTTGTTGCATTATTATTCACCACGTAATGATTAGCTCATCATTATATTCTTTATACATATTTACTTAGCCCCGTTTGGCCCTCATTTTGTGGATATGAAAATGGAAGGACTAGTGTTTTTTTAAAAAATGAGTGGTTGAAAAAAGAGTAAAAGTTTTCGATTTACGTGTAATATTATTTTATAAAAGATTGAATGATTGAAAATAGGAAAAAGAAAAATGAAATATAATGAAATTTAAATTAATGGGGGCCAAACGGAAGCTTAGTTTATTGTCAAACTTTCAAAGATCAGATGAGAAAGTCAGTAGTCTTCCAACATCAATAACATGAAAGAAGAATCAAAACTATTCTTCATAAATTATCAAGGTAGTATTAGCCTTCAATGCTATGTATTTTATTGACGACGGTCAGTTCATGTACTTGGTAGCGTTATAAATGAACCTAATTGTCATGTTGCATAAATCATTACGCATTCTTTACAAGATCTGAATTTGATTAATAAAGTACTTGAATGATATTTTACGACGTTTGCAACAGTTAATTTATTCTTTTCGTTCTGATAGAGCGTTTCAAAATAATCTTCATGTTAAACCTTTACCGTCAATGATACAATCTAATGCTCATGAATTGGAAGGTCCTTCAAGTAAATTGGAGAGTGCAAAATCGAAAATATGAGGTCCTTTCACTGTAATTTCCTCGTATTCTTCAAAATAGTATTGATGAATTCAATTTCATTTTTCATAGATTTTGAACCATACATATTAGTCTTGGAACTTTGATTCGTTATAGAAATAATATAATAACCTTTTTTTTTTTTTTTGGTCATCCATTACACATAAGTAAAAAAAAAAAAAAAAAAGGTTGAATCTCAACTTTAAGGGTCTCCACCGCCCCGCCTTTAGAGCTTTGTGAGGGAGGTAAATAGCTGGATGTGCCATTACACATAAGTAGTTATGACGTGTGATGAGTGGAATATATACATTTTATTTTATAATTTGAAACATTTACGTCTTCAATGCAATGCAATCATGTTTCTCCAATTTCAATTCAATGGTGAAGATTCTCTATTGTTCCAAGTATGTGTCGCGATGGGAAACAATTTCAAAAGTATTTTTTGGCCTATACCAAATAATTTTTTCCTACTTGTATTGTCAAATCCCTATCTCAAATTACGTTTGGCCAAGCATCACTTTCAGTTAATTAAACATAATTGGAATTTTGCCTTTGAAGCAAATATATTCTCACTACGAGAAAGAATTATAGAATTGTGTAATTCGTACTTCGATTCAAATTATATAGATTTAACTTTTTCTAAGTTCGAAATGTATAAAACTCATATGGTTGTAGCACTTTAATGGGACGAGAGACATTTGTAGTGACCAACTTTTTTAGTTTACTTCAAGGGTATAATGAGAAGCAGTATCAATATCTATATTGTCTAGCATAGCCCGTGACTCAGAGCACCCGTAGCTTTATGAGTACTTATAAACATAAGGTCTTTTTATGGGGAATTGTATATTAGTTCGAGATACATCATATGACATAACTAATATTACAATCTAAATAGAAGTAAATGTTTGAATGCTTAAGTAGCTTCAAGAAGATGAATGTGACCTTTTGTCATCTTTTCTGATTTACAAATTGAAGACTACTAATGTAGTCTTGTGACTATATTTCGTTTCTTTGTTCATTATTAAATTATTTTAAAAATTATACAAGAAATATCATACATATAATATCTTATGCTTACGTATTATAGTTGATCCAAACCCTGAATAAAGGAAAAAGGTCCTTACAACTTAAAAATTGAATTTTTTACATTTACAATGTCTTTATAAAATTAGGTATTTATTATATTCTGGAGAGTAATGTGCAATTTTAAGTTAAAAAATTGAACTACTAGTGGCTTGCGAGTTGACGAGACTTGCCCTATCAAGGATGAGTTGGTGAAGTGAGCCGAGCAAAGTCAAAAGTCGGTGACTCAAGCTGCTCAGCTCTATCCATTTGACACTCCTAACAAGCACCAAAGCTCAAGGAAACCTAACCCATTACAAAATCGAAATCTCTTCAATCTAAAATAGTTCATGGATTGGTATATCATAATAGACCAACGTTGTTAATTTAAAATATCTTGCTTGACAAATTTCGAAGCTCGACTAGGACAAGTTGATTTTTTTTAGAAGTTCTTCAAATCGTATTAGATTTCTAAAAGATGAAAAGAAATATGATGAGTAGAAAATTAACAATATAATTTATTATTATTATTATTTTTCACATAAACCACGTTTTGAGTTATATGCAGATAAAACAGTGTCAAACTACCCATCGTTTTATTTATTTTTATTTTTTTTAAGTATCAACATTAAAGAAGCAATTATTATTATTATTATTATTATTATTTTTTTAAGTATCAACATTAAAGAAGCAATTATTTTATTTTGTATCAGCGTGGACCATTCCATTTGTTAACCAGTTACAACAGTCCATGTGCCGCCGACCACCTTGTCTTTTGCCACAGATCCAAAAAATAGTAATTTACGATAATATTTTGTTAATTACGATTCTTCAAAGCCACTCTTTATTTTCCTTTGTAACGCTATGCACTCTTGCATTAGATTTTTTGTTTGTACGTTTACATGGTTTATACATAAATGTAAATGGCACACGTGTCATGTGCGAATATGGTACATTACGCTATTTTTTGTATCGACACATTTTATAGTCTAATCATGTTTACAATATAATAATTCAGCGTTAATACACTTATAACATAATTTGAACATGTAAATGTGTTTCACTAAACTTTAGTCCTATTAAGTTCAATTATCAAGTTGTACTTAAAAATGTTGAACTCCAACCTTAAGGGCCCCCACCGTCCCGTCCCTAGAACTTTGTGAGGAAAGTAAATCGAGGGATGTGCCCCAACAAGTTAGAGAACAAGAGCTGTATGTACACTGCGCCTACAAGGAGAATTATCAAGTTGTACTTGTTCATGCTTGGGCTGGTTGGAGGCCACAGTGCCAAGCTCGACACACTTGCCTTCAAAGGCAATCAATCCACATCTCGATGTCAAGAATTTACTTGGCAAGTCGTCTAGTCATCTGTAGTATGTTTTTGTTAAGAACCACTACCAAGATGTAATTACAGCGGTGCATGTACAAGAGCTTTTGCTACTAATTATTTGATAACATATAATTTTATAAAATTTAAAGGGTGATTTATATATTTTTCTTGCTTTCTTGACTGCATTGCTTATTTTATCAAGTATAATTGTTAATATTACTTTTCTTAATTAATAAATTTCTTTTCAAAAATAAGTAATTTGAGGAAAAAGTAAAACGGTCTCCCCAATTTTTCTGATAGAAATGCTCCTCAACCTTCGACTGTGAGATTTTGAGATTGACCCCTCAAACTATTTAACGGTGTTATATTACATAAATTAAAATTCACAGGTGATAATTATATAAATTTAAGAAAGTATTGAATGAATTTGATGATGCTCTCTTAACATAGCTTTTGATCAAAATTTGACAGATCTTGGCAAAAAATGATGAAATATACGGTTAAAAGGTTGATAAGCTTTTCCAAACACACACTTATGTGAAATTCACTTGTAATTTTAACATGAATAATACTACTTTTACATTTTAGGTGTACATAATAGATGATACCCCTCCACTTGGAGAGGGCCACGCATGATAAATTATGTGCGGGCCATCCTCCATGTTAGGGCGTGTCAACGATTATTGAAAGTCTTACTTAGTCGATTTTGTTTGATTTTATGTGCGGAATTATTCTATTTAAAGCAACAAGTAACTTTTTAATAGTTTCTAGATGATTAGGCATACAAATCAATTTTCCTATATTTGAATACCGCAGTTTGTAATACGAAAGCAGTAAAGAACACAATGATTGTTAATGAAGAAATCCATCTGAGTAAAAACTCCGTAATCAAGCCAATTACCTTCACTATAAACAATTAACATTACAATTAGATGTTACCTAGTCAACTCCTCTAGACTTTCCGATCTACTTTCTCTAATCTCCAAGATCTGTTGACTTCACCAACTTCCCGATCTTCTACAATTGTCTATTCCAAGTGGATACCCAAAAATCATCAATTCTTGTTCTTTTCCTGTGCTTGTAATCCAACCTTCCTCAATCTTTAGTAGTCTCTGAAGTTCCAATTGAGAAAAGTACGTTCCTTGTTGTACAAAGAAAGTGGGTGTTTTGGGTTCTGGAACCTTGATGTTTTTTCCAAATAGGTGGTTGTATGATCTCAAGAAAGAATGGATCGAATCAAGGGTTGAATATGTTCTTGGATCTTCTTGAGATGATATGAATGTATTATCAATGAGATGCACCATGAAAAATCACACCCAAAATTGTGCAAGGTTTGGGTATTTATAGTTGGAGGGTTTAGATAGTATGGACTGTGTAAAACTCTACAAAAATGCGAATTAGGTTTTTTCACGTACCACTATTGTTCGAGCGAGGAGCTAGCGACAGGAGAGCGATGGTATGTCGCTCAAGCGAAAGACGGGTGACAGGCAAGCGATAAGGTTTCTGTTTTTGTCGTTCAAGCATTGTCCAGATGATAGACTAGCGAAATTGTGGCATCTCTTCTTTTCTTATTTTGAACTCGAACCCTAACTTACCTAACTCAACTATACAATATTCCACCTAACTCCTCGAGTTTTTATGACATATTTATTTCAGTCATTTTGTTCACAAAATTACCAATTACATAAAACCTAACAATTATGTACATAGAAAGTGTTACACTACCCTTTTAACATTTACCTTGTTAGTTTCCATCTATCTTACAATATTAAAATAAGGATGATGCTACACGTATATCGAGGTATTTATAACTGTGTTCACCCTTTAAATGAAGGGGGATCCATTTCGAATAATTTATTCGAAATGAATTCTGTTCATAAGCATATCATTATAGACATCGCATTATATACGAGTAACATATTTCTTAAAATAATGATGTGAGCTCTTTTTGTAAATTTTTAAAAGGTTACGTTATCATTTTTCTTTTTCTTATTTCTGTGTACTCTCC
>NC_036244.1:7476354-7484725 GCF_002742605.1 Olea europaea var. sylvestris | reverse complement strand
CCCGCCTCTCTCTCTCTATATATATATCTTACTGTTTCAGCATAGATGTGTTGACTCTCTCTCTATATAACATCATTAAGGGCGGTCGGACTCTTGAAGTGTAATCGGAGAGCCAAGCTGAAAACATGCCATGAATCCAATTAGAAAAACAAACTGTGAAGGAGGGGGAGAGAGAGTTGTGAATTGGGAATAATAGTATTAAAGAGGTCTATTTTCGAGCGTTTTCTGCAATATTTTTCACCTAAGCGCACATGTCTTCTTGCATTTCCTACACATTTTCTTTAGCACATGCAATCCTCTTCTATTTCTCTACATTTTTTTACGTGCTTCAAATACTTGGCTATTATTTTTTTATTTGACCAAGAACTTCAAATAGATTCTTTCATATCTACTGTAAAGTGTTGTGTTCTGATAGAACATAACCTTCTGTTCTTCTCGAAACACTGATAAAGGTCCTTTTTTTTTTTTTTGGCTCTTTATTTGATTTTCTGATATGGGCTTTTGTAATTTTATCTTAAGTTTGACAGGAGAATGGATCCTTTGCATCATTGGTAATGTATAAGTTGAACTGCTGGTTGAATGTTGTTTCATGAAATTCTGATTTCTATTGAATTATTCTTTGACGTTAATTGGCTAAAATATGATTATTTCTTCATGACTTATACTTTCCTGTTCATGAAACAGTATTGACAGATTTTGATGTTTGTTTTCCTGATATTCTTTGTGCTGTTAGAATTTAGAGCCACTAAATTCAATCGACAATCAGTTATGCTGAATTTTTAGTGCAGGCTTGTCACTGCTATGAATTGAGCAGGGATAAACTGGATCAAATTTTCCATCTTATTATTTTCATTTCCTGGCATCAGATTCTGCAAGAAGGGAATAAATTGTTTACTTTATGTTAGAAATAAAATTTCACCCCTTTGTTTGGTCTCCATTAAAACTCATCAATTTAATTTAATTTTTTCTATATCCTATTTTCAACCACACAATCTTCAATAAAATAATATTACACGTAAATCAAGAACTTTTCATTCTTTTACAACCATCCATTTTTCAAAAAAACACTATTCCTCCCATTATAAATTTTAGCTTATTTCTTGGTTATGTGCTTAACTCTTTTGGTGCTGATAATTGAATAAACTTATTACCTTTCAAATCATCTCGCATTGAGAAAGAATTCTTGTCAAATAGTTTGTGTTTTCTTTCTCACGGAAATTTTCGTTGTGTTGACACTTCCAATAATTATTTATGTTGTAGTAACCTCATGTGAAGCTTTCTCACACTTTGATTTTGAAACCTCGCTGTTGTGCAATAAAACTTTGAGCTGTAGACTGAGGTTATATTTTTCATATTTTATTGCACTTTGGACACAGGCAAGCTCTTATAAAATTTCAATTTATATGATAAATTCAGAAAGAACCTCCATGAAATTCAATTGGCATTTAATCCAATATTATCTTCTGTGCAGGCTTCAATCTTTCGTGAATTGGAATCATGTTTGATGGCAATTTGATCTTCATTAAACTTAGAGTACAATTTTAAAGAAGATTCCCGTGATATAACTATATAAACCGGACAAGGCATGGGTTGTGAGATGGAGTCCAATCAATCAGAAGATACGGAAATTGTCCTCTCGTCAATGTGGCCTGAAAATATAAATGAAGCTGGGAGGCAGTTCAATGTTGAAAAGCCAGGAGCAGACCAGGATATGTTGGCTGAGGTTACAATAAATGAGGAACCTACAATAGTTGATTTTAAGCGTCTTTTAGACCTTACGAATTACAGTGAGCAAGGTTCCTCGCAGTTGGCCTACTTGGTTAAGAATTGGGAATATAAACAGGCCAATGCCGTACGACTTCTCAGAGAAGAGCTCGACAACCTTTGCCAACAGCAGCAAGCAGTTGAACTCAAGAAACTGGAGATACTGGAAGAACATCGTTTTGAACAAGATGGATATGGGGGTGATAACCATCCAATTTCTATTTTGGATGAAAATCTAAGATACTTCTATCAAGATGCACCTCGGAGAAAGAATCTTGTTATCTTCCAAGACGAAATAATACCAATAGATGCAGAATATGACAGTATAATTTACTGGAAGCAGCGTGCTATGCATTTAGAGAAACTATTAGAGGCAAGTCTTCAACGAGAGCGTGTGTTAAGGGATAAATTGCTGGAAAGTATTGAAAACCTTGAAAGGCAATCCTCTCCAGTGGAGGAATTATCTCAGGTTTTGAAGAGAGCAGATAATTTCTTACATTTTATCTTACAAAATGCACCAGTAGTCATAGGTCACCAGGTATATCTCTCTCTATCTTTGATCGTATATTCCTGTTTTTTCTGTCTTTTCTGGGATTATAAGACACCACTAAAATAGCAATTCTAGATTATTATTCAACTATTCAGCTTTTCCTAGGCGAATTTCATGGCTTCTATAGGCAAACAGTTTAAAAGTTTAACGTCTGTTCTTATTTCTTTTTGGTCTTTTTCCAAAAGTAATCCAGAGATTGTTACTCATAACCTTATATGTGATGTAAATGGTTAAAGAAGACAAATAACTGTTTGTGTGAATTTATAGCACTTCCTTTTGCTTTGCCAAGTTTACCAACCAATTTATCTGACTCAACAGTAAAATCTCGCCATTAATGATTTTTATCTGTGATTGACAAACCATCCCCTATTTTTCAGGATAAAGAACTGCGCTATCGCTTCATCTATAATCATTTTCCAAGTTTACGCGAGGAGGTAATTTACTCGCAGATGATTTATTCTAGTCTAATTTGCTAATTTTCTTAGAGTACACTGTCTCTGCAACTTCAGATTGTTGTCAACTGTTGCTTACATTCACCGCTCTTCTTAGGAGCAGTTGACTTTCTAATTGGCCAATTTTCTTATAGTTGTTGTTTGATTTTCCAAGCCCTTTCTTCAGTATCTATCATAATTTTATTTGACAGGATATCATAGGCAAAACAGACGTGGAGATTTTCACTGGTTCTGGTGTAAAGGAATCTCAAGACTTCAAAAGAGAAGTTTTAGAAAGAGGATTGCCTGCAAAAAGGGAAATTACATTTGAGACCGAACTATTTGGGGCAAAGACATTCTTAATTTATGTGGAACCTGTTTTCAGCAAGGCAGGGGAGACTATTGGTATCAATTATATGGGGATGGAAGTGACTGATCAGGTAATTTTAGTGGAAGAATTTTCTGGTAGATAGTATATATCTCTTGTTTAGAAAAAATCGTTTCTCCAAGATGATATAATTGACCTATACAAACATTGCTACCGGCTGTAGCCTGTATGGTTGATGGCTAAAACTAAACAATCTTCAGGCCGGTTGGGTTTTCAGTGCTCTGTTTTACTCTAGGTTTGAGTCTAGGCTTCTCTGGCTTGTCTTTTAAAAATTCAGTTAGTAGCTTACAGTTAGCATCAATTTCAATGCATCATTTTAGCTTTTCTTTATGAAAAATATCTTGTCTTATTACAATCACAATCATACTACAGGTCCGGAAAAGGGAGAAAATCATAAAGCTTCGAGAGGAGATGGCTGTACAAAGAGCCAAGGAGACAGAGCTCTACAAAACAATCCATATAACTGGTTCATCCGAGCATCCTAGCCATCATTGTTTTCTACATGATCACCTATATGTAATAATGGTCACTCGTTTGTCCATAATATTCTTGCAGAGGAAACAATGCGAGCAAAACAAATGCTAGCAACCATGTCTCACGAGATAAGATCTCCCCTATCTGGAGTTTTAAGTATTGCTGATATCCTTTCTGCCACCAAACTGGATAAGGAACAAAGACAACTGTTGGAAGTAATGTTATCTTCTGGCGATATGATTCTTCAACTGATAAATGACATCCTCGATCTTTCCAAGGTGGAATCAGGTGTTTCCTCGAACCTTTTCATGCCAAATTCTTCCTTGTGATCAAGTATTAAGTGCGAGTTTCTATTTCATGCGTACTTTAGTGATTCAATTTTCTTACAAATCTCTCATATATTGACCAACTAAGATCTATCATCTATCAAAATTTGACGAAAACTTTCATTTTGATTAGGAGTCATGAAATTGGAAGCTACAAAGTTTAGGCCAAGGGAGGTAGTAAGGCATGTACTCCAGACTGCAGCAGCATCACTACAAAAATCATTGACCTTAGAAGGACATGTATCAGATGATGTCCCGGTGGAGGTGAGGGACCTTTACATTGTCAATCAATAATATAGAGCTCTTTTTAGATGTACGAGTTTAGAGGGATGGGAATACCTACTGATTCTGTAGCCATATCACTTCTTAATGGACACAATGCTTCAATTTCAGGTTGTTGGAGATGTCTTAAGGATTCGTCAGATTATCACAAATCTGATCAGGTGCTTAACACATCATAGCTCAAAATATTTTTGTAGTACATGTAGGTTTTACAAGTTCAGTTTGTATTTTTCATACTTGCAGGTTCCCTTTTCTGTATACTTCTTTTTGCTAAGATGGTACCGTTCATAAGAGAGTCCATCAAGCACTAGATATCCCAAAGCTTTTCAATCTGGATAGAATAGAGGAAAAACACTTATATCTGAACCTTTTCTTGAGAAGATGCACCATACATTTTAGCGTAGAGATGTAATCCTGCATGTAAGGTCAACTAGTAATATTTTGCATAATTATGTAACTGGAAGAGAGAGAGTCTAAAAAACACGTGCCTATTTTTGCAGATACTGTGGTATATTTGTCTTTGTAAAAACGTACGTGATTATTATATAATTGGGTGTATCATAATTCATATGATGTGAAACAATCATCTTAAATCAGTTAAATATGTAAATGATTCTATATTTTCATTTACCAGCAATGCAATCAAGTTTACTCATGAAGGCAAGGTTGGTATAAAGCTTTATGTGATACCAGAGCCACATGATGCGATCAAACAAGTAACTGATCAGAATATATCTTCTGATCAATCACCTGTTTCAGTCAATACAAATAAAGAAGATAAATGTTTGACAATAGAAGGAGTCCATGAGAGTCACTCCAACTGTGAAGAAACAATAGTGTGGATACGCTGTGATGTTTATGATACAGGAATTGGAATACCAGGTATTTACTTAAAATTCTTCATTTTTCTCAAATAAATCCTTTGAAATAACTAATGAGCTTTTGCTAACATTGATCGCTAACATGCAATCTTGACATGGCAGAAAATGCTATATCCAATCTATTTAAGAAATACATGCAAGTTGGTGCAGATACAGCTCGAAAGTATGGCGGAACAGGATTAGGACTAGCAATCTGTAAACAATTGGTAATCTTGCTGTACGTTGCACTAAGTTTCTAATTTAAATTGTATTCTAAATTATTGTTCGAAGTAGCTGAAAGAAAGATTAGAAAAGTAATTATGCTTCCTCACATGCTCATCAAGAGAAACGACAACCTAAACAAGGTTCCAAATAATTTTGATTAACCTACATGAATTTTTCTCTGCTATCTGCTCTCCATCTTATGTCTAACTAAATATCTAAGAAAATCAAATCCTTTGCAATTATGTCATCTTGTTTTAGTTTTGTTCCACTTCTCTAACCTGTCGTACCAGGATCACATTTCTTCTTGTGAACTGGAGTTTCATTAGGTCTACACACAAGGTGTGCCCCAACTCTCACCCGCCTTAACATTTATATGTTATGAAGTGAACCCTTCTACACATTGTATCACATGCTCTTCATGTGATTTTGATGTGATATGCCCATGAGAATCATATACTGGTTGCTTCAATTGAAGGGTCTTATTTGATTGGATGTTTGTATGCTCCATGTATCTATATAAAAAAACCAAGTAGCATTTGAGAAGTATAAGCCTGTTGAAATTTATAGATAATATGTAGTTAGTGTAATAGCTGGCAGTCATTAACAAAATTACGCTTTGATGGTTTAATCGTCAAAATGTAAATCTTTTCATTTGTATAATTTGAAGTAAATTGTATTCAAATATATTTACAACTGTTTTCAAAAATAATATGAATTTACTCGACTCTTTGGTAAAACATAAAGTTCCAGAAAGAACTTGTATCTAAATTGACACGATCAAACCTCTATCAGTGAGTGACCCATGGGTATGGGGCATGAGCATAGGGCGTGAAGCGGCTCTGGATGGGGAGTGGTGACCCCTATGCAGCCAGAGTCGCCCTACGAAGGAAGGAATGGAGTAAGGGGGGTCCTTTGAATGTACGAGACTCTTCCCCCGGAGGGGGACTTGGGGGGGAAACGAACCTTCTCCTTGCTTTTTCTAGCTATGCAAGATTACATGTCCTTGAGTAATTTTGTTTTCTTCTTAGGGAAATAATATTTTGGAAGTAGTGTAATTGTTTTTGAACATTTTGCTGAATATAGTAGCCTGACAGGTTTTTGGATAAAGAAAAAAGAAAGAAGAAGATAGATAGCAATTGAAAGAAACTGTAACCCTTTAAATTATTCTCTTTATGAACTACAGTACTACACAATAGAAAAATATTCTGATATCACTAATACATGTCCTAGCTGGCTCACATTTTTATGTATATAAACAGGTTGAACTCATGGGCGGTCAGCTCACTGTATCCAGTAAAGAACATTGTGGCTCCACTTTTACATTTGTACTACCTTACAAGGTTTCACCAGCCTCTGATAGTTCAGATGATCCTGATGAAGTTTCAGATATGACCAACCATGATATTTCGGATGACTCTAATGATGATGATTTACATTCAGGAATTTTCTTGTTCGAACCACGTATTTTGGGTTCGTTAGTTTCTTCTCAAGGTTCTGGACGGCACCCAAAACTCTCACCAAACAGTTATGGATGTAATGCCTCGCATAAGTGTAATGGAACATCAGAAGACTCCTTATCCCCCTATAGTAATAGTACACATAAAGAAGCCAATTCAGATGAAGATGTGCGTTCGGTAGCTGGTGTTATGGAGATGTCTGAACCAGGGACTTCATCACAGATTCGTAGTGAAGTGAATGATATTTTCCATTCTCATGTTCACTCCACCAGTTCCTTCAGAACAAGAAATCAGGTAGGTGAGACTTTGGAAACAATTAGTTCTCGAGTAACATGTCCAACACATGATCAGCCCGTCAAAAGTTTCAACTGTACTCCCATCAACATTCCGGAAATCCCAAAAGCTGAGCTAAAACCTAAGATCCTCCTTGTTGAAGATAACAAGATTAATGTGATGGTGGCGAAGTCAATGATGAAGCAGTTGGGCCACAACATAGATGTCGTGAATAATGGAGTAGAAGCTGTACGTGCAGTCCAATGCAACATCTACAATCTTGTTCTCATGGTATGCATAAAAGAAATTGAACACATATTAACTATAGTTCCATATTAATTGCATTAGTAAAATAGAATTGAAGAGATTATAGTTATTGATTAGAGTTCATGGACTGGCTGTTCTTATCAACTAAGTGCATGTTTGGTAGAGAGTACTCGACAATATCAGACAATAAAATGAACAAGATTTTAATTTCGATTTCCACCTATATACTATCCCTTTTAGCCTTTCTATCCAATCCTCCCCACCTAACATGCACTAAGGTTTCTCGAAGTTACTAGGTCAAGAATTAATTTTTAGCATCATATAAACATAGCATATAGCACTCTTGGAACTAAACAGTTGTGTGATTTCTGAAGTTAGTTTTCATGTCCAAATCCGATAAAATTTATATAAGAAGCCTGCAGATCAGAAATTTCTTTTTGCACTGTTTTTGATATTATTATGGCTTCTACAGTCATTAGAAATGGGAAACTTTTTCAGGATGTATGCATGCCAGTAATGGATGGTCTTCAAGCTACAAGGCTGATCCGATCATTTGAGGAAACTGGTAATTGGGATGATGCAGTGAAGGCAGGAGTCGAGTTGCAGTTACCTCTGCTAGATTCTTCAACGAATTCAGTTGAACCGAGAAAATCCAGAGAGCGGATTCCTATCATAGCGGTAAGATTGTAGTCCTCATCTTTATTCTTTAACTGTTTGATTGCTCACTGAAAAGTAGTACAAAAATTTCTGGAGCCATTTTTGAATTGTCCATGTGCTTTCCACTCAAGAAAAGTTGCTCGACATTCTCTAACAAATTCAATTCGTATATTTGCAGATGACGGCGAATGCATTGTCAGAGAGTGCAGATGAGTGTTTTGCAAGCGGTATGGACTCGTTTGTATCGAAGCCTGTATCTTTGCAAAACTTAAAACAATGTCTTCAGAAATATTTACAATAATATCTGTGAATGTATGCATCAGACATTTACCATAGTATTAGTTGTAAATATGCATCTCGTAGAGCAAATGAATGTATTTTTGCCATTAATGTATGATGTTTTTTTTCGAGTCTCCA
>NC_036244.1:7427807-7472141 GCF_002742605.1 Olea europaea var. sylvestris | reverse complement strand
GAAAATGTTCATGATTTTGTAAGAGTCGAGGTTGAAATCGCAAGTCGGTTTTAAAATTTCAAGTTATTCGTGAGAGAGCGTCCAAGTCATTTTTGTTTGCTCTTCTTATTTCCGACTTTGTAGTTCTTTTTAGGGATTTTAGTTGTGGTTCATGCCACTATATGTCTTGAGATAGGAATAAGGAGTCTTATTCTATCACTTCCTATGATATTTCATCCCGTCTTGTCATCGTGGGTTGATTGTATTTCATTTTTTGTTACAAATATACTATTTGACGATTCCTTTTAATGTAACAATCTTTTATTTTTCATAAACGATTCATGTATGCCGAAAATGACAAACGCTGCAGCTTCTTATAAATTGAAGGGTATATCTTTAAGTCATCGCCATCATGTACTTCCATAGGAGGAAGATTATCTTACTTAGAAGGAACTTTGGATTTCAAATGAATTTTGAAGAGACTATCATTAACAATAAACTTATCCTTCAATCTTCAAACCACAAGGCAAACAATACTGTCCAGACAATTCAAGTGTTTCGCTGTCTTGAATACTGCTTGAGATGAATATTTAAGAGTGTGTGTGTGTGTATATATATAGCCATAATTTGTCTCTTAAACAATGCCTTTGTTTGGCCCCCATTCTCATTATTTTTTCTCTCTCTTTTATTTTCAACAACACAATCTTCCATAAAATAATATTACACGCAAATAAAAAAACTTTTCATTCTTTTTCAACCACACATTATTAAAAAAAAACACTATTTCCACCATTAAAATTTAGCAAGATTGGGGGCAATACAATGTTCATTAGTAGCTAGTCCTCGAGAGCTCACTTTTTGCCTTAAAAGTTGTGCACCTAGTAAGGGCTTGTTTGGATTTTTAGAAAGTCAAAAAGAACTTTTGAAACTTAAAAGTTACTTTCGTACTTGTTTGATTCACTTTATAAATGTATTAGAAAAATTTTTAGAGGAGAATTAAAATCTGATTTTAATCTAAGTCAAAGTCAAACAATCAATATTAACTTACTTTTCATGAGTCTCACAACTTTTCAACCACACATTTCAAAAACTTTTATTACAATCTACTAAAAAAATCTAATTGTAATCCCCACCAAACACCCTCTTAATGTGATTTTTCTAAAAACTGTACTGAAAGAGAGAATTTTTTAGAAATTAATTTTCAAACACTAATTAAGGTAATTTTCTTTAAAAACTCTTTTACCAAAAGAAGAAGAAAAAGTGAAAGCCCTGTTAAACATTAACTATGGCATACATAACATTTTTTAACAATAGAAAAAGAAATGAAAAACAAAAGAAACAAGGTATACTTGATATTTTACAATCCATGTTGGCTATTTTGCCAATTTTTAGATAAAATGGTCATGCATGATACAAATGATAACCTAAAAGGTAAAGTGAAGGAAGCTATACCAATGGTCAATATGATTGAAAATATAAAGTGAAGAACAGCTTCCCAACCTAAAACACTTGAAAAAAGAGACACCAACCAACAAACAGCATGTACAAAACACACACAAATAGACACAATAAAAGGGTCTTTTACAGTTCAAATAAACATCTATAAGTTGAAATTCTAAAATTACATACAGTTCTAAGGCTGATATTAAAGTAAAGCACCTTAACTGTCACAGACCATACATACTCCATGTTTTTATAATTTAGCTCTATTATTGTTCTTTGTTAATCCATTTCCATCAGTAGACAATCAGATAAAAGCCCTGGATAAATAAAACCATTTTCTTAACCCGAGCCACTATTCGAGGATCCCTCTTCGTTAGCCAAGAATCGGACAACAACAGTAGTGATGTTATCAGCGCTTCCTCTCTGATAAGCTTCCTGCATTAGCCTTTTAGCCGCTTCTTCTGGATCTTGGATTGGCTTAACCATGGAGACGGCTTCCTGAGAATCGACAAAAATGATTATTATGAATTATTCCTGCTTCTTGAGGAGGAAATTTATGGGTGTCCTTGAAATTGAAGGCTCAAGTGGATTAAAGAACAAGTGAAAAGTATTCCAAAAATTGGATAATTGGATATAGATTAAATAAAAGCTTAAATTGAGAATAAGCAAACCTCATTAGTCACCACATCCCAAAGTCCATCGCTAGCTAGAATAAGAAATTCTAGGGTATTGTCAACCTTTTCCTCCTACATTTTACACCCAAGAAAGGAAACTAGTAATCAATTGCCATTTATGGACTATAACAAACAAACTGTGTCAATCTTGATACGATCTCACGTGTAATAAATCATGCAAGAAATAGCGTCAAGAATCTAAAAACTTCTAGGATAAAACAAGGATTGAAAATATTGCACATTTGGAATTCAATGACGACTTTCAATTACAAGAATGTATTCAAGACTGAAGCTTACTCTATTTATTCAAAAGATACTTAGACAGGTACATCCATGCAACATAATTTCTTTCTGTCAGTTTCTAGTATAATTGAAAATCTGTCATTTTCTGGGGGGAGAAGAGAAAAATTTATGATGATCGGGGGTACAAAATCTGAAAGATCCCCGACAATCATCTCCTGTTAGATAATGAAAACGCAAAAACTTGTTTCATTTATATATCTGTTGGATACTTGGTCATTTTTAACGAATTGATGCAAGTTTCCGAACATACCTGAATTTCTGGATCAGCAACCACAAACTGCTTCAACAGCCTGTCACCAAAAGCACGAGATACAGCAAGCACTCCTCCAACTCTCCAAGTTCCTGCAGAAAATTTGAACGAAGTTATACCCAGTGGCAGAAGCACGAGATAATCAAGGATGAATCTTGCCATGCAATAGTACGTACCTGCCCACATCACAAAACCTCCAGCATCTTCAATACGTTGACGCTCATCAGTTTGGTCTGGCTTGTGATCCCGAGAAACAGCAACAGCTGCAAGATATAATGGCACACTTTAATCTGATGTATAAAAAAGTCCAGCAAGTAGCTTAGCTAGCGTAAACTCTCTGAAATCAACCACGTATGCCAAGTTTTTGAAATAAATTCAGCAACCTAAAAGATTGGTATAGTCCATAAAAAATAAAAGAGTGACCTGAAAATAAGAGGGGAGCAATTCTTGATACTGCATAAAAATCAACATATGAATCATTGGATATTTTTGCATGATGACTTGTATTTCCTATTTCACCGACCAATACATTCTACACTGCATACTTCAGTTTTCAACATTTTTTTCAGTAATTTTTGTTTATACGTGTTATAGCAATATCAACAAATTTCATAAAAATGAAGTATGTAAGTTTCTATTTGCATTATTACTCGTACTCTCCCCAATAGAACTCATTTCAGTCAATTCCAAGGGTTACATAAGTCGGTCTCTTATTAAACTCAGCAGAATCAAATTTCATACATCCTATAAATAGATTTTCACATCATTATTCAGAAAAAAGAAATTCTAAATCCCAGCAAAAGCAATCCCCATGTGCATAATATAATTACTATTAAAATTGAGGCCATAGGAAGATTCTAATTACTGTCTCCTTCACAACCAATGAAGGTTCACACTATTGTATACCTATCCAATGCATTACAAATGCACTTGCAGTAGGTAAATGACGATGGATGCTTCATTAAAGTTTAGACTGCAGTGTTTTATTATTCATCTAGACTGATGCTAAGAATGAAATAAAGTTTCTGATTCTCACCATTACCACCCCTGCAAATAACAGCTCTGGAGTCCCCCACATTTGCAACCAACAAACGGTCCCCAACAAGGATAGCAGTGGAAGCAGTTGATCCAGCATCTCGATTCTGAGTATTCTCTGATTTCAGAAATTCCGAGTCGGTATGGCTATATGCATCAGCTGGAAAGGTCCAAAAAAAAAAACAAAGAAAAACAAAGCAAGTTCATAAGCAGAAGGTAGAATGTGAAGAGGGCAATCATATAGACGTTGTAAAAAGCCAACCTATAGCTGATTTAGTGTCTGAAATAAATTTTGGGTGCCTGATCAGATTACTGAAAAGGTTTTGTTTAACATATTCTGCGGCCCGAGCACCCCCATGGCCTGAAAGTGTAAAAGCAGATACAAAGTTAGATATGGGGTACTGTGGAGTAAAAATGCAACTTGAGACTTAATTGTGGCGGTGCAAGGTGGGACGGGGTGGGGGCTTGAGAGGCTTACCATCAAAGACCCCAAAGAGACCGACTACTTCCCCATCTACACCGTCAATCCTTGTCTCGTAGAAATCCTCCATTGAAGACCTTTTACCAGGAGAGCTAGCATATCCATAGCTGAACTTCCCGTTCTGACTGTTTGAAGGAAAAGTTAAACTAAATGTTAGACCACATACTATTCAACCCTCATGTAGTTATGCAAAATCCTAATGATTTCCCAAAATAAGAATGGAGCAGAGCAAAATGATTTAGAGAAATAATTATAGCAGCAACTACACCTACATATTGAAAATTTATAGCCAATTAATGCAAGAATTGCTCAATATATAGTATTACCATTGAGGTTGAAGCATTTACTCAAATTATGACAAGCATAACTTTCTTAAGGTTCTTAATGCAACCAGTCAACTTTTTTTTTCTTTTTTTTTTTTTTTAAATGTAAAGACAAATGTTTATGCATACAGAGAAATTAAAAAATAGAAAAAATAAAAATAAAAACACTTAAAGAATTCACGAGGTTGAAACAGATATGATTCTCTATTAAATTCCCATTAGAAAAGCATCTCTTTTTTAATATGCCGGGCGTCTGGAAGAAACAGACACGATTCTCTTTTTCATTCGATGTACAAAGTCAATTTCTTGAATGAAAGCAAATAGTCAATTTCTTTCCAAGAAACTGTACTATGGCATGCCATATATGATAAAGAAAATGTCAACCAACCTCTTCACATCATATGGAAACGTAATCTCAAGGGTTCTACATTCACAATACGACAAGAGATGAAACGGCATGAAAGACACGACAGGTAGAGATTTGACCAATAATAACCACGTCACTGAAGATTGTACAGAACGGAAAACCAAATTCCATCCAGCAGCATGAGATTGATGATATATACATTCTCTTACTGAACAATGTCAAAAACAACAAGAACACGACAAAGATTTCTTAAACTACTAATGATATAATTGCATACCATATTTCAAATTGGTGACCAAATCACAAGTCACAACCAGCCCGCTATAAACCCATGATTTTTTCATCATGCAAAATTTGGGAACACATACAGATTATAAAGCATCACAACAATGCTCCCTAAAAGAGTATATAATCAATTCAATAATAAGATTGACAAACAGGATAGGGCATTAATATGAATAATTTCTTATGATTTCAACATTACTTCCTTATTAATCCCATATAGGCACTCTAATGAAATATTAGCTCATTAATTGAACTAAACCAAAAGGCAATTTTTGATTTATCAGAAACAGATAATTCAGATTAAACAATAAATTACAAAAACACAAAACGAAAAACAATCACATATGCATCCTAGACTGGGCAGATTAATACTTTCTTCACCAAATTAAGAACAAAAATAACAATATATATAAACATGTACATATGTATATATTCCTGCAGCAAAATCAGGGGGAGAAGTAGATCACCTGAGGCCACCACCGCTAACTGGGGCATCATCAGCATGGACTTGGCTTGATTGGGACAAGACTGAGTTCAAATACCCCATATTATCTCTTTATCAGGCTTCTTAATTGTTAATCCCTTAATTGCTTCAATTTTGATTTTCTCAAATCAAATGAAAAGGTCAGTATTTGTCTTTCTCTATATTAATAAAACAAATCTTACAAAACCCGGAATGGGAAAACACTTATTATGGCAGAAGATGAGAACCAAATCAAGAAAAAACCAAGATCACAGCATCAGAAATAGGTTCATTCCCAATTATGGATTAATTCAACCTGCCCATAACAGAAAAGAACAAAAAAAAGAAACCAAATTACTCGTCATATTCAAGAATAGATCTAAAATGCTTGTATAAATACAGTGATATAAATACAACAATCAAGAATCCATCTTTATATTTTTGGATATTCAGAAACCCTTGATTTTGTATCACAATATAGTGTATCTATGTGAAAAAATGATGTGTATTTACGATCGATAAGAACAGCCATCAAGAACCATTTTTGCCCAGTTGTTTGTCTTTTTTTTCTGGGCATCAATCGAAGAACCCCTCATATGATCACAATACAATTCAAGAAACTGATTCAACCGTGTGCTTTTCCTTGTGTATTCAAGTTATAACATAAAAATATATACAAAATGCTGTATTTTGTGTAGATTATATAATTTTTTATAAGGAACGGGACCTGAAAACATAGAAGAATGGTCATGAGAACAGAGAGAGAGAGAGAGAGAGAGAGAGAGAGAGGTACCAGAGAAGAGAGACTTTAAAGTGAGAAAGAGAGAGAGAGAAAGAGAGAGAGAAGAAGGGGTTGAGGTTGTAAAAATTGTCATTATTGGAGTAGTTGTTTCAATCAAGTAATAATAGTCAAAGAAATCAATAATGGCTAGTTTTTTCAGTATTCTTAAATTTCTTCATAATATCTGTTCAATACAAATCTTTTATTTCGTGTATTTCTCTATTTTTCTATAAATTTTTAAGAAATAATGAATGAAGAAAAAGGTTTGTTGTTCTTAGATGATTCTGTCTTGCCAAGGAATAAGGATGAGGTTAGTGGGCCCCGCTTTAAGCCAAAAATATGAGGTAAGCAGGGGCTAGATGAGGTTGTGGGGTCTACTTTTAGCCTAAAATGAGATAGGGTGGGATTGTGAGAATTATGTCGATGAATGATCTAATATGCACATATGTAAATATTATTTATTTAAATTATGACATCTCAATTCTAGAGAATTATATTCATTCACTTGTTTTGATTCTCTTTCTTACCTCCTCAAAAAAAAAGGTTGAATCCCCCTAGAGTTTTATGAGGGAGGTAAATCGTGGAATGTACATCAACAAATCAGGAAACAAGAATTGTCTGTACATTGCGCCTACAAACTTTCTTACCTCCTCAAGGTCTCATGGAGCAAGGAGAGAGGGAGAGCCCACTTTTAGCAAGAAAAAAGAGCGTGAGTTGGGGCTAGGAGCAAGGGTGAGAAGTGGTCAAAAGACATGAAGTATCTGTACGTGACGATGTAATATGCACACTTATGACTCTATTTCACATATAGAATGGAATCTAATCGCTTACATGTTTCCTTTATCTCTCGAGGTGTCATGGAGTGAGGCGGGAGCTCACTTTTAACCAAAACACATGAAATAATGTTATTTATTATCGTTATTGTTACAATATCAGTCTAGATTACACTAATTGACAATAAATGAAAAGAACGACTAAATGAGTCACACATAGCCTTACCTCTGATTGAACATATCACATTGAATCATTATTTAGTAGAGGTTTTTTAATTTTTATTTTTCATTCGGTTGAAGAAATTCTGATTTAATCATATCTCTTTACATTATGTATATAAAAATCGTTATATACATGTAGCGCGATCGGTCAATATTATTATATACCATTATTTGAAAAATGGATGGGGCATTGACGTGGTGTCGGAAAGAATCAAAAGACAAAAATGAAGTGTAACTAAAATTGAGGTTACCAAACACTTGGCATTCATGCAGGGAAGAGATGTGGATGATATGGATCTATTCTGTTCTAGTCCTACACGCTAGTGCAAAACAAGATCAATCATTTTATCAATCATTTTTTATTATTATTATTTCAAGAATTCTTTAGATTATGACCTTCAAATCAAGATTTTTACCATTATATATATATATATATAAAAGAAGAAGTTTTTTTTTTCCCAATAAATTTAGAGTCGAGTTTACTTATGTTACAAGATTAAACTCTTGTTAGAGCCCTATTCTTTGAAAAAAAAAATATTTTTAAACAGTATTTTAACATTATTTCAACCACATATTTTTTAATAAAATAATATTAGACGCAAATCCAAAACTTTTCATTATTTTTAACAACATGTTTCCTATCGATACATTATTAAAAAAAATCATTTCTATGAAAAGAATGAGGCTCAAACAAGGGCTAAATAAAATTTATGGCCTTTGTTTGAGATATTTGGAATCAAAATTGTTATATAACTTATTTAAATTTTTTAAATTGGAATTGATATTCTAAATACTTGCACTGAATTTTATATTATTTGCTTTATTATTTAGTCAATTAGTAATATTAATCTCATTATAAAATTTCAAGTTGCTCTACGTGTATAATTTTTTTTTTTAATTATTTATAGTATTGATCTCATAGAGATTCTTCACACAATTTATGGTGATTTTCTATTAGGCAAATTTTTAATGATTCAATGAAAAATAGTTTACTTTGAGATTTTTGTCAAATGTCTATTTTTTATCTAATAAAACTTAAAAGGTCGATCAAATCTTTCTTAAAGTTGACTGATTCAGTTGGATCAAGTTGACATGTATTCTATTGTATTTATTCTAATGGATAAATATATTCACACTATATTTTTTTATTTCCTACATCATATTTTTAATTTCATTTAAAATCCTCAATCTTTGTTTGCTATAATTCTTATGTCCTTAATTTTATTTTTTACATATTTTTATCTTCACTATTTTTGTTAATTAGTACATCTCATATTTTATAATGGTTTCTATCAAACAAGTTCGTTCGGAGGTGTAAAATAATTTATTTTTCAATTTGCTAATTAATAAAATGTTAAAGATAAAAATTCGACAAAAAAGAAGTATGGACAAAATTTGTACAATGTTTAAAGATTGAGAACCTTGAGTAAAATTAAAATGTGGTGCTAATAATAAAATTATGTTGTGAATATAATTACCCTATTCTTATTAGTCATATTCAACATGTGACATACGTTAATTTAATTTAAATATATACATAATTATTTAATAAGTAACCTTAAACTAGGGATGTTAATGAGTCGAGCCGAAACTCATGGCTCGTGCTTGGCTAGAGTAAATTTAAGTTGGACTTTTTTGGTTCTAGCCGAGCAAAAGCTAGACAAAAAATTGAGGCTCGACTCAGTGACTCTATTTTTTTTTTTTTTTAAGGCAACTAAAAGGGAAGCATTGCCTTTCTACAGTGGCCTCTCTTTTTTTCTTTTTATGCGAGTCAGCTCGGGATTGGGTCGATGCCCCAAAAAGGGCTTGGCTCGAGCTTTTTCGGGTCGAGCCATGGGTAGCCCGAGCCAATGAGCCAAATTGTCGTTTCTACCCTAAACATGCTCCCAAAAAAAAGGGTCAAAATAATTTTTCAAAAGTTGGATGTCGTAGATGCTACAAAGTAAAAGTTTGGGTCAAATCTACATAAAAGTAAAAGTTTAGTACCACTGTTGAAATTTTCCATAATTCTATGGTCTAATTTCAACATTCTTTTCCCATAATTCTATGGTCTAATTTCAACATTCATTGAAATATCCCAAAATCATAGTTGTTTGATTTGAAACATTCAAGATATAAAATTTCAAGAATGGTAGGTATTCCCTTTCCCCATTGGGGGCATGTGTTTCCCATTTTTGTAAAAATGAGAATAAAAAATATAATCGTTATGGGACCCACACAAGAGATGGAAATTCAAATTTAAAGGTTTGATGTGATAAATAACAATTATATTTTTCATTTTAATGAGGAAACAAATAGGAGTGTTATACTATTTTTTATAATTTATATAAATTTTGTTTTTGTACCATTTCTCCCATAGTTCATTTAATAATTGTATGTTAATTATTTAACTGGCAGGTTTCTCAATTTTTTCATAGTATTACAAATAAAATCTATCGAAACATGTTAGTTGATGTGTATATATGTAGCATACTGATACTACATTTAGCATGTGTAAATAAATCATAACAAATCTATTTTCTTATTCAAAATTCATTGGAAGATAATTTATGTGGAGGACCAATGTTCTTTTGAATAAATGTACAAATATTATTATTTAGTAATTGTATATTTGTGTATTATGAAATATTATTACTCATGAAGTAGCATACTATTATTGATGTTCTAGTTACATTTTACTTGCTTTCGAAAAGTATAAACCCCCGTTTGGCTGCAATTTTTCACCCCAAAAATTGGAATCTTTCGGTTCATTTAATAATTGTATGTTAATTATTTAACTGGCAGGTTTCTCAATTTTTTCATAGTATTACAAATAAAATCTATCGAAACATGTTAGTTGATGTGTATATATGTAGCATACTGATACTACATTTAGCATGTGTAAATAAATCATAACAAATCTATTTTCTTATTCAAAATTCATTGGAAGATAATTTATGTGGAGGACCAATGTTCTTTTGAATAAATGTACAAATATTATTATTTAGTAATTGTATATTTGTGTATTATGAAATATTATTACTCATGAAGTAGCATACTATTATTGATGTTCTAGTTACATTTTACTTGCTTTCGAAAAGTATAAACCCCCGTTTGGCTGCAATTTTTCACCCCAAAAATTGGAATCTTTCGGAATTGTTATTCAAAATCTTAGATCTATTTTCTTATTCAAAATTCATTGGAAGATAATATATGTGGAATATCAATGTTCTTTTGAATAAATGTACAATTATACTTGTTAATGAATTAAATATTATTTAAATTGTACTATTAAATATCTATTTTAAATTTAAAGTCTTTTTTTTTTTTTTAAATGGTCAAAGGCCATTGTGAAAATATAGCCAAATCAAATGGTCATTTTCATGTATTTCCATGAGCCAAAGGGGATAGGAAACAAATAAAAAAGACTGAAACATAAGAGAGTTAAGTGAGTAGGTATATTTTTAATCTTTAAAAAAGATACAGAAAAAATAAAGGCAATTAATAAAAATATCGAAGACGATGCTAAACTTCATTATTGGCGTCATTTAGTGCCATTTGAGACCATTTTCCATCGTTCAGCAACTCCAACAATTTTGTCTATCAACCATTGTATCACTAAATATTCCCTATAAATACGGAGTTTTGATTCTCAACATAATACACTACACACAAGTTTATTAAATTTTTTACCTTCTTTTCTTTTTCTCTATTTTATAACACGCTATCAGTATGATTATCTCAAAATCAAAGTAAATTAATTAGAATGTATTATTTTTTATAAACACAACCATTCATCACATCTATCAAAATTAATTGGTAACATATGAATTTTTCTGTATACACATGGATCATAAGAAGGCTTCTTCTTTTTCTTCTTTGCTTTTTGTTTGTACACATTAATTCATGATTTCTTTAGTCAATTCATGCACATCCAATCAATGCTCCAATTAATTGATCCCTGTATTTTCATAATCTCTAATTAATTATACGTGGACGTGTAGCCATCAACTCATTTTTAGCCTTTTAAGGTTTAAATTTTTAGTTGGCTCCATAATTTTGAATAAAAATCAATCTATTTTTTAACACTACAAGCCCCATTCTTCTTAAAAAATGCATTTTAAAATAGTATTATGATGAAGAATGTGTAGATAAAAAATAAGAAAAAATTTTGTGTTTGCATGTAATATTATTTTTCTAAAAGATGTGTGGTTGAAATGATATCAAATCACTGTTGAAAAATGAGGCCCAAGCAAGGCTACATGTGATGTGCTTAATTTTTTTTTTCTAGTTAATTATCTTTTTTTCATTGTTCAATTAATTATCTTGTTTAAGTCCTTTTTAATACGAGTATAGTTTATTAATTAGTACTCGTATATTTGTATATTATGAAATATTATTACTCATAAAGTAGCACACTATTATTAATATTTTAGTTAGATTTTACCTGCTCTCGAAAAGTATAAACTCTCGTTTGATAGTAATTTTTCACCCCCCATATGTGTTTTTAGATTGGAATCATTCGAATTTCAAGAATATTGGAAGAATCGATCAATACAATAATTGCTAGCCCATTAAATTCATGTTGAACCCCATTTTTTGTTTTGTTACGGAGTGATGTTGTATCGTGTATTTTTCTTATTATTTTGGATTTTATTGAATTATATTTTTACACAAACACATATGATTTTTACATTTATTGTATTTATATATACAGTATTTGTTTGGTAGGGATTTTGATAATTGATTTTTTGATCGTTAAGATAAAGTGTGTCCTACTTGTGAGAGAAGAATTTAAAAATGAAGGCTGAAACAGTGAAATAACAGTTCAAAAATTGATTTTAATTGACTTTTAAACTATACCAAACAAGTTCATAAGTTGAAGAATTTTTAATATTATTTAATTAAATATTAATAAATGACCTTGCTATTACGACCTGTAATTGTCGACTGTCAACGATCAACGGCCACCCTAATTGACTAACAATCATAGATTTGCGACTACATCCAAGCAATGTGAAAATAAATTATAATAATAAATATAACACTCGACAAAACCAAGGTATTTACATTTGTTAACAACCATCTATATGCAAAGCTATAATAAAAATCATACTATTTAGAAAATAAATAGAAGCAATCTATCACGACCTTTAATTGTGATGTACTTGAGAGTGAAATATTTACTTTTTAAATTAAATTCATTTTACTTCTAGCCCTTTTTCAATCGATAAGAATAAAAAAATATTATGAGCATTATCTCAATTCACAGTATCCAGCCAAGACTAAACATTAATAACCATCTAGTAAATATTTTTAATCACTTATATTTATACGACTAATTTTTTGTTAGGGTATAAAGCACCATATATATAAGTTTATGTTAAGCTTTAGTTGGGCCAATAAAGGGTTAAATTGGCTAATGTTGACCTCGGAAATTGCACCCTCCACGTGGCCAACCGATAGTCGCTCCACGTATTTCTCCCTGCGCACAATCAACGCATGGTCAGGTACTCACGGTCAAAACCAGCAGGGGTGACGACAGTCATATACACTCCGACGGTCAAGTTAGGCTCAGATGATCGGAACAGTACCAAGGTTATGCAAAATAGTAGGGAGGAGAATATATATTTGCTTACTATGGAGTGCTAAGTAGTAAGAGTTTCATTACCTTTACCTCTTGCCAAGCCTTGGGTATTTATAGGTGAGGAGAACCATTGGATGTAAGACACGTGTATACATCTGAACGATATGAGGGTCTGCTCATAGGCGTCAATCAATCGCGTCTATAGAGTGGGCAGATAATTACTTCTCCCGAATTAAGTTGACATAAAGTTGATATATCGCATTAACTAACCTCGTGGAGACGTCAAATCACTTTAAACCTTAGGGGCAGAAAAGATCCTGAGAAAGATCTCATTCTGAAATTGGTGATGGATCCTTTGGCCGAGGTCTCGCCTTGGATTCAGGGGTGAGGGAGCTTCGGCTAGTCCCGCAGGATTACCTATGCCTCATAGTGTTATAGCAGATCGTCACCATTGATGAAGCCACTTCGGAACCACTTCGGATCGCATGATGTGGTGGTGGACTTTCCCTAACCATTTCAAAACCACTTCGGGTGAGTGTTCCACATCTCGCATGATGTGGTGGTGGACTTTTTGAAGTGGTTCAGATAGGAGCGTAATAGTGGTCCCCTAAGTCCAGGTATGAATATTTACATCATGAGTGGAGTTGTCTTCCCAATCGAGTATGTACGCCTCGATATGGGAACCGTGATTTGTGAGAACTTGAGGGTAGATTTTCTGTGTTCACCGAAGCGTTGATCCTCGACAGATGCGCTGAAACTTCACCACTGCGCGAGGGAAAAATTTACGTAGGGAGACGGTGCGTCTAAGCTTTGTAAAGTTGAGTGAGGAGCTCATCTGCCACCGGTGCGCTGACCCACAGGGGACGACGCGTTGAGAGATGACTAAAACTTTGTAAAGCTTAGGAAGGGATGCAGCGATCGAGGCGATGACCTACAGGGGACTCCGCGTTAGGTGTGTCTAAACTTTGTAAAGTTGAGTGAAAAGCTCATCTGCTACCGGTGCGCCACCCACAGGGGACGACGCATTGGGAGATGGCGGCGATGACCCACAGGGAGACTCCGTGTCAGGTGTGTCTAAACTTTGTAAAGTTGAGTGAGAAGCTCATCTACCACCGGTGCGCCAACCCACAGGGACGACACGTTGGGAGATGGCTAAAACTTTGCAAAGCTTAGGAGGGGATGCAGCGATCGAGGAAATGACCCACAGGGAACTCCGCGTCAAGTGCGTCTAAATTTTGTAAGGTTGAGCGAGGACTGGATCCGAGGCGGACGTATCTGACGTTAAATGATTTGACAGCTGTTGCGTATTTCTAAGGTGACAGTTGGGTGCAGCGCCCTTTCCCCTAAAAGGCTGCTGCGGCTACTTATTGTTGACGGCTGGTGGTGACCGAGATGACGCGTTATATGTGAACGTGAGGGTCACAGCAAAATCTTAGGCGTAAATCAAATCTCACGTTTCATTTCAACGGCCTAGATTGGCGATGCGACGGATGGCCTAGATTGATTACATTTGAATTCAACGATGGATATTAGTTGGAGCGCTCTATAAAAAGCGGATTTGAGCATTTTTGGAGTTTTTTACTCTTACGAAAACAGAAAATCTCATTGCTCTCAAACCTCTTTGCGATTTTCGACGTTCTTCAAGCATTTCCAATGAGAAATTTTATTTTTCGGCGACCACACACCACTTTTTGACCATTTCCGGCTGGGGAACACTCAAACTCGTAAGTTTTAGTAAATATTTTGAGACATTTCCTTTCTGAAAATGGCTTTTGAGGGTAGTGCTAGTTCAGGGAGGGGGCTGGAGTTAGTACGGATGGACGAGCTCATTGTGGCGACCTCCTTCGAAGTAGCCGAAGCGATACTTAGGGGGAAGTAGCCGAAGCGATACTTAGGGAGAGAACATTTGGAAGAGGCCGGATAGCCCAGTAGATACCTCTGTGCATTGGGGGGTGTCGGATTATCCCTCCAAGCTAAAGGGGGCTGACCTAGAAAGACTTAACACTAAATATAGGATACCGGATAGTATAGACCTGATCCTACTCGAGCCTGACGAGAGGGCTTGCTACTCTAGGCCAGGGTGCGTAGCGATAAGCGAGGCGATCCTTAGGACCGGTCTTAGGCTTCCAATTCACCCATTTTTCCGAATGGTGCTTAGGTCTTACGGCTTAACACTGACCAAATTGAATCCGAACTCTTGGAGCCAAATGGTGGGCTCCTAGATGTTATGGAAAGAGGCGTCACTAGGAGTGGAGATGCCATTCTCTATTTTTCAGACCCTCTAAATTCCAAAAGTAACAGCCTAGGGGATAAGACCAGGGGCTGGTATTACCTGACCTCTTGGGGTTCCCACACTCTATTCGTGCTCGATTTGCAGAGCTCCATCAAGGAGTGGAAGAGCTCGTGGTGCTGAGCTGCGGGGAGATGGGACACGATGGAGGGGGATCTCCTTGCACCTCTTACGGTCCCCACGAAGTACTCGTCACTTAGTGAGTATTGTAGCTGCATTTCTTGTTTATTTCTCTTCGGTTCGGATTATAACTAACGTCATCTATCAGCTACCTCCGAAGAAGAGGTCGTTCCATCAGCTGATCAGAGAGAGCCTTCATTTTGTGACGCACGACCTGATGACCTCGTAAGGTAATATCTCAAAGCGAAGACCTTTCAGTACTTCCGAGCCATTTACACTTGTAATAATTTACTTGTTTCCTGGAGATAACTTCAACAAGAAGATGCCTCTCCGGCCCGACTTCAAAACAATACAAAAGATGATGGCCGAGGCGAGGGCCTTGAAGACCTCCTCCTTCTCCTATAAGAAGCAGATGGAGGACTTAGTGGATGTCAGCAAGACGCTCCCGCCTCCGACGGAGGAGGAGGTGCCTGAGGATCCCGAGGCCAATCTGCTTCGGAAGGGCAAAAAACCTGCTGCCCATTCGAAGCGGCCAATGGTGGCGAGGCCACCCCTCGTTCTGAGACAAACTACGATTCCTACTGGGGTGGCCATTTCGGAGAAAGCGCCCGCGCCATCAGAGGCTTCTCCTGCTCCGGCCAAGGCGACAGTTGCTGCTCTTCCTCTCGCCCAAGTGCCGAGGCAGCCTAAGAGGAAAAGAGTCCGTCCCTCAAAGGAGGTGGACTTCTTGGGCACAACCTCCGAGGAGCCAGTAAAGGAAGTATTGGAGGCTCTTTCCCCAGAAACTGCTGTAGTGGCGGTGGTCCACAATAAGTGCTGGACCGAAAAATGGAGGGACCATACCGCCTCTTGCACAGCCGAAGACTTAGTGGCGGCCAACAGTGCTTGCGTGGCTCGAGCTCTAAGCATCATCATCCAGCTCGAAGGCTTGGTGAAAGACCTCAACGCCAAGAGGGAGGACCTCACCAAACGCCTCGAGAAGGCGATGCAATACGGAGACGCGATGAGGGAGGACCGGGCCAAGGCCGCAGAGGAAGAGAAAGGGAGAAAGGAGGCTGAGGACCAGCTAGCAGCTGCCAAAGGGAACACAGAGCGGCTGAAGAATGAGCTCTATGAGATGGAATGTCAGGTGGCAGCTATGACCCGAAGAGTGGATCACACCAACGAGCACCACCGGCTCACCACGAAGGCTTTGGAGGCCTCCGACAAAGAAAATGTGGAGCTGAGGCAGAGGGCGGAGGCCCAATCTGAGGGAATTGCCTCCTTGAAGGAGGAACTGAAGTCAGCAGGGGAAGTGACTGTTCAAAATTTCATTGACCACTTGAGGAGCATCCCCTGTACGACGACTTTGCAAATTTTTGGGCCTCCTAGAGTGCCCAAGGTATATTGGGTTGGTTGAAAGAGGTCCACCCTACTTTGGACATCTCATCTTTAGAAGCAGAGTTCGGGGGACCTACTGGAGGCCAGCTTGATAGGCTTGTCGAGGACACTCCAGTAGCCCCTGAGGCGGGCGAGGCAAAGGCTGGCGGGGAAAGGCCTCCTGTAGAGTAGGGCTTATTTTGTAATGGCTTCGGCCTCTTCAGTAAATTTGAAGTGAATGAAATGAAATTTTTTTTACCAGGAGCTGTTGCTTCTATTTTCTTATCGTATTGGTCTGTTTACACATATATTAATGACAATCACTTAAGACTAAGCGCCTCTTAACAATAATCAGAAGATCAGATCACTTAAGTAATAATCAAGCGCCTCTTAGCAATAATCAGAAGATCGGGTTACTTAAGTAATAATCAAGCGCCCTTAACAATAATCAGGTAATGACAGGAGATCGGATCACTCAAGTAAACATATTAAGGGACTGAGGTAACAATTTGCTAACCAATGTGACAAAGAACTGAAGTATAAATACTTAAAAAAGTTACATTACCCATTACCAAGGCATTCTCAGTGCTTAGTAAGATAGGAAAATTATAAATGAGATCGGATCGGGACATACACTTATTAGACAACATTGAGATCGGATCGGAACAAAAGCTCATCACTGATAGTATTTCCTCAAGTGTTCGATGTTCTATTGGTGAGGTAGTGATTTCCTTGCCATGTCCTCAACTTCGAAAGTGTCAGGTCGAGATTCCTTACGGATGCGGTAAGGACCCTCCCAGCTCGGTCCAAATACTCCGGACCCAGTTGGTTTTGATGATTGGAAGACCCTTCTGAGGACGAGGTCCCTTAGGCAAAGAGTTCGGTTTCTGACCTTGGAGTTATAATAGCGGGTCATCTTCCTATAATACTTTGCCAAGTTCACCTGGGAGGTATCCCTCCTTTCTTCAAGGAGGTGGAGTTCGTTTACTTGGGTCTCGTCGTTACTGATCTCGTTGAAGTGTATTTGATGGTGCGATGGGACCCCGACCTCGATTGGGCTCATGACCTCGGCTCTGTAGGTCATTGAGAATGGTATTTTCCCTGTTGCAGTTCGGCTTGTAGTTCTGATGGCCCAGAGGACGTGGGGAAGGTCGGCGACCCAAGCCCCTTTAAGGTGCCAAGCTTCCTTTTCAGGGTATGCTTGATAGTTTTGATTACTGCCTCAACCTGTCCATTTGCTTGCAGGTGATGAGGCGTTGAGAAATCCTTTTTTGTCCCTAGTTCGTCACACAATTCTCGCATTTTCCTGTTGTCAAACTGTCTCCTATTGTCGGACACTAAGGAGTGGGAAATGTCAAATCTGCAAATGATATTCTTCCAGACGAATTTTGTAGTATTTGTCTCGGTGATCTTCACAAGAGTTTCAGTCTCGACCCACTTGGTGAAGTAGTCAATGGCAACAATGGCGAAGGTCGCGCTTCCTCTTCCTTTTTGGAGTGGACCAATGAAATCGATGCCCTACTTGGCGAATGGCCAGGGGCTGGTTACTACAGAGAGGTTCTGAGAAGGCTGCTTTTGAATATTCGAGAAGCGCTGGCACTTGTCACATTTTTGGAAAAACTGGCAAGCATCCCTTTTCAGGGTTGGCCAGAAGTAGCCTTGACGGAGAACCTTGTGTGCTAAGGCTGCTCCTCCAGAGTGATTTTCGTAGATTTCGTCATGGATTTCCCTTAGTATATATGTAGCCTCTTCGCCTCCCACACATCGGAGAAGTGGTGAGGCGAAGCCTCTTTTGTCGAGCATATCCTCTTTTAGGACGAAGTGTGCAGCCCCTCCTTAACTTCCTCGCCTCGCTTCTAGAAGCAGGCAGTGTTTGATCCTTTAGGTAGGCGATGATAGGCTGCATCCATAATGGGGTGCCTTCAATCTAAAGTACCTCTTCTCCTCTGGAAATGGAGGGCTTCGATAAGTGTTCAATAGGGATAACTTTTAATAGCTCAGAATCCTTACTGCTGGCCAATTTTGAAAGGGCATCTGCATGTGTATTCGCTAGGCGTGGGACTTGAATCGGTTCGAACCTTTCAAACCGTAGGTCCAAAACTAATTTCAAGTATGCAACCATGCTGCTGTCTTTGGCTGCAAAGCTTTCACTGACCTGATTCACTATTAGCTGAGAATTGCTGCTGGCTACAAGCCTTCTGACTTGCATTTCTCTTGTCAGTCTAAGGCCTGCTAGAAGGGCCTCATATTCGACAGCGTTGTTCGAGACTTTGAAGCCGAATCTTACTGCGCAATTTAGCTTGTGACCCTTCCGGCTTTCCAACACAAGTCTTGCCCCGGAGCCCACCTCTCCTGAGGATCCATCTACGAACAATTTTCATGTTGGGGGCTCGGCTGGTTTCATTATTGTCTCGATTTCTGGGGTTTTGGCGAACTCAACCACAAAATCTACAACGGCCTGGCCCTTGATGGCATGTCGAGGTCAGAACAATAGGTCGAACTCGCTGATCTTGATTGCCCATTTCAGCAGGCGTCTTGAAGCGTCTGTTCTCTGCAACACTTGCTTCAATGGGAAGTTGGTGAGAATTTCGATCGAATGGACCTGGAAGTATGGCCTTAATTTCCTTGAGGCTGTGATGAGGGCAAGTGCTAATTTCTCCATGTCTGGGTAGCGAGTATTAGCTGGGAAGAGTGCTTTGCTGACATAGTATACTGGCAACTGGAGCTCATTTTTTTTTACTAGGACAACGCTGACCGCTACGTCCGAAACTGCCAAATACAGTAGCAGAGACTCTTCTGATTGAGGTTTTGACAAAGGGGGCACCTCTCCGAGGTGCTTTTTCAGCGCTTGGAAGGTTTCTTCGCACTCTGAACTCCATTGGAACTTCTTTCCTTGCTTGAGCACATTGAAGAAGGGAAAGCTCTTATCTGTAGCCCTGGAGATGAAGTGGCTGAGTGCGACTATTCAACCATTGAGGCTTTGGACCTCCTTCGGCTTCTAAGGTGACCTCATTTTCAGCAAGGCCGTTATCTTTATTGGATTGGCTTCAATTCATCTTTGGTTAACAATATACCCCAAGAACTAATCCAAAACCACACTAAAGGTGCACTTGAGGGGAGTCAACTTCAACTTATATTTTCTAAGTATTTGAAAGGTTTGGTCGAGGTGACTTACATGTTCGCTTGCCTGGAGGCTTTTGACTAGCATGTCATCCACGTAGACCTCCATAGTTTTGCCAATGAATTCGACAAACATCATGTTGACCAGTCTCTGATATGTGGCTCTGGCATTTTTCAATCCGAAGGGCATGACTTTGTAGTAGTGGATTCTTCTGTCTGTGATAAATGATGTAGCTTCCTTATCAGGTCGGAACATGGGTATCTGATTGTCCTCTGAATATGCATCCATGAAGCTCAAAAGTTCATGTTCAGCAGTGGAATCCACAAGTTGGTCTATTCTTGGAACTGGGAAGCTGTCTTTAGGGCACGCCTTATTCAAGTTGGTGAAGTCTACGCACACCCTCCACTTCTCGCTGGGCTTTTTCACCAGGATCGAGTTGGATATCTACTTCGGATAGATGGTTTCCCTTATGAAACCACTGCGGCTAAGCTTGCCTACTTTGTTTTTGAGAGCCTGGTACCTTTCTAGGTTGAGGGTACGTCTTTTCTGCCGATGAGGGGCACAGGAAGAGTTGATGTTAAGATGGTGGCAACTGATCCTTGGATCTGTTCCCACCATGTCCTCATACTTCCAAGCAAAGACATTCAAGTTCCTTTTCAGGAAGCTTATCATCTCCTCTTTTGCTTCAGGGGACAGTGCCTTCCCTACTCGCAAGACCTGACTAGGGTCCTCTGGGTTGGCGGAGAAAGTTTCTAGTTCGTCCATTGGGGTTGCATTTGGTTCAGAGTCAATTATCTGGGGATCTAACTCATCAAGAGGGTGCCCTTGTGCAGGGGCCTTTTCCATGTTGACGTATTCCTCTTGTTCGGAGGTATGCACTTGTTCAGGGGCATCGAGCATTTTCACGTCCATACTGGCTTCGTTGGCAACTTCAATTATGATCACGTTAATAGTTCGGGGCTCCAACTTTCTCAGAGAGCCCATCTAGTCGCCTCGGACCATAGCAATCCCACGTTCAGTTGGGAATTTCATATACAAGTAGTGGATAGATGTGACGGCCCAAAGATCTTTCAAAGCGGGTTTGTCCAATACTCCATGATAGGTTGATCTGTTGTCTACCACTAAGAATTTCATTAAGTGTTGGGCCACTAGGGGTGTTGAACCCATCTCGACAGGCAGAGTGATCCACCATCGTGGGATGATGCTGTCTCCAGTAAATTCGAATAGTGGGTCGGTCATGGGGATCAACCCATGTTCAATTTACATTTTGTCGAAGGTGGAGTCGAACAGTATATTCACCAAACTTCCATTGTCGACGAGCATGCGTTTGAGTCCGTTTCTAACCACTACGGCTCTTACAACCAATGCGTCACAATGGGGGTGGTGAACCCCTTCTGCATCTTCCAGGGAGAAGGTGATTGGGGCCATCTTATTAGCTGCTTGTGACTCATTGACAATGTAGATAATTATTGGCAGGTCATTTGCTTCCCTTGTGTAATTCCTTTGGGTGTTCCTTGTGTTGCCACCGATGTGAGGTCCTCCAATGATTGTGTCGATCTCCCTGATGACTTGGCTCCTAGAGAATGAGGCCTGATCTCTCTGTCTTGACTGTCCTGGGTCCCTTGATTCTCTTCTTCGAGGTGATTGCTTTCTATGCCCTCTCTTTCCCCTGTTCGGGGAGACGGATCAGTGAGGATATTCGCTCCTACTGGAAGGATGTGGGTTGCTTCGATCAGGGCGTCGATTAGCGTCTCGGCACTCACTATTGTCATGCCCATAGAGTTGGTGGAAAGTGTAGATCCTTGTCCCTTCCAAGTGCCTGTTTGATCACTTTTTCTTCTTCTTCTTCTTCTTCTTCTTCTTCTTCTTACTATCAGCTCTTCTGGACGGTCCTGTTTCGCCAGGAGCATTCTCGTATGCCAATACTGGAACTGCATTCAATGCGGCGGAAGCCAGTGCCTGTCTGGAGGTGGGAGCTATTATGTGACCCGCTTGAGTCCATTGCTGAGTGACGAGGTACGCTGCGGGTCCTCAACTTACCTGTCTCTAAGGTGGAGGGAGTCCTTGCGCGACATGATTTCGGTGATCAATCATTTCCTCATTGACGATTTTCACTCTCATCATTTCCACCAGTTCGTTATAGGTGGCAAGATTCTTACTACGCACGTCCATCCAAAACAAAGTGTTCATGTTGAAGCCACCTTTCAGAGCTGAAAGGGCTTCTCTGTTAGTAACCTGTTCGCAGTATTTGATTTCCTCTATAAACCTGGCGTTGCAGTATTTCCAGGGGCCTGCCTCATATCTTACAGGCGTTGCACTGGGGCCTCTCCTTCCCTGCATGAGAGGTATTGGTTTAAGAATGCCTTCTTCAAATCTGGTCAGCTCTTAATGCTCAGGGGAGGAAGTCCGCTATACCACACTTCAGCAGCTTCGCCCAGGGTTAAGTGGAAAGCTATGCATTTCTAAGCAGGCGAGGCTCTCCTGAGGCTCATCTGTGTCATGTACTTGGTGAGGTGCTTCTCTGGGTCCCCTTTCCTTCATACTTGGGGATCTTAGAGGGTATGAAATTCACCGGCATTGGGAAGCTTCGGATCTCCCTTGAGAAAAGGAGGTTATCATCATCATTGTCTATTTCATAAGATCGACAAGGTCCATCCGACCATTCATCCTTGAATATCCTGAGGAGGTGTAGATACTTCTCCTCGACTTTCCCAATCGACTAGGTTCCTTCTATCCCTCCTATTTCTAGGAGGAGGAGGTGCCTGTTCTTGCTCTTGGTCTTGTCGAACTGACCTTCGCACTGAGCGGACCTTATTGCTAGGGTCCTGCCCTATTCGGTCGAAGATGTTTACTGACCTTTGTTCTTCATATTCTTGAGGAAAATTGTCCCCTAACTGTGGTTCTGCTGGCTGGCTTCCCTACACATAGGATGTGGCTTCCGCTCCCACTTTTCTTTCGATGGGCCGTTCTTTGTGCCGGCTCATATGGCCTCGGGAATGAGATACAGGGGCCTCTTGCACTGGGTAAGATCTTTGGGGTATTTGAGAGCCCTGATGACCTCGGGCTTGCATGAGAAGTTCATGCATCGCAATATTCTGAGTTGCGATGTCTCTCATGCTCGTCGCTATTTGAGTCATTCCTTCAGTGAGTATGGCTGTTCTTTTACCTCGGCGACGCTGATGATGGGGTCTCTAGTGAGTGACATTATTATGGAGCACCTCTTCTTCAGAGATCTCTCTCATGGGGTTGTCGTCTTCGTGGCTGGAACTCATTCTATCTCCTTTTTTAAGGGTGATGAGAATTTGGGTTATAACTCGACTTTGTTCTTTCTCAAGAACGTGCCCTTTTCAGGGTAAGTAGCTAGTTTTCCGGTGAGAATGCAGAACTTTGAACGGGAAGTTTCCCACAGACGGTGCCAATCTGTTGACCTCGAAAATTGGACCCTCCACGTGGCCAACCGATAGCCGCTTCACGTATTGCTCCCTGCGCACAATCAACGCACGGTCAGATGCACACGGCCAGAACCAGCAGGGGTAGCGGCGACCGTATACACTCCGACGATTAAGTTAGGCTCAGGTGATCGGAACAGTACCAAGGTTATGCAAAATAGTGGGGAGGAGAATATATATTTGCTTACTATGAAGTGCTAAGTAGTAAGAGTTTTATTGCTTCTGCCTCTTGTCAAGCCTTGCGTATTTATAGGTGAGGAGAACCGTTGGATTTGGGACATGTATATACATCTGAACGGTATGAGGCGTCTGCTCATAGGCGTCAATCAGCCGCATCTATAGAGTGGACTGATAATTACTTCTCCCGAATTGAGTTGACATAAAGTTGATATGTCACATCAACTAGCCTCATGGAGACGTCAAATCACTTTAAACCTTAGGGGCAGAAAAGATCTTGACAAGAATCTCATTCTGAAATTGGCGGCGGATCTTCAGGCCGAGGTCTCGCCTCGGATTCAAAGGTGAGGGAGCTTTAACTAGTCCTGCAGGATTACCTATGCCTCGTAGTGTGATAGTAGATCGTCATCATTGATGAAGCCACTTCGGATCGCATGATGTGGTGGTGGACTTTCCGTAACCACTTCGGGTGAGTGTTTCATGCCTCGCATGACGTGGTGGTGGACTTTTCGAAGTGGTTCAGATAGGGGTGTAACAGCTAAGATTCAAAACCACCCAAGAGGTGATATATATGAGTCGCGAGTAACATTAATTCGTTAAACTGCTTCCAAAGGTTCATGTTGTTTTCCGGTCAAACATTTGGACTTGGTTGTTGGTAACAATTTCATTCATCAGCCAATGCTTATGAAATTCAACCTGATATTCATTGGGTATCAGAACCCAACGTTCGAGGAATAGGGACATCCTTAGTATGTAAAGGAGTATAAACCATCTATTGTTGCAATTTTAGAGCTAAAGGAATTGACGCTCGGCTATCAAGAGCGGCTTATAAGTTGGGTTTTAAACATTTCTTGTCTAATAGTGGAAGGAAGAAAGGTTTGGTCATTGTGGGAAGATGAGATTGTGTTTCAGCTGGTCCATAAGTCTGATCAAAGCATTTCTGGTTTTTTCAAACATGGGGGTAAAGAAATTTAATGTTCTATTATTTATGCAAAATGTACTCAGGAGGAAAGATGACTTCTGCGGGTCGATTTAATTCAAAATGCAGAGATGCAAGTGCTTTGGCTAGTAATTGGTGACTAACACGATATAGGATGAGTTCAAGAAAATTGGCAGGCTTCCGAGACGGTTATAGAGTAAGGTCGACTCTAATACTTGTATTCAAGAGTGTGCTACTATGGAGCTTTCCTTTCGTGGAATCCCGGTCGACTTAGACCAACGATCAAGAAGGATCGGCTAGACTGCATGTTAGGGAATGATTGTATTTTTATTTTTATTATTATTTTTTTAATTTTTTAATTTTTTTAATTTTAATTTTAATTTTTTTTTTTTTTTTTGAGTTTCCGGATTTTTACACAGGCTAAAGTCAATTATTTACATCTATTATCATGATCATGCTCCTATGATGGTGGAGTGCCAAAAAATTACTTCTTGTCATGTGGACCTGCTCCATTCGTTTTCGAGATATGTGGTTTTCGCTCCTCAATTCCATGATGTTGTTCGTGAAACGCGCAATGCATTTAATTAAAATTTAAATTTTTGCAATTGTGTGTTTTGTTGCAAATTTAAATTCAAATTTTAATTTAATTTTAACAATGAAACACAAAATAAATCTAAAATTTTCAAATGATAAAAATATCTAAAAATTCTACAAAATTATGTTAAACAGTAAACTTAACTGTTGCGTAATTGAGTAATTATTTCTCATGGGATCGGAAACCTGGATCTCGCTTGTCCACTTAATTATTTTTATGCGACTTGTGCTTATGGTACACATTTTTCAATGAACAACAGGTCGATGTTATTTTTATAAGTTTAGTTTAGTCGTCAAAATTCAACAATTTCAAAGTTCAATGGGATTCGACAACTCGAGAAGGAAAGTTGAATGAAACCAATAGACAAATAAAATGACATTAGCCCCCTGCCCTCTCTAAGCAATCGAAGATATTTTTTAAAGTTTATGAGCAATTGAAGGTATGACAATTTGTTAATAGTGCGACGGGGCCCCATATATGCATTCCGTTAGCTACGTTATTAATTCCATTAAGGGTTTGAAACGAATGTTATGTCAATGAGTAATATCCAGCGGTTGAATAAGTTTAGTGATAAAAACTCGATATCTTAAACTCCAGTGAGTAACCGAGGACATAGACATTAAATGACCATTGGGACAATTAATTCACCAATGCCCAGCCAAATAAAGCTAACGTTGATTTTTGATTCCTTATTTGATTCAGTTAAAAATTAGATTAAAAATTTAAGTCAAAATCAATCATTAATTTTAATCACAAAAATGCACAACTTTTTAGTTATACTAGTCGTTATCATGCTCGTTGCAAGAATTTTGTATTTTAGCGTATAAATTTTAGTTTTTTAGAATGTTTTTTAAGCAATATTTATAAATGTTTCCATGATCTCAGAAAATAATTGTAAATTATTTTTACAATTGCATAACAATATTTTGTTGAATAAGAAATATATGAGGTTATACAAACTATTTTGCTTGTATTGTTGACATTCAATGTTTGACAGTGTTTGAAAGTGTTGATATGATTGAGTTGAACCTGAAAATCTTGTGTAACTCCAAGTATGTTTGAAAATACTTGCATTGGAAAATTGAAGATAAAGCACAAAATTTATTACAGAATAACAGTAATTTATAGAGAAGCATTATCGCATGCGTTGTATACCATCAACATCGGGAGTTTGTCATAGCAGGTCAAACGCTTAAACACATATTGTGAAGAGTCATGGATTATAAATTTGGGTTGATGTTCTCACTGAATCTTGGTACACACTAAAAAAAGTAAAATAAAAATTCGTGAAAAGGGGAATTTAAAATTGTGAAAACACGAATAAAAGAAAACTTACAATTTTGTATTTTGAGAAAAAAAAGGGGTGGTTATGAAATTGAATTTTTAAATGTGTTTTATTGTTGAAAATGAAATTGATTTTACTTTTTTATGCTATTTGAAAAAAAAAATTAAAAAAGAATATTATAATTTTATTAGTGTGACAAGAAGATTTATTATGATTATTTAAAAAAATTTCATCACCAAACAATAAATATATACTCTTCACCTGCTAATTTGGTGAAGAATTAGATGAAATAGTAAATCATGTGAGTGTTTTTGGAAAAAATCAACTGCAAAAATTTTTACATTTCAGTTATTTGTATGTATAGTGCAATAAGTAATTTCACATTTGAACAATAATTGTTGTTAATTTTTGACAGTTTCCTTTTGTTGTTCCTTTCCCCATATTCATAGGTTTTACTTTTTTATTTTTTGTCTTCTCCATTATGTTTAAATGCTTTTGTTGTTTAGCAATGATTCTTTCATTTTTAATTATTGAGAGTTTTTTTTGGTATTATTTTGAAGTTCTTGTAGTTATATTTTTTTTATTAAATTTAATACATATTTTTAACTAATAAAATAACAAAGTAAACAAATATTAGTTGCATGATTAAACAAATAAAAATAAAAAAATTAAGGGAGTTTTACAGCATTTGTGCGGAGACTCGAGACAAATTATGCAATTTGTGCGCAGTCTCTGCATAAGTGCTCCGCACACTTGTGTGGAGCTGCACAAATTGTGCGAAGACTCCACATAGTGCGGAAGTCTCAAAATTCTCTAGACCTATCTTACATTACGTTTTTGGTTAACCACGACTATATGATATAAATTTAATATTAAGTAGAGATATTCTATGCATTGTATAAAGTAAACAAGATTGCAGTAATAGTTCTGAAAATTTCACAAGTCAATAATTAAATTCCAAAAAATATTGTTAACTTTATAGTTACCGTACAAAAAGTACTTATTAATATCCTATCAGTCTCCGCACAAGTGCAAACTCGGCACAGTGCGAAGTCTTTGCACTCCGCACAATTTGTGTAGAGTCTGTACACAAATTGTGAGGAGTCAGACTCCACACATTTCGCATGGCATTTGTAATTTTTTTTGTTCATTTAAATTATTAAATTAGTAAATCAAACAAAACTAAAAATAGGTAAATGCATTTTGTTTACTTTTTTGTTTCTAATTTTTTGAGAAATTTGATTTGTATACTTTTTTAGTGTATTTTTTATTAGCTTAATAATTATTTTTTTAAAGCATTCTAGATAAATAAACTAAATATAATTGTATATAAAAAATGGACCAAAGAAAAGAAGACAAACGCACACTTATCAAGTAATGATACCGATTAAAAAAATAAAAAAATCTCTCCGTATAGTTCGGAGAGACCAAATCTCTTCACATAGTGTGGAGAGATGGTCTGTTCGGAGAGTTTTTTTTAATGACAAAATCTTAACTATAATCACAAAAAACATACAGCATTGGAAAGTAGCTCCAAAAATATGGATAAGCCAAAATTAATTGTTTTGAGAAGTGATTCATCTCCTCCTTCTATAAACAAGAAGAAAATTCTTCTGAAATCACAATGCATAACCCCAAAGAATGACAAGCTTCCAAAGTAATGAAACAAAGTGAAAATTGACAATCTACCTCGCAGAAAGAATCTTCCCCAATGAGTTCCCAGCAAGTGATTTCAATTGCCTTCTTTTTTTTCCTTTTTTTTTTTTGGTTTATTTTTCTTCTTTTTTCTTTTTATTCTCTATAGTTTTCTTCAGCCTCAAACTATCAAACTATTTGGTTATTTATTTTTTAGTTTACCATATTCTTTTCACCTATTTGACTAACCATCTTGAGGAGATAATAATGAGCTAAAACTACAGTTTACCTTCAACAATAGAATGAAAATAAAAAAACCAAAATCAATAAAAATTCAAAATCCGAATTCACCAACTTCAATGGCCGAAGAAGTGGGCTTTTTTCCAACCTAAGCGATCCATTAGAACTACTTCATCTTTTGCTTGCCTCGTAAAACAAAATAAAATCCTTAATCCTTTGGGAATAATACCCTCTAAAAAAAATATCTACCTAGAACCACATAGTAAAATCAAACTAATATATGTTCAGTTCATAGCAAATATCTATATTTGCTTACCAAAAACCCTTGTTTCAATAATTCTTTCGATTGTTCTATGATGGAAAGTCTCTGTAAAAGAAAACAAAACTAATGGTTAGAACTTTGAGAATGTCAACCACCGAGAAGATGAAATTAAAGGAAAACGAAATAGAAAAAATGGAAAAAGAAATGAATAGAAGAAAGGAGAAGTTGTACGATCGTGATCGTAGTCGTGGTCGTGAAGAATGAAGGAAATAAGCATAGAAGGTTGCTTTGAGAAATGGAAGAAGCCAGACGATTGTGTGAAGAGGAGTGATGCGTGATGAAAATAAGAAGACAAAAAAAAAATCACATGGAATTCATTTACTGTTCAATTATATAAGAAGATAGATATTTTAACAATTTTATAAAAAGCTATTAAAATATGATTTTTATGTAAGCGAGGAGGGCCAAATAAAAAGGGGGAATTCATTTAAAAGGCTTGGTCAAACTAAACATTTATTCAAGAAGACCAAGAACTAAGACTTTTAGTTGAAAGGCCTAAAGTTATTAAATATGAAAAATAGAATTTGTAAAAGACTAAAATATCCTTGTATGTGAAATGATGATATTACCCTTATTTTCATTTCAATTTCCTTTCAACCCTAATCTCCTTCCCTCCTCTATGAACGACTCAACTACGGTAGATGACTCCATGCTGATTTTCTTATCACCATCTTCTTCTCTACTTAATGAAATCACAAAATCTACATTTTCATTCCATTGAACATTCATTTGGTTGAAGTGAATAATAAAATATTGCTATATTTTTATTGGGCATTTGGAGAAGAAGAGAGCGTATGGTAAATTTTCGATATTTGAGCCACTTTCTTTCTCCATTGTTTTGAATCATTCGTTCATGTTGTTGTATATGTGTTTGTGGTGTTCATTTTTCAATAATGATTTTGAATTTATTTTATGATTTGATTGGATCTTTAAATGATTTACTTCCCAATCTTATTCTCATTACCCCTTATTTGTATTCCTTAGTGTTAATTGAAGTGAAATGTAAAGTGGTGAAGGATGATTGGCTTTTTTCACATTGTTTTCACGTGAAACGTGGATTTGATTTTTTCAGTACAGAACGACGTTCATATCGTTTTATGAAATTGTGAACGACATAGATATCGTTTTCTGAAATCCATGACAACGTACATATCATTATCAATATTGTATGATATTTGAAATTTGATGAAATTTATACGTTGAGTTATAGGTTATGGACACCATGGACATTGTATGGATATCGGTTTGTCATCCAATTGAATATGATCAGACATTTGAAGGTGGATGGAAATGGAAGTATTCTGGAAATGGCAAAGGGAAAACAATACCTATTCTTGTTACAAAAACAATTTCTTACATGGAACTATATGATAAAGTTAAGGAGGCATTGAATATCGATATGAGTCTATACAAAATGGAGATTTCAGCTATTGTCTCGATAATGTCTAAAGCTTCAGCTGCAACAATTATAATTGATTGTGACAACAACGTAAAGTGGTTTATATCTGCCTGTACAAAATCTTTTCTTTGTGTAAGTATTTTAAATGAAGTTGTTGAGAATTAGGAAGATTTTGGTGATGAAGGATGTTTATTAGTAATAGATGGTGGAGAACAAATTGGAAATATGAACAACAAGGAGGAACAAGATCGAACAGACAACGATGGAAACGATGACAATGGCGATGGAATATTTGTAGATTGTAATGGTTTTGATGTAAGTGAAGATAGTCCCCGAAGGGTAGATGACGAAGTTAATTCTCGTGTGGCAGATGACAATAATTTTGAGTTACGCACACATGAACCTTGTAGTAGGAATATAGTGAATGGTAATAATGTTGAATGTACTCAGATTGTATCTGAAATTGTAAGTTCGCTCTGTTATGAGACATCAGTAAAAATTTCGGAACGATTAGATGTGTGAGTCAACCAGTTGTAGTACAAAGTTAAGAAGTGAAATAAGAGCACTTATACAATTGTTTGTATTGATGAAAATTGCAAGTGGCGCTTACGGGCAATCAAGATCGTAGAAAGTCCCATTTTCGAAGTTCGAAAGTACAATGGTCATCATTCTTGCTCCATGAGTGTTCGCCACAGAGATCATAGGCATGCTTCATATATGATTATTGGAAATCACATCGCTCCTAAGTATGAAGAATTCAATCTAGTTTACAGACCAAGGGACATTATTAATGACATTCGTCGAGAGTCCGGCATAACCGTAAGCTATACTAAAGCGTACATGACCAAAAATTTTGCTTGGGGACTGATTCGTGGGAAACCCCGTGAGAGTTATGCGAAATTGCCAGCATATTGTCATGTTTTGGAGATGCAAAATCCTGGTACACTGACATTCATTCATACTAATGATGATCGGCGCTTCAAGGACCTTTTTATGGCATTGGGACCAAGTATACATGGGTTCGTAAACTCAATGTGAAAGGTAATTTCTGTAGACGGTGGATTCTTGACATCGAGAATGAAAGGTATTCTACTCATAGCAACTTCTCAGGATGCAAATTTTCAAATATTTCCACTCGCATGGGGAGTAGTTGATTCGGAGAATGATGAATCCTAGACTTGGTTCTTCAGAAGTTGTGGTTAATGACAGGTGATACGGATGACCTTGTGATTATATCTGACCGTGCAATGTGCATCAACAATGGAGTTAGAAATGTGTTTCGATTTGCTCATCATGGTAATTGTACATATCACTTGCAAAAGAACTTGAAGACAAATTTTCCACGGTGTGATGTTGCAACTTTGTTTTGGGCAGCGTCAGAGGCTTATACTGTAATCGAATTTGAGTCCTATATGGCAGCTCTATACAGTAAAAAGGAGGGCATCAAAGAGTACCTATTAGAAGAAGATTTTCAATGTTGGGCTAGAGTGCATTTTACCGGGATACGTTAAAATATCATGACTACAAATAATACGAAATCTATAAATGGTTTGTTGAAGAGTGCTCGAGAACTTCTCATAGTTGGTTTACTAGAATATATTCGTGGGATACTACAAAGGTGGTTTTATGAAAGACACGTTGAAGCAGAAAAATGTGTGACCCAACTCACGTCAGCATTAGAGAAAAAGATGTGCATGACATATAATGAGTCAAATGGGTTGGAGGTAAATCAGGTTTCTCCGGACATTTATCAAGTTGGTGACAATTTAGAACACCACTTTGTGGATTTTTACGAAATGACATGTACGTGTAGAAGATTTGATTTGGACAAGTTTCCATGTGCGTATGCAATTGTTGCAGCAAAGTTTAAAGGAGACAAGGGCTATAAATTATGTACCCTCTTTTACACTAGTATTTGTTGGAAGCAAGCTTATTCTAAATTCGTATATCCTTTGCCGAACGAGGTCGAATGGCAAATTCCTAAGAATGTGATAGCCAGAGAAGTATTTCCACCATTGGTACGAAGACAGGGCGGACGACCATCAAAAAAGAGGAAAAGGTCGGCCGGAGAGACGCGTGTGGCCCGTAAGTACAGCACTTGCAAGAAACTGGTCATGTTCGATCCACTTGCATGGGCCAAGCAGCTAGTAGTGAACATTAATGTTGTAACACTATCCTGTTTTGTAATTGTACGACTTCGTACTTATTATATCAACTGAATGAAATCACTTATTAGATTTTGTACTCATTATGTTATTGAAATATTTTTGTACCGTTGGAATCAAATTTTAGTATTTTAGGTATTCATGCTCCTATTTTCTCACAGGGAATGCAAACTACGTTCATGTCGTTACTATAGACATGAATGTCGTTCCAGTTCAAAAATAGTACAGATTAACATAACGAGTTATAAATCGTTTCTGAGACACAAAACGACATTCATATCGTCTCAATATTAAATACAAACAGCTTCTCTGATTTTTCGTAACGACTTAGAACTCGTTATGAACATAAATAACGACTTAAAAGTCGTTTCTGTTAAAATTGATACTAAAACGATTTCTACCTCGTTTTCTAGACACAAAACGACATTCATATCATTTCAATGTTAAATACACACTGCTTCTCTGATTTTGCATAACGACTTAGAACTCGTTATGAACATAAATAACGACTTAAATGTCGTTTCAGTTAAAATTGATACTAAAACGATTTCTACCTCATTTTTGGGACACAAAACGACATTAATATCGTTTCAATGTTAAATACACACTGCTTCTCTGATTTTTCGTAACGACTTAGAATTGTTATGAATATAAATAACGACTTAAAAGTCGTTTCAGTAAAAATTGATACTAAAACGATTTCTACCTCATTTTTGGGACACAAAACGACATTAATATCGTTTCAATGTTAAATACACACTGCCTTTCCGATTTTGAGTAACGACTTAGATATCGTTATAGGCACACATAACGACTTCTAAGTCGCGTCAGTTAAAATTGATACTAAAACGATTTCTAACTCGTTTCTGGGACACAAAACGACATACATATCGTTTCAATGTTAAATACACACTGCTTCTCTGATTTTGAGAAACGACTTAGACCTCGTTATGACAAAAATAACGACTTAGAAGTCGTTTCAGGTAAAATTAGAACTAAAATGATTTCAAACGCGTTCCTGAGACACCGAACGACATGAATATCGTTTCAATGTTAAATACATACTGCTTCTATGATTATCGTTTCTTCTCGTTCAAAATGACATTGATATTGTTCTAGCGTAATTGTTCCTGAAAGTTGATCCATCTCATTCCATTATAAACCGGCCGAGTTCGAAATCATTTTAGCTGAAATTATAAGTGCAACGACATCGGTATCGTTTCTTCACAGTTGAAACGACATTAGTATCGTTATATTTAAAAATGACGTTTCGACCATCCACGGCCACCGACATACGTCCCACTGTACGTATGACGATGAAAATAGGTCATCGAACCGGCTCAATCTCACTCGAACGACGCTATGGTAACGTTTGTTATTTCATAGTTGTCTTTCACACTCAAATTGTTTCCATAGAAATAGGGCATCTCCGTTGGCTCTTTCGGGTCATTCGAGAGCTACCAGCCCACTTGTTACGCTTTTTCGATCGTCATACACATTTCGAAGGTATGTGCAGTGATCGAGGACGGTAGAAACGTTGTTTCTAGGTATAATGATATAAATATCGTTATGTTCTTGAAGAAACGACTTTGACGTCGTTGTAGATATTATATAAACTGAAACGAGTTAGAAGTCATAAAATTACACAAAGAACGACATACATATCGTTATGTACCAAGTACTGAAATAATGTAACGTTATCCATCTCGTTTCTTTACAAATCTGACGAGTTCGTAATCGTTTCACCTGGAATAATAAGTACAACGACATCTGTATCGTTTCTTCACAGTTGAAACGACATTAGTATCGTTATGCTTAAAAATGACGTTTCAGCCATCCACGGCCACGGGCATATATCCCATAGTACGTATGATGATGAAAACAGGTCATCGAGCTGGCTCAATCTCACTTGAACGACGCTATGGTGACGTTTGTTATTTCATAGTTGTCTTTCACACTCAGGTTGTTTCGATAGAAACAGGGCATCTCCGTTGGTTCTTTAGAGGCCATTCGAGAGCTACCAGCCCACTTGTTACGCTCTTTCGATCGTCATACACATTTCGGAGGTATGTACAACAATCGAGGACGGTCGAAACGTCGTTTCTAGGTATAATGATATAAATATCGTTATGTTCTTAAAGAAATGACTTTGAGGTCGTTGTAGATGTTATTTAAACTAAAACAAGTTAGAAGTCATAAAATTATACAAGGAACGATATAAATATCGTTATGTACCAAGTAGTGAAATGACGTAATGTTGTCCATCTCGTTTCTTTACAAATCTGACGAGTTCAAAATCATTTCACCAGGAATAATAAGTACAATGACAACGGTATCGTTTCTTCACAGTTGAAACGACATTAATGTCGTTATACCTAAAAACGACGTTTCGATCCTCCTTGATCGCTCCACATACCTCTGAAATGTGTATGACAATCAAAATAGTGTATCAAGTAGGCTGGTAGCTCTCGAATGGCCCAAAAGAACCAAAGGCGATGCCCAGTTTCTATCGAAACAACCTGAGTGTAAAAGACAACTAAGAAATAACAAACGTTACCATAGCGTCGTTCGAGTGAAATTGAGCCGGCTCGATGACCTGTTTTCATCGTCATACGTACGGTGGGACGTATGTCGATGGTCATGAATGGCAGAAATGCCATTTTTAAGCATAATGATACTAATGTCATTTCAACTGTGAAGAAACGATACCGATGTCGTTGCACTTATAATTTCTGCTGAAACGATTTCGAACTCGACCGTTTTATAATGAAACGAGATGGATCAACTTTCAGGAACAATTACGCTAGAACAATATCAATGTCGCTCTGAACAAGAAGAAACGATAATCAGAGAAGCAGTGTGTATTTAACATTGAAACGATATTCATGTCGTTCTGTGTCTCAGGAACGCGTTTGAAATCGTTTTAGTACTAATTTTACCCGAAACGACTTCTAAGTCATTATTTTTGTGCATAATGAGGTCTAAGTCATTTTTCAAAATCAGAGAAACAGTGTGTATTTAACGTTGAAACGATATTAATGTCATTTTGTGTCCCAGAAACGAGTTAGAAATCGTTTTAGTATCAATTTTAACTGACGTGACTTAGAAGTCGTTATATGTGCCTATAACGATATCTAATTCGTTACTCAAAATCGGAGAGACAGTGTGTATTTAACATTGAAACGATATGAATGTCGTTTTGCGTCCCAGAAACAAGGTAGAAATCGTTTTAGTATCAATTTTTACTGAAACGATTTTTAAGTCGTTATTTATGTTCATAACGAGTTCTAAGTCGTTATGCAAAATTAGAGAAGCAGTGTATATTTAACATTGAAACGATATGAATGTCGTTTTGTGTCTAAAAATGAGGTAGAAATCGTTTTAGTATCAATTTTAACTGAAACGACTTTTAAGTCATTATTTATGTTCATAACGAGTTCTAAGTCGTTACGAAAAATCGGAGAAGCAGTTTGTATTTAACATTGAAACAATATGAATGTCGTTTTGTGTCTTGAAAATGATGTAAAAATCATTTTAGTATCAATTTTAACTGAAACGACTTTTACGTCGTTATTTATGTTCATAACGAGTTCTAAGTTGTTACGCAAAATCAGAGAAGCAGTGTGTATCTAATATTGAAACGATATGAATGTCGTTTTGTGACTCGAAAACGATTTAGAAATCGTTTTAGTTTCAATTTTAACTTAAACGACTTTTAAATCGTTATTTGTGTTTATAACGAGTTCTAAGTCGTTACGCAAAATCAAAGAAGCAGTGTGTATTTAACATTGAAATGATATGAATGTCATTTTGTGTCTCGAAAACGATGTAGAAATCGTTTTAGTTTTAATTTTAACTGAAACGACTTATAAGTCGTTATGTAAGGTTATAAAGATTTCTAAGTCGTTATTCAAGATTAAAGAAGCAGTGCGTATTTAACGTTGGAATGATATTCATGTCGTTTTGTGTCTTGTGAATGAGATTGAAATCGTTTTAGTATTAATTCTAACTGAAACGACTTAGAAGTCGTTATGTGTGGTCATAACGACTTCTAAGTCGTTACGCAAAATTAGAGGAGCAGTGTGTATTTAATATTGCAATGATATGCATGTCGTTTTTTGTCTCAGGAACGAGTTTTAAATTGTTTTAGTATCAATTTTAACTGAAACGACTTCAAAGTCATTATGTGTGGTCATCACGACTTCTAAGTCATTATAAAAATAAGGATACAGTGTGCATCTTACATTGCAACGATATGACAATGGAAGACAATGGAAAACATGTAGGATTGTACATGTAAAACTCAACAACCTGACATGGACAATATCTAAACTTTAAAGTTATAGAAGACAATGAAAAATATGTACATTGAAATTGTATTCAAACTCCAAAATAGCTGCTACTTCAAAGCCAAAACAACCAAATGACTACATAATGTTATAAAAATATAAAAAAATACGAGCAACGCATAATCTACGGCTCAAAATCCCAAGCCAACAACTCTGCAGCCAGTTTCTTTCTCCATATTGGTACGTAATCCAATCGAATTGTATTTACGTCCATATTTGTGTGCAGAAATTCTATGAATTTGATAGTGAATATTTCACAATCGGATCTACAAAAAAGTTGTAAAATTTTTGTATTAATTTTCAACCCTTAAGATAATATGGTACTATTAATTATGAAATTAGTCATTCTTACCCGTTCACTTGTTGGGGAACATCTTTTACGTTCACAAATTTGAAGTTATCCGTACTATATTTGCTTTCACTGGTGACATGAGATTTTATTATCAACGGAGTAAGCACCTATAGAGGCAAAATGTAAGCTTCCAACGCTGCCCGGCGAATGTGACCCTTCAGACTATCAAACATTAAAATGGCCCGTTCCTCCATGTCGACTTGAACTACAAACCAATGGTCATGGGTCCAACAACGAATGTACAAATATTTACAGTCCTTCCAAGGTTTACCGAGTTCCGGAGTAGCCCCTCTCACATAATTCATTAGACTCTTACTGCATTTGAGCTCTTTACTGGACTGTAATTGGCCATATGCATTGACAACAAATTGATAGAAATAAGTGTCCAATATGCAACAGTCTTGCCGAAACAGATTGGGAAATCTGGAAGCCCTTTCTCGTATTTGATATAGGGCCTCGTTCATAATTTACAAAAATAAACTAATAAATTCAAACTGAATTTTTTTGTGACATTATCGTAAAATCATTAAAGTTGGATTACTTACACTGTCATTAATCCAACCATCCTCTTTCGAAAGATCCATCAAACTTTTTGCTTGAACATCATAGAAGCGCAAAGGTATAATTTGGCTGTGTATATAACAAAATCAACACGAAGTTATATTTAGGTAATACTGTCAATGGCAGTAGACGTTAACCTCTTCGGCATTTCCCAAGCGACCATTCTTGGTATTACATCTGGATATTTCATACCAAACTTCCTTCCCAAAGTTGGGATCGCTTCAAATGCCCAAATCTATTGCAAAACAAATATTTATATTATCTCACAACACAAATATATATATATATATATATATATATATATAGCGAGAGGAAAGCCGTGCAATGAATATCGGCAACGTGATTCGCCTTCGAAGTCCGAACTTTTCAATTTATCTCCCATCTCACGTTTGAATATACTGATCGGTATTCAAATGAAAACTTTCCCCATGGATACGTCTCGAACCTAACTAGATCGTCCACCAAGTCTAGCCACCATAAATCAATGTATGTATTCTCCTCCGTAGCCCATAGGACGCACGCCAAGATTACGATCAATCCTAACTTATACTTATCGCTCTTTCTTTTCTTGCAATTTATAAATGCATTGTAAGCATCTCCCTTCGTTATCTTCCCCCCACTATTCTTAAAATATTCTTTCACGATCTGACACTCTTCCTCCAAGGTCTTATCTACGTCGTTATCATCACCCGCATTTAAGCCCGTAGCTAAAATAAATTCTTTCAACCCAAATTTTGCATTTTTCTCTCCTATCTTAAACCAAACTTCTTTTTTGTTGGTCCTTATCTTTCGCAATAATAACTGATGTATAACTTATGAAACCAACTTTATGTCCTTCAACCTAAGGAGAGATCCAAAGCAGCTTTCAATAAGCTTGTTTTTGTAATTTGTATCGAGCTTCTCATACACATCTCGCACTATTTGCAATATGCATCTTGTCGTAATCGTAGCATCTACTTGAAGAATCTTCTCCATAGCACTGCAAATTATAAAATATGTACTAATATTGGAACTGATGATAGTAAAGGACATAATAACAAATATAAAAACTAGAAATATTAAAACAAGCTATCTAGTTCTTCTAGTTTTTCTTGTAGTAGAAATTTTTTTGAATATGGAATTTAATAGCAGGTATTATCATTGCTAACAACAAAGTATATTTTATTTGATATTCACTTATTAGGCGTTCTTAGCTTATGTACTTTATAGAACTTGTAAGTATAATGTATTATAAATTGTGCATGTGGTGACTTTATAGTTAAATGCCTCACCTTAGTTTAGTAATTTGTTTACAAATTCAGCATTTTTCATTTTCTAAATCATTTAAACCTAACATAAAGAAGTCATTTTTTCTTTTAAACATTTGTAAACTTTCTACAAATTATTCGATCTTTCCTGGAAGAATGAAAAGAGATGGCTTTGGATTTGAAGAAAAAGAGTTAAATGTCGAAGAAATAGCCAATAACCCAAACAAGAATAAGAAACAAAAGAATGATGGAAACAAAATAACCATTAATCCAAAACTTGTAAAAGAGTTCATGGATGATGCTATTAAAGAATCAAGAATGATCTCTTTTACAAGCAAAGGCTGGAAACAAATCAATCTTTAAACTATCAAGACAAAATCGAAATTGAGAAGCTCAAACTTTTCATTGCAAGAAAGAAACAGTTAGCTTTAGCCTTGCAAATCACATATATGTAGCCATCACCACCATTAAATTTTTCAAGAAACTACGCTACTAGTATGTAGCAAACAAATGCAGAAGCAAATCTACCAATAGGAAATCAAATATGTGAGACTTTTAATCCAATCAGCATATAAATTACAAAGTATTTATTGTTAGGTGCTTAGGTGAATCATAATAATGCAGATGAAAAGAAACATTAAAACAATGGGAAATAGAACTATCATTTTTCTCTCTTCACAAAACATTAAGATTTTTCTCTCTTACAAAAAGAGGAAATAAGAACATAACCTTTACAAGCACACCTGAGACCGAATATTGTCAATTTTGTGCCATAAAACTATCATAATGTAGATTAATCGCTCAAAAGATTTGGCTACAGGTACCGTAAAGATCCTTCCATATATAATACAGATGTTTTGGCTTCCTAAATCTGAGAAGGGGGTGGGGAAACAAACTTCTACTACAATCGGAGGTGAAGAAACAAACAAAATACAAATTCAGCTACGCGATACACATTACCTGAAGGTGATCCAGCGAGTTTCAAATTTTCAAGAACGGGGATAAAGAGTGATCGATGGCGAGCCTCAGAAGTGGAAAAAGACGGTGTTTTGATTCTTCAGACCTCTAATTTGGGAAGTATTGGGTTCTTTCTTCTTTCGTTTGAAGAGAAATAATGGAAGGTTATAATTATCTTTTTAAATATTTATATATTATTTTATTTTCAAAATTCTGATAAAAGGCCTTTTAAACAAAAACCACTTTAAAAGCCTTCCCAACTCATTTCACCCGAATAAAAATGGGGCTTTCATTTAAAAAGCCTAGTCAAACAAAACATTAGTTTAAAAAATCCACAACCTAAGTTCTTTGGGTAAAAGGCCTAAAGATATGGAAAATGAAAAATATAATTTGTAAATGACTAAAATGACCTTACAAACTAAAAAGACATTGCTACCCTAATTCCCATTTAACCCTAATTAAATTCTACCTTCCTTCCATTTGCTCTTCAAAATCGGCTGTAGAGGTATGTAATTTGTTTTTTTTGTCATCATCATTTTTCTCTACTTAATGAAACCTTAAACTCTACATTCCATTTTCCTTGAACACTCATTTGGTTGAAGTAAGTAATAAAATCTTGCAATATCATTGTTGGGCATTTGGAGAAGAATGGGGTGTTGTAATTTTCAATTTTTTGGTTAGTTTCTTTGTCCATTTTTTGAATAATTTCTTCATGTTGTTGTATATATATATTTATGATTTTTATTTGAGAACAATGATTTTGAATTAATTTTATCATTAGATTAGAGTTTTGATATGGGTTGCTCTCAAACGCTTTTTCTCATTTCTGATCATCTGTATCAGTTAGAGTAAAATGTAAGTTGCAAAGACATGTTTGGCTATTCTTTTTATTAACATACATTTAATTTCCGTCTGTACATAACGACTTACATGTCGTTTTCTGCAATCCATAATGACTTACATATCGTTATCAGCACTGTACACTGTTTGAAATGTGATGAAATTTTTATATTGAATTATAGTTATGGACAATGTGAATATGGTATGGATATCAGTTTGTTTTCCAGTTGAATATGAGTAGTCGATTGAATGTGTTTTAAAATGAAAATATGCAGGGAATGATAAATAAAAACAACTCCTATTCTTGTTGCGAAAATTATTTCTTATATGGAATTATATGATAAAGTCAAAGAGGTGTTGAACATCAATTCACAACTTTTTTGGAATTTAATTGGAAAAATCGAATGATTAAATAATCTATTCACAACTTCAAATGGTTACGAGTATAGTCATAAGATATCGGTGGATTACATGTTTTTATTCCCAAATAAGATGGAATAAATCAATACCTTGAAATAGAAACCAATACCTTGGCTTTGTTGGAGCATACTTTCTTATTATTTCATTTATATTTATAATAGATAATTGATTTGGAATTATTTCCTACAAATTACATAACAATCGTGTGTGTTATCTTGCTCATTTACTTGCTTTCAATATAAAGATTCAGAAACTTGGATGTTTACTTTGTGATTTCGTACTGGAGCTCTCTTAAGGGACATGCTTACTCAACTTTGCTCTAAGAGGAATTGAACATAGCAGGTCAAATATTATGTCAGCCTTTCCCATCCTCGACCCAAAGAAAAATGGGGAACGTCGTTTTTTTTCCTTTTTCTTTAGGTGCTACTGCTGGTGACTTTTTTACATAGAAATAATTGGTCCAGCATTTTAAGCAATTTATTCCTTTAATTTCATCAAAATGTAGGTCGAAAGTGTGTGTGTGTATGTGTGTAGGATAAAACTATAATGTAATGGCTGGCTTATATGCTAGGTGAACTTCCTGGTTTATCATCATAATTCATAATCCAAGTTCATAAGTTTGTGACAGTGCTGAGATTATAAATTATCAAAATTATTCAATGGATCCATAAAGACTATATTAATCGACAGTTCATTTTTATTTTTATAATTTTTTTCCAAAACATTCTTGCTTCTTGAAATTCTCAAGTAATAATCGTCTGAGATTAAGGTTGTAATATTTTCCTGACTTGTAACTTTATAATTTTGTACTTATTCGAAGTACAAGATGATTTATTAAATTTTGTAATCATTGTGCTATTGAAATGCTTTTACACTATTGAAATGCAAACGACGTTCATATAGTTACAATTGATGTAAATGCAATCAATCTAATGACGATATATATTTTCTTCCTTCTGAAACAAAGTGTTTAAGATCGTTGTGGTACAAAAATGTATTAATTTTAATTACGAAATTGAAGTCGTTCTTGAAGCACAAAACGATATAAATGTCGTTCAAATAAAAAAATGTAGAGTGAATAACATAACGATATTGAAACCGTTCCTGTAAAAAAAAACGATTTCTATATCGTTTTAGTATGAAATACACACTGCTTAACTTATTTTGGTAATGACATCAAAGTCGTTATGACTATACATAAACGATATATAAGTCGTTCTAGTACAAAAATGCATTCATTCTAAGAATGATATGGAAGTCGTTCCTGAAAGTCAAAACGATATAGATGTCCTTCCAATAAAAAAGTGCACTGAACAACGTAACGATATTGAAGGCATGACGGATAGTTGTGGATGGTCAAATCTACTTTTAGCTAGAACGATATAATTATCGTTTTATATGAAAAGAAATGGTATCTATATCGTTATACTTGTAATTTAAATTGAAACAATTTCAAACTATTCAAATTTGTACTAAAACGATATAAATGTCGTTACTTTATTTGTGATTTTATGCATAACGATATCAATATCGTTTCAATACAATTTTGACGACGTTGATATCGTTTTAGTTTAAATCATAACTAAAACTACACGCATATTGTTTCAGTTAAAATAAAACGATACTTATATCGTTTTTGCTAAAAATAACGATTCGACCGTCCACGACCACCGAACATGCATCTAACATATGTAGGATGATCAAAATAGATAATCAAGTGGGTTCGATCTCCCTTTAAAGAAACTATGAGAACATTTTTGCTCTCATGATTGTATACCATCTTCAAACTATTTCGACAGAAAGTATTTTCGTTTGCTCTTTCCAAATCATTCGAGTGGTATCAACCCACTTGATGACCTCTTTCGATCGTCCTATGTATCCTAAAGGTATGATGGGTGGTTGTGGACGGCCGAATCGTTATTTTTATCCAGAACGATATAATTATCGTTTTATATGAAAAGAAACGATATCTACGTCGTTATACTTGTGATTTCAATTGGAACGATTTCAAACTCGTCAAATTTGTACTAAAACGATATGAATGTTGTTACTTTATTTATGATTTTGATACATAACGATATCAATATCGTTTCAATACAATTTTGACGACGTTGATATCGTTTTAGTTTAAATCATTACTAAAACTACACGCATATCGTTTCAGTTAAAATAAAATGATACTTATATCGTTTTTGCTAAAAATAATGATTCGACCGTCCACGACCACCGAACATGCATCTGACATATGTAGGATGATCAAAATAGGTAATCAAGTGGGTTCGATCTCCATTAAAAGAAACTATGAGAACATTTTTGTTCTCATGATTGTATACCATCTTCAAACTATTCAGATAGAAACTATTTTCGTTTGCTCTTTCCAAGTCATTCGAGTGGTATTAACCCACTTGATGACCTCTTTCGATCGTCCTACGTATCCTAAAGGTATGATGGATGGTTGTAGACGGTCGAATCGTTATTTTTATCCAAAACGATATAATTATCGTTTTATATGAAAAGAAACGATATCTACGTCGTTATACTTGTGATTTGAATTGGAACGATTTCAAACTCGTCAAATTTGTACTAAAACTATATGAATATCGTTACTTTATTTGTGATTTTGATACATAACGATATCAATATCGTTTCAATACAATTTTAGCGACGTTGATATCGTTTTAGTTTAAATCATAACTAAAACTACACGCATATCGTTTCATTTAAAATAAAACGATACTTTTATCGTTTTTGCTAAAAATAATGATTAGACCGTCCACGACACCAGACATGCATCTGACATATGTAGGATAATCAAAATAGATAATTAAGTGGGTTCGATCTCCCTCGAAAGAAACTATGAGAACATTTTTATTCTCATGATTGTATACCACCTTCGAACTATTCTGACAGAAGTATCTTCGTTTGCTCTTTCTAAGTCATTCGAGTGGTATCAATCCATTTGATAACATCTTTTGATCGTCCTATGTATGTTGAAAGCATGACGGATGGTTGTGAACGGTCGAATCGTTATTTTTAACTAGAACGATATAATTATTATTTTATATGAAAAGAAACGATATCTACGCCATTATACTTGTGAATTGAATTGGAACGATTTCAAACTCGTCAAATTTGTACTAAAACGATATGAATGTCATTACTTTATTTGTGATTTTGACACTTAACGATATCATTATTGTTTCAATACAAGTTTGATAATGTTGATATCATTTTAACTTAAATCATAACTAAAACTACGTACATATCGTTTCAGTTAAAATAAAAAGACAATTATATCGTTTATGCTAAAAATAACGATTCGACTGTCTATGACCACCAGTCATGCATCTGGTATATGTAGGATGATAAAAATAGATAATCAAGTGGGTTCAATCTCCCTCAAAAGAAACTATGAGAACATTTTTATTCTAATGAAAATAAATGATATCTATGTCATTATCATTGTGATTTGAATTGGAATGATTTCAAACTTATTAAATTTGTACTATGACGATTTGAATGTCGTTGTCTTATTTTGTGGGTTTGATACATAATGATACTATTAT
>NC_036244.1:7402991-7427388 GCF_002742605.1 Olea europaea var. sylvestris | reverse complement strand
CTTTTTATTAAAATCTAATTATTGGACTTTAAATAAGATATAAATTTAAAAAATATTTTTTTGTCCATTCTTTTTTCAAAATATAACTATAAAATTTATTTTAAAAAATTTTGTGTGTTATAATATGTGTCTAATGAATAAATGACTCAATAATTATTTTCGTCTAGTTGTTAGGTTGTGGTTAATGTTAAAACTTTGGTTGCACTGGAGATCAATTACGAAAAAGAGATGACCTGAAATTTAAAAAGAAGAGTTTGAATTCTAAGGAGAAGATGATTTTGAAGAGGAAGATTTTTTGAATTTAAAGGAAAGGAATGTTGTATGTGTTAGAACATGAATGCATAGTTATTAGAGCCAACCCGATGATCAACTAAAAAAAATTACCGGGTTAATGGTTCAATCGGTGGGTTATTGTTAAATTTTAATTTTAATTAAATTTTATTTTTGAAGTGAGAATAAAACAATTTTTTGAAATGTAATATATATATTTTGCTCATAGGAAACAAAGAACCATCATTTGCCATAATGATTGTGGAGTTAAAATATTTTCTTGAATTCCAAGGTTCAAGTCATGGCTCCAACAAATTTAAAAAAAACTCCAATTTCTTCTTCATTTTTGTTTTACAAGTTAAGGGTAAAGAAGTCTTTTGACACTTTTAAATAATTAAAACTCCTTTTATTTTTATAAATTTGGTCAAAGGCCAATTGAACAAAATGTACATTAAGGCCCTGTTTGGCACTCATTTTTATCAAAATATATTTTTCTCTCTCTTTTTTTCAACAACACATTTTTTATTAAAATAATATTACACGTAAATCAAAAACTTTTTCTTATTTTTCAACCATATATTTCCCATCAATTTACTATTCAAAAATACATTTTCACCTAAAAATTCCTACCAAACACCCTCTAAATTGGCCTCCCCAACTCATTTCCCCAATAAAAATGCATAAATTTAAAAATAGCACCTTCTTCCTCATTTTCGTCGCCAATCTTATTCCCTCACCAAAAAACACGCACAAACACACACTGAGAAGGGTTTTGCTTTCTGTAAGTTCTGACAGTTAATGAAAATGGCGAATTCGCTGCAAGCATCGACTCGGCCGTGAATTCTGGAAGTCGTACCTCTTGCGGTCGTTATTCTCGTTGTTGCCCATGTCCTTGCTTTGGTTAGAACCCACCTCAAATTCAAATCTTTTTTTATCTAGCAAAATGATTCATTAAATTGAAGTCTCCATTTTATGTGTTTATCTGTGTGCGTACAGGTTTACTGGATTTACAAGCTAGCAACTGAGAAGCAGCCAACGAGAAGGAAAACGCACTAACCGAGTTCATCATTTTTTAGTAATAAAAAGGTAAAAATCCTAGATTAATTAATTTTACTTTTTGATTGCTACCCTCTGATTTTCAATTTTCTCAATTAATGTGAATTATGAAACTTTAGCTATATATGCCTACCTTGAATTTAAATATTACTGTTAATTGGTTTGCCCTTTTACTTGCTTCTTGTTTGTTTGTGCTCTATGATTAGCTCAAAATATATTTTTGATAATTCTATCGAAGATTGTTTGTTTTTTGGTTTTGTTTTCATGAAGGATCATAAATAAATCAGTTGGAAAATGGATTCGAGAATGTTGGATCAATTAATGTTGGCATAATTATTAAGTGTTTCTGGGCAGGGTCTGGTTCCGAATAATACGAATAAAACCAAGAATTACAGGGTAAATGGAACCTTTGTGTCCAACTTTATTTATGGAACTGAACTGAATCATAATAAATTTTTTTCAATGCTATAAACAACATATTATTAATCTAACAAAAAATAGGTTTCTTACAAAATAAAAAAGATAGTCCAAATTGTAAAATAGAACTAACTAGCTGTCTAATAAAATTCATTCACAATTTATACAAATGACCAAAAAGAAAATAATATAATACTAAAACAGGTGGATTTCCTTTCCATCCCTTTGATTTCTTCACTCCAGGCCATCAAATCCACATAAAAAATGAAATATGAAATACTAATTAAAAGTAATAGAAATAAAATATTTTTGTGTGATATTACTAGTACATATGACCTTCAACCATTTAATCATCAAATGCTTGGCTTGTCACATTTAAGAAACTCTACAAGATATAATTGAAAAAGTACAATTAAAACAAGAGTAATGCAATTTTGTCCCACTGGAGATGCAACCTCAATTTAGGTGGCGCTAATGTGGCATTAATTGATAGGTAGAATTAAATGACTAATTTAATTTACCTTTTATTTAACTAATCACCCATTGCCACTTAAACCAGGGTTGCAACCACAGTGGGGCTACATAGCATTATTCTTAAAGCAAACATAAATAAATTAAAACTTGTACAAATAATAAGATTTAAAATGGATAATTATAATATATCTTTTATTACCTGTCTCAATTTGCTCATAGAACTCCATTTCTTCAATGAAAACTCTATCTTGGGGAACTCTCAAAATTATGGATTCTTCCCATAGCAAGTTTTATGTACAAATTAAGGCCTCAATACTAGTACTGCCCAAATTCAAGTAAGAATCCCTGCCCCTACACCTCGAAGGCTTTGATCATGGATATTGCGAGACGTGTTCGGTTTAAACTAGGGGCAACTTGATCCTTTACTGCCTCGCCACCTACCTTAAATTACATGGTGAGTTTCTTTCTTCCAATTGATGTGCATCCTGCCTAAGGTTTCTGTCAATTGCAACCCCGCCTGGGGCTGACGAGCTCGTGTGGATAAAATCATCAATTATTTCATTGTTTTGCAGTGACAAGACAACCCCATTACATATCCCTTCTCCCCTAACATCCAAACCTGTGCCCATTAGGACTTCATACCCTACACTGTCAACACGAGGAAGACCGTTTGCCGCATCATTTCCACCAAAATGAATTTATGAGTGGATCCACAATCATTTGACATCACCATCTCATGTGCAATCATCCTTTGACGTTCATATTCTTTGGGGGGAATCAAGCCCATCTTGGAATCAGGGGGTAGTTCCACCTAGTCCCCATAATTTTCATTTCTTCCTCATCGATTGCCTCTTAATTACCGTTGCACCTAATTTCTCTCCACAGATATTTAAGATGTGAAGCTTCTTCTGTTTACATTTGTGCCCTATCAAGTATTTCTCATCACATCTTAAGTAGAGGCCACCCTTTTCCCACTTTGCTTGAAGTTGTGCATCATTTGTAGGGTCATGGAAATTTTGGGATTGTCGATGTCTTTGGTGGAATTGGAGATATGGGTTTTTGGGATTCTCACCATCAAACACCGCCATGTTTGATTTCCATGGCCTTTGCTGTTGACAATTTTTTTCTGCATCTGTGCATATTTACTCCACAGCAACCAAGTCCCACACACCGCCTGCTTCTTGCCCCTGCAAACATAGGTGGATTAGAGGTCTAACAAAGTCCCATACCTTCAAAGTCGTGAAACAAGGGATGGCCACTAAAAGCCTGAAACTGTCTTATTACATTCTGATTGAGGGAGTTTGTGAACACTACCAAAAACAGTGTGTTCAGCGTTAACGAACTTGTCATGGTCCAACGACTTTCCTCTCATTGAAACCACGCCAAGGCCTCTCTGTCAAAACATACAGCCTATGCCTCGAGCTTTTCCTCATTCTACATCGAGTGCACAACAAAGAAACACTCATCTCTAAATATCTAACTATCGGGATTCTCACCATCAAACCCTTGTTTCACAACTTCAATTTCCTTGGCCTTTGATGGTGACAATTTTTCCCTGCATCTGTACGTCATAGCAACCAAGTCCCACACACTTCCTGAAACTGTTAGAGGTCTATCAAAGTCCCATACTTCAAAGTTGTGAAAAAAGGGTGGGCTACTAAAAGCCTGAAACTGCTTTGTTACATTTTGATTGAGGAATTTTGTGAACACTACTAAAAACACATACCACTTAAAAGTATCCTTGTTCCATTTGTTGGTCTTGTGTTGCCAAAGTTTTTGACAACCGGTGCTAGTATATAGATTCGAGAATTAACATCTTGCTTAATCTATTTTACGCTCTTTATATCAGTTATATTAATTTTTCTTTAGCTAGGTATCCTTTTCTCAGTAGCTTATGTTCATCTTCTTGGTGATGCAAATGATTCCAGTTATTGGAGGAAATAGGACACAAGACAGTTCTTCCTTCTGTGTTGAGACCTATCATTCAAATAGATGGGTAAATTAGAATGATATATAGTAAGTAAGAGCTGATTTGATCTTAAGATCTGTTTTTTTTTCCAATTTCTCTTCTTTTTGAATTAAGTATCCAAATGTTTAGGACCTACAGTGTTAGTCAGGTCTGCCATTGCTTTGGAGAAAGACAATATTCGTAGAGTTGAGTATTGTAATGGAGCCTGACTACCATTCATTGTTGGATTTTTATACAGTAAATATATTATGTGAAAAAATAACTAAGTAGATCAAGTGCCCAATTGGTAAAAAGTGTGGAATTTGTGTGGGAGGTCGGGGGGTTATTTTCCAACATTCATATCCAAAGATAGTTAAGTTAGGTGGTTTGTATCCTTCTAACAATCTAATGTTCGATTATTTTGTGGACGCGGTTATGTAACTGAAGATCTATCTTTCTCTGTCTCAGGGGATCCCTTTTTGAAATTATTCAATGATATGGATTCATGCAATGCCATACTGAAGGAGGTTACCAAAGTTATCATATACCTTTTTGTTGCTGTGGTTACCTTTTGAGCTCCATCACTGTTTTTTAGAGGGTTCATGTAGAATTTGTTGATAAATGTCAACCACATGATGTCTTCCTCATAATTTTCTTAATGATTATAACAGTCCTGTGCTTGTTAACTCTCGATGTGTAATTCTACGTAAAACCATTCTTTCTGAAGGGATACTGGAAAATGAAGTCCCAATTTTAGCTGCTCATGAGTTTCCCGTGCTTTAGTTGACTTGATCGTTAAGTTGCACGACCCATTTCTCCATGCATTCTTGGCAGAGGCAATTCAAGCAATTTGGGCCTTAGGCAAAATGATAAATGAGCATTTTTGAGAATGATAATAAAAAAACAATAAAGCTTCTTGTGTACAGCCCCCTTACATGTGAAGGGGCTCACATGGATATTATATTTGTGGTCCCCCACATTGTGAGAGGGGTTTATGGATGTACATCAATAAATGCTGTACACACAACACAACTGATAAAAACAATTGGCGCAATGGTCGCTAGATGTATAATAGTTGATAACTTTGATTGAAATCAATGTGTGGGTGATTTAGATGGAAGTACACACTGCAGTACCATAGGGATTATCGATAAATTGGGGGACTTTAGATAGCAGCCTAAGTTGCCTTACACTTCACCTTGGGAACTTACCAATGTACATTTTTCGAAAGTGACATATCTTACCTTAAAAGGAGATTACTTTAATTCTACTTGAAGAATATTCAATTTTTATTTTTTATTTTTCTGGTATTCTTTATTCATGGAAGTGCTTAAAGTTAAAAAAATGTAATTATTCTGCTTGAAGTTATTTTTCTTGCAACTGCACGCGGTCCACTATGGCTTCAATTAACTATGAGCAAGAAAAGGTGATTGGTTTGTTCTTAATTTGAATAATCTTTTGATTTTATTAGACGTTAAAAATAGATTAGTATTACTTTAAGTCTCCTCCTCGAATATGGTCTGTCTTAAACCATCACTTGAAGTTATCGAATGGATGTGGAACTGAGTTCGATATCAATCTCTATTAACTCAAGTTGCTAAATTGAGATAATAAGCATTAAGTAAGCCTCTACAAAGTTGATTAGTGAATAAGCAAGGCACTCTACCTTTAGAACCTTTTTGACATGATTTTTGAGAAGTTAAAAAGAACTTTTGAAATTCAAAAGTTACTTTGGATTCATTTGGTTTATTTTATAAAAATGTTGCGCTTCCAAAAGAGGAAGATATTTGAAAATTTGATTTTTACACACTAACTCCTGTTTGGCAATCATTATTTCAGAACTCTTTAATTTGTATACTCATTTTGAACTAAATATTTATACAATAAAATATTTTGCTTGTAAATTTAAAATTTTTTCCTACATTTCAATTCTTTGAAAAAATAACTATTTGAAACTCTATTTTCTCAAAATAATGGCCATCAAATAGGGTTAAGTAACGTAGCTATCTTAAAAAGCTGTTCTACAAAAAAATAAAAACAATAGAAGAAGTCCTACCAAATTATGAATGCTTGATCACATTTCAAAGTGCTTTCGACTACGGTTGCCTCTAAAATCACTAGCATATACCGGAACTTTCCATGGGGAGTCAAAAATTCATTGGTTGCTTGGAACAACATTTGCCTACCAAAACATGAAGAAGGACTTGAGTTTATAGATATTAAAAGTTGGAATTGCACTCCAAAATTCTTTGGAACATCCATTGCAAAAACGATACCCTTCGGGTAAAATGGGTCAATCAAGTATATCTTCAAGGGATGAACATTTAGGAGCAGATGGCAAAAAAATGTGATTCTCCTTTACTGAAAAAGTGCTCGAAATGAGGGGCCAAATCAGGGGGCCTAAATGCAAAGTTCAAGTTGGTGTAGACAGGCTGTGCGGTTGGACGAAGGCAGGCAGTTTCAACGTTAAGGTTGCCTATGAATTTTTCAGGCTAAGGGATGCAAAGGTAGTATGGGCAGATACGATTTGGAACATTTCCATCATCCCTAAACATGCATTCATTAATTGGTTAGAAGTTAAGTCTAGACTACTAACCAAGGATAAGATTCAAAATTCGGAATTGGACGGAAGATGTTCATTTTGTGGAGAAATGGAGGAAATAGCACTGCACTTATTTTTTTTATCCGTTTAGCAGTTCCATTTAGGGACAGATTCGTAGTAAGTTGGCCATGAGATGCACTATGTTCACCTCACCAAGCGCATTGAAATGGATTTAAAAGGAAGCACTGGGATCAACTTGGCAAAGCAAAGTTAAACAAAATGCACTTGCTACTTCCTTTTACTACATTTGGATGGCGAGGATTATGATGATTTTTGAGAATCTTAGACCACAAGTTGATTGCATTGTAAGACGAATTATAACACACGAATACAAAACTACGTTTACTTTGTATTCACATATTTTAATTTATTTTGAGTTCTTTGAGTCATTGGCTTATTATCTTTCGTACATCTTTTTATTTTGTTTGCTCGGCAATAATTAGAGTACTTGTAATTGTCACTTCATCTTGTTTGTCTGGATATGCCCACTATACTTGTAAATGAGTTTTGATCAGTAGATTTTACATTTACGGGTTAAAAAAAATAAAAATAAAAATCCCATCTCTCATAAAATTGTAGTTGTCCACTTCACACAAACACATGCTTTGACAACGTATTCAAACTCAAAACAGGCACTTTAGCGTGCTAAGATCTACACTTAAGTTTCAATTGTTTTATTGTCGTTAATTATTTCATTTTGACTTCCAATATTTCTATCTCCACTATTAAAGTAACAAACATTTTATTAATGATCGTCGATTGTGAAATTTCTACCTCTGCAACTTCTTGGAAGGATCCATATTAAGTCAATCCAAAACGTTCCAAATGTAACATACAAACTCTTAGTTTATAATAAATTTATTAATCGTTCATAATTTCATAACTGACAATGACAACACTACCGCAAGCCATATCGTGACCTAACACAAGTAACATTAAACTTGTACCCCAATGAACATAATTATTTATTTATTTATTATTTTTTTTACAAGGTGTCCAATTCTTGACTAATTCTTGGGTCTGTGATCCGGCTCCTCTTCACACAGTCCAGTTAATCGCGAGATGTGCCTCCAACTAGCCAGGGTCCGAGCCCTCCCCAACTTGATCTGCCAAAGTGCTTAGCAAGCCAATTCAAGTTGCACATTGCCTTCCAAGAATAATCCTCGCCTTCCAAGATTTCTCTTGCCTTTCAAAAATAAATCCTTACCTTTCAAGAGCCCCATGAATCGAACTCACGACCTCTGATCTGCCAGCATTGAAAGAGCCCGTCCTTTGTCATTGGAGAAGTGCTCGGGGGGGCTAATTTTTATTTTTTTAATGCTACGTTTTGTATAGTGTGAATGCTTGTTAAAATCCGAGTGTATTTTTTGTTTTCTTTTGCAAGTTTGAGCCATGGACCATTTGGCCTCACACTAGAGTTGCCCAACAAATCCGCAATATAAACAATTAAATAATAAAAGGAACCCTATAAAAATCTTGTAACATATCTTGGTGGATTGATACCTTCTTTTGGTTATATTCGACTCTCGATTTGACTTTTCTTTTTATCTTGAAATTACATTTATGAGTGAATTATGAATAAATTTCGAGAAAAAATTTCACGTTCTTCGAATTTTATGCATTGTGTCACTTATTATATATATAGAAATTGTTTTTTTTTTTTTCATATTTTTTTGACATGATGTGAAAATTTTGGAGATTTCTTTTCTTTGTTATTTGATTAACAATTTTACAGAATAATGAAAAACACGTGATTTGAAAGTGTGCTCAATTTTTTATATGGCACGCCGAAAGCCAGTATGGGCGTCAAAGTCCAACAAAGGAAAAATTGCAGTGTTGATCCCAATATATAGACATTATTGAAACTTGATCCTTCATGTATTTTTCTTGGCATAGTAGTTCCATAGCTCTTGAATTTTGTCACAATTCACATTTTTTTTTTTTTGGGGGTAAAAAAATCTATTAGAATGGCAGTATAATACATGAAGCATTATTGTATGTTGATGCTTTCTCTTTTGAAAACATGACTAAACCCGACTAGAAGTTGAAGTGTCCTTTGAAATTCAACAAAAACCTTGAAAGTAGAATAATAAGTTTCTAGGTACGTGACATTGTGACTTGAGTGCATTGTTTCCCTTAGACGATATTTGCCTCAATTATGGCCTCACTACTACAATGGATAGATACTGTTGGCATATTTTAGGCCAAATACAATTTTCCATCAATATTTTCTTAACCATTCTACTTCTTTACTACAAGATGCAGGAGCAATTAATTCAGTTGTTGTAATAGATTATGTCATACAAGTTTTCTTTTACGAACCCCATGATATAGCACGACCACCAAGTGTGAATATCCAACCACAACGATGCATTATGTCGTCTATCATCTAACTAGTATCTATAAATCATTCTAAAACTAGATGATAACCTTATACTATAATATATAGCTCATCTTCAATATTTTAAGACTCGATAAATTGCTTTCTAGCATATTTGACTTGGATTACTTTATACCTACTTAGTTTTCCAATAGAAAAATGCTATGTCCAATATAGTAAATGTCATCGCATACATGAGGCATTTAATGACTTGTTCTTTAAGTGTTAGAATAAAATCTAATACTAGAGTCAAAATCGTGGTTACCGACTTGCAATCGTAATGATCAAACTTTCTCAATACCTTTGCATTGTAGTAAGATTGAGTAAGAATGACTTTTTCATCTTTTCTATGACTCATTTGATTCCCATTTTTATCAAAATGTATTTTTCTTTCTCTTCTTTTTAAGTTAAAATAATATTATACGTAAAAAAAAAAATTATTATTTATTTTTCATCCACATATTCTCAATCAATCTATTATTTTAAAATTCATTTTTTCAATAAAATGGGTGTCAAAAACCCGCCTAATGATTTTAATACATAAAATCACATTTGAAAATCTCATATATTTCGTATCAAAATTTTTAATACTTTCTAAGTCAAATTCAAAGATTAACATACATTTTTCATATAGGCACTGCTTGGTTTGAAACTCAATAAATTCGGACTATGATGTTTAAACTGATCAATTATTTTTATAGAATTCGGTAAATAAGTGAAATGTTATGATTTCTTAACCCAGACAAATCTTCAATATGGTTGCCCAATAATATTAACCTACAAAGGACAGAATAATGGTGGCTGCAATTCCACAAAGGAAGGGAGAAAGAAAGGGAGCAATGGTTCAACACAAAGTCACCAAGCATCGGTTGCCTTCTTTTCCTCTCTTTCAAAACACCATTTCTTCACAAACAATGAGCTAATATATATTGTTTTAGGGCAAGACGAAGGGGTGGACCAAACAATTTCTAGTTCTTGGAGTAGTTGTGACCAAAGTCTAGTTTTCGATAGGGAGCAACAAGATGTTGTTGTTACTGGGGGGAGTTGGTGTGCTTGTGCCTCGTGGTGGTTTAACCGAGATTTAATTAAGTGGCTAGAGAAATGATACTATTTTATTTATTTTATTCGTAAATAAGGGTATGAAAAGCCATTTTATAAAAAAAAAAAAAAAATTTTGACTTTGTAATAGTCCATGAATGGATTTTGTCCGTGATGACCAACTCCGAACAAAAACACTGCCCCTAAAACAAACAAGTTGGGGACTCTACGAGGCTAAGAAAATATGTTAGAGACGAAGTTGCAACAAGTCCTATAGATTGTGGACCAACAAAACAATTGTACTATATTATGGCTCTCTTGTAGTTCCCGAGAATATCAAGGGCACATGCATATCCGCCTCTTCCTTCCTTTAGCCCCACCACGGACCCCAATCCCCCACCACCACCTCTGAACTGCGGGCCTCACGAATCCCGGCGGAGATTCCAATTTCAGTGCAGAGAGAGAGACAAAAGTCTGTTAAACAAGGAAAAACCCAAAAAACCAAATAATGTGCCCGATAAAACACAAACAAAAGCACCACCACCACCGTAGCGCCACCGCGACCGCCACAGTGGAAGACTGGAGAGAGGAATCGATAAATGGGGGATCCTTAAAACACGTAGACCTCCAGAATGGATCCAATGGCTGGGCCTCGCCTCCGGGTGAAATATTCTCTCTCCGGGGACCCAATTACTTTGCCAAGAAATCCAAAGTGCCGGCAGGTGATTGGTTGCTGAACCCGGCCGGAGTTGACTGGCTACGATCCAATTCCAAGCTCGATCACGTTCTTTCCAGGCCCGATAACCGTGTAATGGCTGCTCTGAGAAGCTCGAAAACTCCGGACAAATCATCCAAAACCTTCATTGTCGCGGTAAATTTACAGGTTCCCGGCCGGGATAATCACAGTGCGGTATTTTACTTTTCCAGTAAAGTGGATGAGCCCATTAATCCAAATTCACTACTTCATCAATTCATTCATGGGTCTGATGCATTTAGGGATAGTAGATTCAAGATAGTGAATAAAATTGTGAAAGGACCTTGGCTTGTGAAAACTGCGGTGGGGAATTATTCCGCTTGCTTATTGGGTAAAGCTTTAAAATGTCATTACCATAGGGGACCAAATTATTTGGAAATAGATGTTGATATTGGTAGCTCAGCTATTGCCACAGCGATTTTGCGTCTTGCTTTGGGATGTGTCACCACGGTGACTGTCGACATGGGGTTTCTGGTAGAATCGCAATCTGAGGAGGAGTTGCCGGAGAGATTGTTTGGGGCGGTGAGGATTTGTCAAATGGAAATGAGTTCTGCAACCTTTGTTGATAGTGCTACGCCTTCCAGTAAAGTCTTGCCAATGAATAATGGAGGAAGTGAAAATGAAGATGATTAGAGGGGTTGTTATTACTCTGATTAAGTAAGTTTCTGAATTTTCATATTGGCAATGGTGCACAATGATCTGTTAAATTGAAATCCATTTTCAATGGAGAGTGATGGATGTGGATAATAACTGTTAGGTGAAACTGTTGCATTATTTTTCTGCACTTTGAAAATAATTTCTTTACTCTCAACTAGAGTTTATAATTCTAATTGCTGCTTAATTTTCCAGTCGCTGTGTGATAAAATGGTTTCAGATGGAAATGCAAGAAATTACTGGCATTGTTCTAATTCTGGAAGATAATATGTATATCGTGGTTTTGTAAATGGACTATGACATGCCATTTAAAGACTAATTTGGAATGCGAAATTTGTTTTCAGGAGCCAGTTCTTTCTATGATGCCATGATAAACTGGCATTTGCTTATGGTGTTTATTAATTATATGTCCTGGCCTATTTGTCTTGCTTGGTATGATCCGACATGCTTAGATAATAGAAATGACAAATTGCAGTATTATTGTCAGCCTTTCTTGGTTAAATATGTGTTAGAAGTTGGGAGGTCTTTAATGATTCTATCGGGAATGTTCTTAGTTGCAGAGGAAACCATAATCCTTTGTTAGTATCCTCACATTCTTCTGATAATATTTGGAAGAAAATTGTCTGGTCGCTTTTGAGTCGTGAGAACTTGCAATTGGATTGTTGGCAGAATAGTTTGCGGAATTCACCAATATTCTGAATTGTATGTCTCACTTTTGCTTGAAGGTGACAAGCCATTCTTTAGGAGTGATATGAATAAAGAGTTTTCGCAACTAGCATGGGAATGTACTTTGTAATTGACCTGAGTTTAAGTTAAACATTATTGATCCTAGCTTGCCTCTTACTACCAATTCAAGAAAGAAACCAAATGCGGCAACTGGCAATCAATATTCATATTATTGATCTTATGGGTGTGAGCCGAATTGTTACTCTTTAGTTCTGAATGTATTTTTGTTTGTTTTGTTGCTGTTTGGTTTTGAGTAAAGATTGGAATATGGGATTGGATTGATTAATTGATTGCGACGTGTTTTTTTCATTACTGTAAGGGATGTTTTAGCTTTGGTTGGATTAGGATTTGTCTGTTCATGGCCAAAATGTACTTTAATATCTTGTCTTGGACTAAAATTTAAGTTACAGAAATGAATTTGCATTCCTAGATTCTATACTTCTATCTTGCCCAGAAATGAATTTTCCTTTGCTGGCAAGATGTGTTTGTGCTGCTTGACTATATTGTAAAAATATCTATTGTTTGTAGTCCCCTTGAGCAATCAAATGGTCGATGAGATGTCATTTGTTTTGTAATTGTCTACTCGTGTTGAGGTACAAGCTGAGCACACTGTTCGGTATGGAGTCTTTTTGTGAACTTGGTTAGGGTCCTTGAGGATGAATATCGAACCTAAGGTGGCGCTATAGTGGTGGTGGTTGATGGTACAGAAGTTGGTCTTTGGAGGAAATTTGATGCTTGAATCAGTTGAAAGGTTCTTGAATTTTTAAATTTTTGTTGACAAAAATGCCGGTTTTGGTTGATCTGATTATTATAGAATTCATAATTTTTCAACCGCACAATTCTCATACTTTTGACAAAATTTGATGGTGCAAAAGTTGGTCTTTGGAGGAAATTTGATGCTTGAATCAGTCGAAAGGGTTCTTGAATTTTTAAATTTTTGTTGACAAAAATGCAGGTTTTGGTTGATCTGATTATTATAGAATTCATAATTTTTCAACCGCACAATTCTTGACAAAATTTACTAAAAATCTAATTTTTATCTAAACAAAACAGGTGCTCAGAGCTATAATTCTGAGTCAGTTAGTCTCAGATTCATATTGCTCGTGTGTGGTTCCGTGCCCGGCCTTGCATTTTTCTGCATTGGTCGTCTTGGGCTTTAGGTGTCCGTACAGGGTCATACCAAAATGTGAACTAAAATTGTATGAGTTGACTTGGTTCATGTAGGCCAATGTTAAAAATAATTATAATATTTTTAATAAGAATTAAACAAAAATATGTTCTTCTCAATTTTCTTTTTTCTTTTTCTTCTTCTTCTTTCTTTCTTTTTTTTTTTTCTTTTTTCAAGATCATTACTAAATATTTGTGTGTATGTTATAAATTATAAACAAGAAACTTAGATTAAGAACTTACCGAAATTCGATAATTAAATCTTGGCATTTGATTTCAAGTACTCGATGTCTTCAACCTTTATATCTTCTAAGGTGTTCTCCGAAGTTAAAAGTAGATAGGAGTGTGAGTACCTTTTATTAAAAACAAGAAGCCTAATTTTAAATTGAACAGACCAAGAAAAAAATAAATTTCTATTTTTTTCTACGAAAACGTGTCCCGTTTTTTCAATGGGGAATTTGGCTTGGCCTCCATGAGGCAGATATAAGTCATTCTCCAAGTCCAAGTCAAAGTAGATCTCAATCGATTAATTGTAAATGCAGTTATCGAACTTTAATTATAATTACCATTAAGTTCAAAACTTTTTCAAACTATCATAGGGAACTAATTGGACATGAATTATTCAACCTCCAATAATTAAATCATATCTAGTCGATATTAGACCACTGATATATATATATATATATATATATGTGTGTGTGTGTGTGTGTGTGTGTGTGTGTGTGTGTGTGTGTGTGTGTGTGTGAGCCACATTATTTTGATAATAATACATTTTTGAATAGTATACTGATGGGAAATATGTGGTTAAAAAATTAGAAATTTTTTTTGATTTGTGTGTAATATTATTTTATTGAAGAATGTATGGTTAAAATGATGTCAAATCACTGTTTAAGAATGCATTTTTTTGAAAAAATGTGGTTCAAACAGGCTATATATATATATAAACTTGTCCCATTGATTTAAATGAATACTCGATGATCAAGTGTAACTTAATTCTTCGAATGATCATGTTATGCCCCTGTTTGGCCCCCATTTTGCGAAAAAAATTAATGGGTGGAATAGTGTATTTTTGAAAAATGAGTGGTTGGAAAAGAAAGAAAAGTTTTTAATTTACGTGTAATATTATTTTATGGATAATTGTGTGATTGAAAATAAGAGAGAAAAATGAAATGTAATGAAATAAAAATTAAGGGGGGCTATATAATAAAACTTGACATGTGGTTATTTCAATACACTGGTGTAATAGTGTCATCTTTAACTATTTATATGATAAAGATAAATCACAAACCTGAACAATGAATTTGGCAACATACAACATTTCAGTACAAGGTGTCAGTCTTTTTACATTTGTTATTAACCAATTAATATTTATGATCAAAATATAAGTTGTATTACACTACGCTTCTTCATGCAAGCAAACAATTTATATTATTACAAATGATTGATAACTATATTTTAAATGGTTATTTATGCTTTTAATCTTGATAAATTACGATTTATTTGAGGGGATTTCTACCAAATTATTTGAATTGTAGGAAAATATAAAGGTCGAGCACAATTGATGCAAAAATGTGATGATTTTGAGCGTAATTGGAGATCAATTCGAGCACTTAAAGATCATCTGAGGTTGCAATCAATCAATTGAAAAAAGTCTTGGGATGCAATTGGATAAATTCACGAGATTAAGGACAAAAAATTGACAAGTGGAAAGTTTGTGGAGCAAAGTAGAAGTTTTGAAAAACTGGAGGATCAAATCGCAATAAAAGAGAAATGGGCCACGACAACCCGCAGCCATTGAATTTGGGAACAATACATAACTCCTATATATAAGAATTACATTTCGAAACTAACAAACTTGTAAAATTATTTCAAAATTCAGGTGTTAATTCTAATTAATAATATATTTTATATATAATTATTTGGAATTAATTATCTCGACCCAATTAATAGTATCCCCAAACACCACCCCCACACTACCAAATTAATAATTTTCAATCAATAATAGGGAAAAATTCATATCTCAGGTGTATTGTTTACACCAATTCAAAAATAAGATAAATAGTTTGAAATTTCAAAATTCAGGTTTATAATTAGTTAATTAAAAATATTTATTAATTAAAGATAATAAAATCACAATTACACGATTAATGATCACAAATTAATATTTATGGGTCACAAATTTATTTACTAGTTACATATCGTTAAATTAATTAGTCACAGATTATTTCGAAATCACAGAACAAAAATTTTGTATTCACAGATTATCAAATTTTAATGCTAGACCAAATCGTTGAGGTCACAAATTATTTTGTAGTCAAAGATTATCAAATTTTAAGGTCACAGACAAAATCGTTGGTCATATATAACAAACACTCCACTCCCGATCCCAATCCACCACAAATCATTAGTCACAGAGCAACCAAAATAATTGCTCACAATCACTATTACACCCCGCCCCCGCCACAACACCACCACAACGCCCACCAACAACAACCAAAACGACTACCATCCACGTCTCACCAACACAATCGGCTTCCACAAACAGTCAAACACAGATCTCCCATAATATCAACACAATCGCGCTGCAAATCCCACCACCAGCGACCATTGCACAGTAGTTCGAATCAAAAACCAAAAAAACCCCAAAAATCAACCACCAGATCCGTCACCCATGTCATTCCCACACACAAACCACCCGCCGCAAGAACCACCACCGAACCACTGCTATTCACCAAAACCACCACCAAATTTCCCCACTACAGAGGAGAAGACACCTCTACACAACGACTCCGGCTAAGTAGATCCAATCGAGGAGAACGAAATCACCCAAAAAAAAAAAACCAAACTCACACCCCAAATTTTCTCTTCTACTAGCGACCAAAAAACCCCACTCTACTCCCCAAATTTTTATCTACTGCGACAGGTACACTGCCAGGCAACGACATATCGCAAATTTTGCACGTACATCGCCAAACGATAGATCGCAATGTTGCACGTACTGTGCATGGTGCATTGCAGCATTACTCATGAGATGAGAGAGAGAACGTAGTGGGCGACGAGAGAGAGTGAGGAGAGAGAAGGGGGATGCTGTGAGTGATTCTATGAAGATTAGGATTTGGGTCGTGGGGCTGGTTGGTAAATATTAATATTTAATTATTAAATTAAAATCTAATCTGCATAGAAAACTATCCCACCTAGTTTTTGCACTAGGATCTTTAAATGCTTGGATTTTTGTAATTTCCTCTCAATAATAACCCACACCCACTCACCCACCCAAGCTACCTATAAAATTTTTTCAGCCCAATTAATAGTATCTCCAAACCTAACCCCCACACTACTAGATTAATAATATTCCAATCAATCATATCCCCCCACCCCATCTCCTATCCCTATCTATAAAATTTTTTCAGAAATTAAAAATATTTTTTTGGAGATTACACCCCTCACTTGGAACCACGCCCATTGACGCTATGCCACCTATCCTTCCTACCCATCCACCCCACTTCCATTTCAACCTTTAGAAAAATTTCAGAAATTTAAAACATTTTCTGAAAATTACACCCAACCCCATGGAACCACCACCACCAAACCCCACCCTGTAGAAATTTTCCTTTTTTTTTTTAATTTTTAAAATCTGTAGATTATACCCACCCACGGACTAATGGTGTTTTCTATGACAAAATCTATTGTTTGTAATCGTGCATGTGTTAGATATGACTAATGATGATAAAATTAGTCCTCGATGTGACCGTCTGTGATAGTTTAAATTGTGACTGTATGTAATTAAGTAATTAACATGTACTTATATTTCTATCTGTGACCAAATTTATCTTCAAAATGACTATTTGTGACTAGATTAATCTTAATCATTACAGTCAGTGATCAAGTTACAACAGATCACAGTTGACATAGATTTGGTCACAAACCAATCACAATAAACACATACTTGGTCATATAAGGTCTCTACAAATAAATTTGCACAACCACAATTCACTACAGTCATCACCACCATCACATTCAATGCACCACCACTACCACTTTCAACTCAAAATAACGACCAAAAATACTACTTTCACTAACTTGTGACTAACTGTGACTAAATTTGTCTTCAATAAAACTATCGATGACCAACTCAATCTAGTTTGTGATTGTATGTAACCAACTCATAGTTATCATAGATCTTGGTCATAGATAATCACAATGAAAATATATTTGGTCATACATGATTTTCATCGCCACCACCATTCATACAGCGCCACTTTTAACAACGTCAAGAACCAAACACGCACCACCTTACCATAGTCACATGCACTCCCAACAACAAAACTATCGTCGCCTACATAACCATCACCAACAAAACTACAGCCAACATATCAAAAAATCACCAACAAAACCACTACCAACAACAAAACACTCATAGATCTATTGTCTCCACTTTCTCATTGTCAGAGACTTCCTCAAACACAGCAATCGTCGTATCAATGGAAAAATAGCTATTAAAATTAGCCTCATCAATCATCACCACGGGCAATGGCCATTTCTGGGGACAAGATCTCTAGCGCAAAGATCGAGGATGACTATTTACTTCCAATTTGATCTAAAAGGCATAGCCAATGGAGGCGATGGAAGTGACATTGAGAGGGTGTTTGAGCCCTATTTTTATAAAAAATGCATTTTAGAATAATAAATTGATGGAAAATGTGTGGTTAAAAAATAAGGAAAATTTTCTTATTTACGTGCGATATTATTTTAATGAGAATATGTGGTTGAAAAGAAGAGAGAGAAAAATGTATTTTGAAAAAAAATGAAAATCAAATAGAGCCTGAAATCATCACGACTGGAGTCGTTGCTCGACATGACCCTCACCAATCGGCTTCGACGCTATTCGCAGGCAACGGCACATCGATTTTGCGAGCTCATTGCGTGTGTGAGTAGCGACGAGAGCTGCTAGGCGCATGGTTCTACTCTATCATGCGTAGTGACGTTGAAAATGAATGAGGTTGGGTAATGGGGTGGGTTGATGACGAATGCGTGAGAGAGAGAGAGAGAGAGAGAGAGAGAGAGAAAGAGAGTTTATTTAGAGATTTTGAAACGAAGGGTGCATTGGTTGGTGAGTGCGGTGAGGTGGCGTGGGGGTTGGGTGAGGTGAATATCTAGATTAGGTTTAATTAATTTTTTATTAATTATAATTATTAAAACTTAATTATCAACTGATTTATTAAATAAAAATTAATCCTCTTGTTTTTTGAAAATTAATCTTTAAAAGTAGGTTTCTAGGTAATTTACTAGTTGAATTTTACGTGGAAGTTGGAGGTGGCCTCGGGTTGTTGCGGCCTACTAGTGATCGGGTCCTATTGGGTAGTTTTTGCATTTTTTATTTTATTTTATTTTGATTTTTTTAGACTTTATTTTAGATGGAAGCTCTTATATGAGGTGTAATTACTATATAAAGATTTGATTACATGAGAAAATGGTTCCACATGCTTGAGAATTAGAAAAGTCACAGGGAAGCAAAATTTGAGGCAAGAAGAGGATCTTAGTGCAAGATTCATTCAATTTTCTACATCTCACTTTAATACTCGATTATGTACTCAGTAATTAGTCTTTTTTTTTTCCCATCAAGTATGAGTAGCTAATTTTTTGTTAGGAAGAACAATGTAGTTTATTTAAATTCCTTTAATTCAATTTTCAAGATTTTAGTTCTCAATTTCATGTGTGTTGATTTTATGTATGGTTGTCAATGCTTTGAATTATTTGACCAATTATTCAATGACATCGTGAATTTACAACAGTTGAGATGTGAGTTATAGGTTTAAATCACGTAATAAAATTTGAGAATTAGTATAAAAGCGTAGAGGTTCGTTTTTCTAGTTAATGCGGTCATTACATGGATTCTTAGAAATTTAAGGCATTTAACTAAAATGTATTTTGATTCATATAGAGATATGGAATTAACTTAGTTAAATAGAATTAATTTGAACTCGAGAGAGGTAAATTGGACACGTTAAAATAATTTGACCAAACATTATATTAAATTAAGTATCTTGATCAGCGAATTAAAGAATATTGATAAATGAAATTGTATGCCTTAATATCTCCTTCATATTCAAAACCCTAATTCAATTTTTGTGTGCATCCGATAACTTTCAAATAGTTAGTATAATTTAGATAAGCAATCACCAAATCATAATTTATTTTTCATCAAAGAGAAGTTAGAGGTAATAAATTAAGAATAAGTAATAGTCTATGTTAAAACGATTATCCGGACTCAAAGGTCCATCATATTACTTGTTTGATATTGGACATTTACGATAGGAAAAGCACAAAAATGATTATTGACAGTTTTATTAAAATGTTAAATACTAAATAAATGCAATAAAACAAAAGAAATAAAGCAACAATTTGTATTACTTGCAGGAATGATAACATTCAAGTAGTTATTATAATTTAGATAACAAATTACCAAATAATAATTTATTTTTCGCATAATGGAAATTAGAAATAAATAATAGTCTACAAAGAAACAATTATCAGGACTCACAGGTCCATTATATTACTTGTTTGATATTGTACACTTGTGATAGGATAAACGCAACAACGATCACTGACAATTTAATTAAAATATTAAATAAATGCAATAACACAAAAGTAAATAAAACAACAATTTATTTGTCATGAATATTATTATATCACAACAAAATATAATATATGAGCACACCCAACACATTCGACTTGGTATTGCAAAACTAATGTTCGACTGACAGTAGCATCGTTGACCCTTATACATGATTGGGATGCGATTTTGAATAGTCGTACATTTTGTTCATACATTTCCTTACAATCGAGATACCAAGATCAACTTATCATAGAGTTGCGATTTTTTTCCGAATCTGTCGTGTCTAGGAGAAAAATTGGATAAAATCTTGAACCTGAATAATTATGCAGGCATCTCAAATGGCGAATATCAAATCTAAACTTGGATTGATTTTGAAGAAAAGAGCAATTTTCCTGCTTACATCCATGACACAAAAGCTTAACTTATACCTATACTTTATCAGAAAATTTCTTTCGACACTTGCATATTTCTTTGACTGAATCTTTTCTGTCTAAATTTATTGTCACACACTCTATTAATTTCTTTCTGTGGATGTATGCATATGTTCTTTAACATCCTCCAGGTGCAAATCCTAACTTTCCTCCTGCAACGTCATACACCACCTCCAGCGTCGTCTGCTGGACGTTTCCGAGAATGCCCACATCCGAGGCATCACTGTTTGCCGCGAATGCCAAGCACACACGGGACGAGTTAATAACAATAAGTATTCCCGAAGGCGCTAAATCCACTTTCACATTGCCACCGAAGGTAAAACTGATCTTTGGAATGCTTATTGTGGTATATTTGCTAAGATCATAGCACGTATCCAGTATCGAGTAGGCCGGTACACTGGGATACTTTTTCATCTGTTTCTTGAACTCAGTGCTCAAAGCTTTATAGGCTGCAGGGGGGAGTCGAGTTATGACTGTCCCGGAGTCTATGATTGTGCCTGGAGTCTTGAATACGGATGGTCTAATAGACAACTGAGTCGTGCCTACACTGATTCCTACAATGTCGATGAAATAGAATGATGTACCCCGTGATGCAGCAAAAGTGGTGAATTTCACATTGCTTGAAACTCCACTCTTTCCAAATGTCAAGTGTCCAGTTGAGGATGATGATGATGGGAGACAATAGGAGAAGTATTTTCCATATCTTTGCGCCGTTTGGGATACGAAAGAAAGAGAGTCCCGGCCAAGTCCTAATAAGCCTGCCGTGTTTCCAAACAGGCCTTGGTTGTTTTGGCCACAACCAAAGTAGAATTTTGGAACTAAATCTGATGATGATATGGTCAATGTGTCTTGACTAAAGAACCCTATAGAGAATGATTGGTCACCATATTGTATGCCATACACACATGTTTTGGTGGAGCAACTGGGGTCGTTTCCGGTGGTCGTGGAGAGTTGAGAACATTGAGTCGAACTACACGAGACATTTGAATATGTGGTCGATGCAATCGGGTTGAAAATTGGATCTTGCTGTTTATAGCAAACGCGCGCACATGGTTGACATTGAGTCCATGTTAGGTCACTGCCAGTGTCAAAAATCAAGGATAGCGATTTCTTGGGTGTTCCAAGGCCAAGGGTTACAATGTAGTTTCCCGAGCCAAGTGCTCGACCAGATTGCACCGGAAGGGCTGCCTTCTTATCCTTAACTTTGTCCATCTCTGCATTGAGATTGATCTTATGCTGGATCGAGTCAACCCGAGATTGGTCATGGGTGAGTATCTCATCGAGGGATGGGGTGGCATTGTCTTGGCTGTGCTTGGAACATGGACCATGCCTGTGGAAAACTTTCAATGTGGATGGCCTCTTGCTGTGACCTGGTATTAGTGCATGATCAATTAGGAATAATTTTCCTAATAATATGTTATAATGATGCAAATTAACATCATATCGATTCTTATTAAAGAAAGACGAAAACTGAAGTTGTTCAAATATGCATAGATTAATGAAATGGTATTTACCTAATTGAGTGTGCTACCAACAAATTGTTACATTGCGCTTTCCGGTTAAAACAAGGAAAATATATAAATATGTTTGAGCCATATTCTTTGAAAAAAATATATTTTAAATAGTGATTTGATATCATTTCATCACACATTTTTCAATATAAAATATTACACATAAATTCAAAACTTTTTCTTACGTTTAAACCACGTATTTCTCATCAATACACTATTCAAAAATGTATTTTTTATGAAAATAATGTGGCTCAAACAAGGGCAAAGTCAATGGATTAGTTTAGCCATGGATATCTAAAATGGTTAAATAATGGTTTAGTGGGGTCTTCTCTAGTTAATAATTGATCAAAGGAAAAGTACTAAAGAAGCAGAACCATTACCACATTTTCTAATACTTCTTGTTTCTTGCCTTTTTTTCAATAAGTGATTGCTTCTAAAAGTAGGACAAGAAATTATTATTATTATTATTATTTTTTAAAATTAGGAGGATATAAGCCAAGGCTTTAGGAAACAAATTGAAACTTCATGTTCGAAAATCGTAGTCGATATAATAACAAATCGAAACTTCATGTTCGAAAATCGTAGTCGATATAATAACAAATCGAAACTTCATGTTCGAAAATCGTAGTCGATATAATAACAAATCGAAACTTCATGTTCGAAAATCGTAGTCGATATAATAACAAATCGAAACTTCATGTTCGAAAATCGTAGTCGATATAATTGAACAATAAATGTTTAATTTTTATTTTTTAATACTGTTCAATACTATAGAGTTTAGTTTAAGAAGCTTTTAAATGCACTAAAGTTCCAATAGCGGAGGTCTGGGCAGATGGCATAACAAAAGGTGATTTTGAGATGCAGTACCACGCCACCCCACGCTGGCCCCCAATCCCTACTCCTAATCCTATCATTACTGGCTAAAGGAAAGTAGGTTAGACTTTTACATTATTAAATATTATTAAAACGAAAGAAGTTAAAATTTTATTTATCGAAAAAAGGTTTAACTACAAACAATTTTTTATATGAGTAGATTGCTTGAAAGGAAGAATAATTGAAGATTGAGATTCGATATTTAGAGAATATATTTCCCATATATCGTAAATTCTATAATAAAAAGCAATGACCAATAATAATTAACATTTTCTTTGTAAATACTATAAAATTACTTATATGACTTGGTTTGAAATTTGATATCATGTTGCAATTTACTGAATTAAGCAATCTCTTATCAAAATTAAATTGTTGCAGAAGCCAACTGGATACTGGGATATTAGTTAGTGTAAAATTTGTAATTATTTGCAAATATTAAAGTACAAAAATCTTTATGGTAAATATGAAAGTTTAGTCATGCTTTAATGTTATTTTTTTATTAATACTTATATTCTCAAAAAGGGTCTTTTATAGGGTAAGAAAAGTAACTTTGCAAAAAAAAGAAAAAATAAAAAATAAAAAATAAAAAAGTAATTTAAAAGTAACTTATTCTGATTCTCAACCACGTGGTGTGTGAGAAAAATAGAAGCATAGTCTAGGGTAAATAACCATTAAACCCGATCTCCCGTGCCCTTAACATGTTCTTGATCGGAATCCTCCGACCAAAGTTTGACCCGACCCGATCCGATCCGACCCGACCCGACCCACAACACAACATCACATTATATATAAGAAAACTCGAATTAAAAATACTTATTTCAGTAATATCAATAAATAAACATGCATGCACAAGGTAGAGATATATATATAGAATTTGTATGTATAACCTTTGGTGGAGGGGCTGCAGACAGAAGCTGGCAGTAGAGAACTGATTTCAACAGTATGATAATGGCTTTCTATGGCTCTTCTTCCTTCAAAAGCATGGCTTCTAATCAGTAAAAATGACAGAAAAGAAAAGGAAATAAGCAGAAAATTGAAGAGAGGGGAAGAAATGAGAGAGGCCATCAAGAATTCAAAAAACTTTTGATTGTAAGTTTATTGCCAAACTACCATCATATATAGATGGAATTTCGAGCCTCCATGTCACCCAATATGATAAATTTATTCTTTAATTACTTACTTTTTATTTAAATATTAAGAAATATGATTAGTTATCTGGGAAAATTGACTGGGAGGTTTGTTTAGTGTAATTTTAATTTCTTAATTTTATTTATTTATTATTATTATTATTATTATTATTTATTTATTTATTTATTTTTATTTTTGTGTATTTACGAGTTTATGTGAGTTTTTGTGTATACAGAGGCTATATGGGAAGTTAGGTAGGTACAGCTCTCTTTTAGTTACACACCCCACTTTAGATAGAAAGGATACCCAGCCTTGTGATTTGATTTGACCTTATTCAAATTTCAAGAGCTTG
>NC_036244.1:7396161-7401506 GCF_002742605.1 Olea europaea var. sylvestris | reverse complement strand
TTATTATTATTATTATTATTATTATTATTATTATTATTATTATTATTATTTTGGAGACATACATGTACCTTCAAAATTTATGATTTTCATGATTTAGTTTTTTTTGCCAGTACTGTACTATGACCTCGTGAACAAATTTTTTGTAAAACTAATAGGGTGGTGAAATTTATGTTTTTGTTGTTATGGTTATTTTTATTCTTGTCCCTTTGCATTGTGTTAGAAGCTTCTCAAAACAAATCTCCAAGTCAAGGAGATAAGTGAGATGAAAGTTACAAATGGTCAAACAAAGTTGGTGTAGCTCCTCGATTATATTAAAATGGCTCAATTTTTCATACACTCTTTTACATACGTTCACACACATAAATTGGTGACTTTGAACCATTAGCTATTAGGTAATAGAGTTAGGAGTATTCCCAAAATTTAAAAAAAAAAAAAAAAAAAAGGGTTGAAAAGGGGTTTTCTGAGTGTAATCGATAAGCTCTCGTAGTCAACTAAAAATATATTTGGAAGTTGTTCATAAACTATTTAAATTATAAATAAATATAAATGAATTCTTAATAAATGGATAGTACTTGTAAATTTTATGAAATATGTGAAGAAAAATGATTTGATCAATTACAAATAATTTACAAATAGTATCCAAATAAGGGCTAAGACATACAACTATTCTGTGTTTTGGAAAGGTTCTAGCATATCACATCCAGTGTTAAGTTTAGGAAATTTATATATGTAATTTCGATTTTGCTCTGTTTATAAGATAAATAAATTGGGAATATAATTGTCATTAGTGTTTTTAAATGATCATGAAAGAAAGAGAGGTTAGAGAAGATAATGTGTTCGAGTTTTCTCTTTTAAACTTCTTTTCACATAGTGAATTATTATATGCCAAAAGAAAATGTAGTTTACATTGAAGCAAATTTCTATATATTTTGCACATTCTCATGTGTCTATTTTCTTTCTACGATTTTATTGCTCACAAATCGCAGTGGTATAAAATTTTAGTTTTCAATTTTCAACATCAAGAATATTGGGTCCTTGGTTATTGGGCAGATTAGGTAATTCTAAGAACAAGATAACCTTGCAATATTACTAACTAACATAAATAAAATTTTTATGAATTGTACATCTAAGGTTTGTTAGATTTAATTTTTTTGAAATAAATTTTATGAATTTTTTTAAAAAAAACAAAAGATTAAAAAGCGTAGAGAAATTATAACTACACCTACAAAATTATTTTATTAGAAAAATGTATGACTAAAAATGAGTTTAGAAAAAAGAGTTTCAAAGAATCTGTATCTTGAAGAAGCCTAATATTATGTAAACATGACGTTTATGCACATATACCTAGCTACCCATGTATGATCAAGATCACTTCATTGCTGATTCCGTCGATGGGGTTATATTTCTCCATTATGCCACCCAAAAAGCTGTATTTTAAAAATAAAATAAAATATGAAATCCTCTATTTTAAGGTTTGTTACCATCCAATGCTTAATGGTGACTTAAGTGTGATCCACTAACTAGAATTTAATTTAATTTAATATAACCTTTTCCACTTTCGATGAAAAAAATGATCTATGTTGTCAAACAATATTTACATATGACTAATAAATACCTGCTTGAAACCCTATCAAATAGCTTAATGAACTCACTTTGATAATTAGTTTATGGGCCTTGTTACTCCTTTTTCCTTGTGGGGAGAGTCAATATAATTCAAACATTTGGTCTAATCATTAGTCCTTGTTTGGTGAATATTAAGATTAGATTTTTAGACAGATTTAAATAAAAGTTCATGAAATGTATTGTCGAAAAGTTGGAAGTCCGATGAAATGTATGATTAAAATTAATTATTGACTTTAACTTAAATTAAAATCTAGATTTTAATATTTCTCAAACAGGGGCTTACCACTTACTAATTAATTATCTTTTAATGGTTCCATTACGGGATAATGGTGTTTGATTTTTGAGATTTAATTAAGTAGAGGCCTGCCCAACCCATTAGCGACACTATCTCCTCTCCTTGACCTTAAAAAGATTTTCTCAAAGTCAAGGAAAGAAGCCATTGCATGTACTCCAAGAAAAGTGCCCCTCTTAAATATTTAGGCAATTATTTATTTATTTTTTATTGTATCGAGTTGAAATTTGTTGTCCTAATTTATTTTTATTAATGCATATTTTACACTTCGAAATATAATATCTTAAAAATGGAAAGATGTTAAGATATAATATTCTAAAATATCAGAAAATGTATTGATGTCTTCCTGTTTATTAAGAAGAGATGATATGTTGAGAAAAAAAATGTATTGTGGAGATCGCCACTGAGACAAGTTTGTCACATCTGAACCGGTCTATTAATGACAAAACAACTAATAGTTGGACTTTTTGTGAATTAATTGGAATTAAATTCAAATGCAATCAGAGTTTTTACCTGTGGTATCAAAAAGAAGAAGTAAACTATGTCGTATTCTCGATACTATGTTTTATTCTCGATATATTTGGGTTGAATTACGTGAATCGTTTTTTTTTTCTACATTTAATGAAAAATCTAAAACACCCAAACTTTTATTTGTGCATTAATTGGAAGATCCAAATTGTTTCTGTTATATTTAATAGATGATTTAAAACAACTAAAGTTCTAATAACCTTCACAGACCAGATAAAATTTGTTAATAATTCAAATGTTTAAAATTGTGGACCATATAAATATGTTTGAATAAAGCAAAATTTTAAATTATATATTTCTGTTTAAAAAGATTTATGTTGACTTATTTGAAATACAATTGTTTTCACTTTTCATGTATCCTCTTGTTGGTTAGACGCACATAATCAACCCTAATGAAGTACAGTCTATGCCCTTGTTTGATTCTCATTTTGAGGGAAATAATACATTTTGAATAGTAGATTGATGAATAATGTATGATTAAAAATTAAAGAAAAGTTCTGAATTTCTGTATAATATTATTTTATTGAAAAATGTATACTAAAAAATGAGTTTTGAAAAAAATGAATTTTTGGAAGAATGAGAATCAAATGAGGGTTACATATTAATTAGTGGCTTTCGCTAGAAGTTCAAAAAAAAAATTTGTTTCTTTATATTAAAAAAAAAAAATCTTTATTCGTTATCCTGAATAATCTTGTTGCCCTTTTTTGTGAGGTTTAAAAAATTGATAGAAGACTAAATAAAATTCAATAATTACAAATTTTATAGGATCCACAACTTTTATTAACTTTACAATAATCCGCATACCAAATTTACTAACAATCTAAATTTTAGCTACACCATACAAGGTTTGTAGTACGTACGAATTAATCGAGCTATTTGTCGACCACACAAAGCTATGTTTTATGGAGGAAAATAACAAAAAATAAAAAAAAATCCAAATTTCCATGATTACAGATAATGGTTCTTCTACATGAAAAATATCATTATTTTTTTTTTCTTTTGAGTATTATTAATTGGAAGATGGAATATTTTTTTTCTGTTATATTTAATGGGCGATTTAAAACAACTAAATTTTTAATAACCCTCACAGAGTAGATAAAATCTGTTAGTATAGCAAATCTTTAAAATTGTAGACCAATATGCTTCAATAAGCAAAATTTTAAATTATCTCCTTGAATAATATTATTTGTAATCACTTATTATCGTAGTCATCCTACGTGACATACATATGACGGTTAGTGATTTGATATATGAGGCAAGAAAAAACTACCACATCAATACATTAAATTACAAATCATCATGTAAGATGTTACATAGGACGACTATTGCGCTCATATCTTTTTATTTAAAAAATATTCTACTTAATTGGAAATTGCAACAGATCCAAAAGAATTGATACTACTTATACTTGATTTATTAGACAATAAAAAATAGAGGCTTTTGAATATTATTCAAAATTCAGAAGAACTGCATGGGGGCCATTGAACGATGGAAAATTTTTTGGTCTTTTAGGATAAAGCTGCTTAAACAGGGTAGTTGACAGATTTTTTTTGACAAGTGTGTTGCGTTGGCGGCATCTGTATGTATTATTTCTTTAACTGTCTAATGAAATACTGTCATGTGCCCATGTTTTTAAATCATGTCAATGANAGTTGTGTCACTCACCAAAACCTCGAGTGATGTAGCATAATTTAAGCTTAAATTTCGCCATGTTAATTAAAAGAGAGAAAATATAAAGAAGATAAATTCTGAAAGCGCAACACACAATAGTCATCTTCACAAACCCCAAATTAAACCCAAATATGGGTTCGACAATTTTGGATATAGTATCCCAATTCAACCCAAGTATGGGTAATCCAAAGTGACACCATCTTCCGGGGCATGTAAAGGATAGCACCACACTCATTTTCAAAATTTAAGGCTTCGTTTGATTCCCATTTTTCTCAAAATGTATTTTTCTCTCTATTCTTTTGAATTATATATTCTTCATTAAAATAATATTACACGTAAATAAAAAAAATTTCATCCACACATTCTCTATCAATCTACTATTCTAAAATTCATTTTTCCTTAAAAATGGGTGTCAAACACCCTCTTAAACAAATAAATAATAAAATTATTGCAATCTTTAACTAAAAATAACTTATAGGGATCTTCAATTGAAAACTAAGTTAATTTTAGGCTTTAACTATTAAAAAAATAATTAACGTTAAATAGATTTTTCAATAAGATATTCATTTCTACAAGTTATTTTATTATAGACATCGTTTCATAGCAATGCTACTTAACTTTTCACGAAAAATATTTTCATCCATCGTCTCACATTTCCCATTTATGTTCCATGCAATTTGCAGAAATTGCAATGGATTAGTCGTTTTGTTTTGTTTTGTTTTGATTTTTTTTTTGGCTTTTTTTTGGCTTTTTTTTTTGTTTTTTTGCCTTTTTTTCCTACTTAAAAATAAGAAAAACAATATAATTTAAAAAAAATAATTCAATCAAATGCAATTTAAGTTGATTTTAGCTCACCTAGAGAATAGAGATGTTTACGTGGTCCCTGCCACAATTCTTAATCTTTGTTTTATTTTAATATTCATAGTGAAAATTAATTAATTAATTAATTAATTAATTAATTAATTTATTATTATTTTTTTTTAAGTATATGGAACGGCAAGATAGAAGATGTGATGCTTTAATCCCAGTCTGTTGCCATCCTATGCTCACCCAAACAAGTTGATCGATTGAAATATTATTTGTAAAGTTAGTCAATCACTCTCCTTAACTACGCAAAAAAGTACATATAAATCATAATTACTTATTGATATCTTAGGTTAAAATGTAAAAATCCAGACTAACGTACATCGGAGTCTGTAATTAATTAATTAATTACTTTATTTATTTATTT
>NC_036244.1:7374094-7389414 GCF_002742605.1 Olea europaea var. sylvestris | reverse complement strand
GACTTGGGGCCATAAAAAGGTCGCCCCATTTCACTTGAGCTGAACCTGAGCCTTGAATTTCGACTTGACTCGTTGACATCTCTACATATATATAAGACTCCACGTAGGGATGATAAAAATCCCCGCTCCGATGGGTTGGTGGGGTGGGGCGGGGTAGGGAGAGTATGCCCCGGCCCGAACCCGCCCATGAAGAGAAAACATAAAATAAGAAAATTTATATAAAAAAAATAAAAATAAATGGGGTGACAAATGGGACAAGCCGTCGCACCGCCCCCTCTAAGGCGAGGCAGGGTGCGAGGCGGGCCGGGGTCCCGTTGCCATTACTAGCTCCACGTTAATTTTGATATGAATGAGTAAATACTGATTTATATTATTTAAAAGTGGATTAACAAAATCTCTATTTCTAATTTTAAAGCATAAATTATGGGAAATGTTGCTCCCAATTAGGGCTAAATTCCCATCATTTGACTTAATTAGTGTACTAAATAATTTATTTGGTTTCTACTTATCTAGTCAATTAAGTTAAATAAAATTTAATTTGAAGAAAACACAAAATAAATTAACTATGTCTATAATTTACTTCATAGCTTGGTTCATACCTATTTAATATAAATCAATAGGCACGTTAAATGTCTAGGGCGTTCAAGGCACGTTCCACTGTAAAAAAATTAATCACGACAAATATAATTATCATAATTAAATTGTAAATGTAGCATTAATGCATTTGATCTAGAAGAAATGATATTCACAGCATATAAGAGCGAGGCATTACAATAAACAAAGAGGGTCAATCCGACGTGCTTCATTTGATTTGGTGTACACAACATCAATTTGTTTGCGTTAGTTAGCTTTGTTTGGCCCCCCATTTTCTTTTTCAAACTCATTATTAATCACACGTTTTATAGAATTCACAATTTTTATTAATGTTTTATCCACATATTTTACTAACTTTCATGAAAATTTATTAAAAATCTAATTTTTATCCAAACTAGATAGGGGACTAGACTTGGGGATTTGTCAAACACATAATTTTAACCAGTGTTCTTACTGGGTTAAAATATGCAATGTTCCTCTTTTTCTAGATAGTGAGGTCTGTGCCAGACTGTGGGATGAGAGGATCGGGGCAGTAGAAGATATTGGCATGGGCGGACCTTTGAAAACATGACATTCGGGTTTTTGTTGAACCTTTGCAAACTAATATTTATCTTTTACTTCAATATGAAAGATTACAAGCATTTTGTTTTATTGTGGCTTAAATGGATGGGTAAAATACCCCAAGTGACAATAAAATATTCTAGTTGTTTCCCACTTGCCCCTTAAGTTTAAAAAATGTTTCCAAGTTACTAATGAATTTACAAAAATCTCACATATGGACTCTGTCACTCGCTGATTGAAAAGTTAATGGACCCAATGATATGGCGGACGAAATTTCACATGTGACCTAGGACGTTAGTTGTGTCACTCACCAAAACCTCGAGTGATGTAGCATAATTTAAGCTTAAATTTCGCCATGTTAATTAAAAGAGAGAAAATAGAAAGAAGATAAATTCTGAAAGCGCAACACACAATAGTCATCTTCACAAACCCCAAATTAAACCCAAATATGGGTTCGACAATTTTGGATATAGTATCCCAATTCAACCCAAATATGGGTAATCCAAAGTGACACCATCTTCCGGGGCATGTAAAGGATAGCACCACACTCATTTTCAAAATTTAAGGCTTCGTTTGATTCCCATTTTTCTCATAATGTATTTTTCTCTCTATTCTTTTGAATTATATATTCTTCATTAAAATAATATTACACGTAAATAAAAAAAATTTCATCCACACATTCTCTATCAATCTACTATTCTAAAATTCATTTTTCCTTAAAAATGGGTGTCAAACACCCTCTTAAACAAATAAATAATAAAATTATTGCAATCTTTAACTAAAAATAACTTATAGGGATCTTCAATTGAAAACTAAGTTAATTTTAGGCTTTAACTATTAAAAAAATAATTAACGTTAAATAGATTTTTCAATAAGATATTCATTTCTACAAGTTATTTTATTATAGACATCGTTTCATAGCAATGCTACTTAACTTTTCACGAAAAATATTTTCATCCATCGTCTCACGTTTCCCATTTATGTTCCATGCAATTTGCAGAAATTGCAATGGATTAGTCGTTTTGTTTTGTTTTGTTTTGATTTTTTTTTTGGCTTTTTTGGCTTTTTTGTTTTTTGTTTTTTTTGCCTTTTTTTCCTACTTAAAAATAAGAAAAACAATATAATTTAAAAAAAATAATTCAATCAAATGCAATTTAAGTTGATTTTAGCTCACCTAGAGAATAGAGATGTTTACGTGGTCCCTGCCACAATTCTTAATCTTTGTTTTATTTTAATATTCATAGTGTAAATTAATTAATTAATTAATTAATTTATTATTATTATTTTTTTAAGTATATGGAACGGCAAGATAGAAGATGTGATGCTTTAATCCCAGTCTGTTGCCATCCTATGCTCACCCAAACAAGTTGATCGATTGAAATATTATTTGTAAAGTTAGTCAATCACTCTCCTTAACTACGCAAAAAAGTACATATAAATCATAATTACTTATTGATATCTTAGGTTAAAATGTAAAAATCCAGACTAACGTACATCGGAGTCTGTAATTAATTAATTAATTACTTTATTTATTTATTTTTTTTTTTTAAAATGCCATCTGAAGAAATTAGGACCCAATAAAAAGATGGTGATTAAGTGGTGTACAAGTTCGTTCTCTATTGAAACACGCACTCAAAAAATATTGTTCATTCTAAAATCGCAAGTCTGTCTCTAATTTCTCAGCAATTTATTTTGGAGTCGGGATGATTCGTCCCCATATCGTAAATGTATCGGTGCTGAATTGAGGAATTCTTTCCGGGTTATCATGTGGCCTCTTATAGAAACTAGAAAGGGTCATTGACTCATTGGTATACTGATCTTGATTTAGAAAGTATGCAGGGGCTTAAAGGATACAAGGTGCATTTCCCGGATCTTTAGTTCCTCCTTTCGAACTTTAAATTACAGTTTTATGTTCCAACTTCTTCATTTATAGCCGTTGCTTTGATACTGGGTGATGAGTTATCCAATTTCAAACTAGAGCACCATGCCGTTGATGGGATTTTTAACATGCTCACGGCCCTTATCAACCATGCAAGCAATAGTACGTGGACACGGAATCCTCGATAAGTCCCGTATTTGCCGTTCACGGGCATTCCCGCTATACTTTTCCAACAATGTCACCGAAGTGTGTAATACGGTTGCAAACAACATTTGTGACCATTTATCTAGTTTAGGTACCATCCCAAATAATAGCATGACAAGAAAGTTTGCCACAATAATTTTTACAAAAGAGATATAGCAAAGATAAGCAAGACATAAGCACGAGGTCGATAATGTTTCTTTTATTTACAATAAGAATACTGACCGAACAGTGGATCAATTTTATGGAGAAACACTACAGTACACAATTTTGATTCAAGTAGAGTTGAGGGGTATTTTTAGATGATTTTCTATTGGAAAATACAAAATAGTGAGTACTGCCTCAAAAACTATTTAACAACATTACATTGTTCATAAACCAACTATGATTCCCAGCAATCTCCAAACTAATCCTCGAAATCAAAATTTTCATTATATTCATCTTCATACCCGTAAGACATCTGATAGATAAATTGAGTAACTAAGAAGAAGGATGATGATTTTTTGAAATAATATTCAATATATATATCTTCCATACTTGGCTGGTACATTAGAAAATATATAGCAAAAATGTTCTGACCATTTTCATCAACCACTACCTGCTTGCCATTGCCATACTTTTCGATAGATTTTTCAATACACAAATACATTAAAATATACTCCAAACAAGTACTACAAAATACACTATCTTTGGTCAGCAAAAGTATCAACTAGCATTAACATTCCTCCTTGAGACTTTTGCTGGAAACACTAAGGCAAGTCCTCAATGTCTTGAACCTTCCTTTGGACAAAGCTTTTGTTAAGATATGAGCATACTGCTCACTTGAATTGCAATGCACAAGCTTCATTTCCAGCCTCTCTTGAGCTTCCCTAATTGAATGATACTTAATCATTATGTGTTTTGTTCTCCCATGGAATACTGAATTTTTTACCATTGCAACCGTTGATTTGTTGTCACAATAAATGACTGTTGCATCAGATTGTATGTGTCCAAGATCCTCCAATATTTTCCTTAACCAAACAGCTTGGTTTGTCGCCTCAGATGCTGCTATATAGTCTGCTTCAGCAATTGATTGTGCCACAGTCTTCTGCTTCATTGAATTCCAGCACACAATGTTTGAACCAACATAAAACACATAGCCTAAGGTACTCTTCATGTCATCTGCTGAACCTGCCTAGTCACTATCTATATAACCAGTTTAAACCAAGTCCTCTGATCTCTTGAACCAAATTCCCATATTCTCACTTCCTTTTATGCACCTAAGGACTCTTTTTGCCGCTTGAAAATGTAATACACTTGGCTCTTGTCTAAATCTGGACAGCACATTTGCAGCATAGGTGATATCTGGTCTTGTTATAGTAAGATATAGCAAGCAACCGGTTAAACTTCTATAGATCTTTTCATCCACTCTCTTAGTACCATCTTCCTTCATTAACTTTAGATTTTGTACTAATGGAGTGCTAACTGATTTGCAATTTTCTATATGGACTTCTTCAACACTTCATTGACATATCTCTTTTGGCAAACAAAGATACCTTCCTTAGTTTGTTCAATTTCCATTCCAAGAAAATATTGCATCTCATCAAGACCTGTCATTTCAAAACCTTTTTTCAATTCCTCCTTCACTTCTTCAATCAAGGTGCAATTGCTACCGGTTATTAGCAAATCATCAACATATAAGGATATGATGATAATTCCTTCTTCCACATATTTTATGTAAAGTGTTTGCTAATTTACACTTTTAACAAATCCCAAGCAGAACAAGTGATCATCAATGCGGCTGTACCAAGCCCTTGGAGCCTGTTTTAAACCATACTAAGCCTTTTTTAATAGATACACTTTGTCTTCCTCACCTACCACTGTAAAGCCTTCCGGTTGTTCAATGTAGATTACTTTATTTAAGGACCCATTTAGAAAAGCAGATTTTACATCCAACTGATGTATCTTCCACATTCTCTGAGCTACAATTGCAAACAACAACCTGATAGTTTCATATCTCGCAACTGGTGCAAATGTATCAGCAAAATCGATTCCAAACTGCTGTGCATACCTCTTCACTACCAATCTGGCTTTGAACTTGTTTATTGATCCATCAGGGTTCATCTTAGTTTTGAACACCCACTTGACCCCAATCACATGCTTATCAACTAGTCTATCAACCAATTCCCAAGTCTCATTATTTTCAATCATATTTAGTTCTTCTTTCATTGCTGCCAACCAATCCTGTGAACTCACAGCATCAGCAAAATTCGATGGCTCCAGTATGGTAGAGTTGCATCTAGCATATATATCAGCAATGGGTCTTGTCTTTAGCACAATATTTTCTGAGTCTGAGTTACCATCCTGATCTGGACCAAATTGGTTCCTCTCCATTTGTGATAGTGTCCTCAATTCATGAGCAACCAGCCTTGGAACTTGCTGGTTTTCCAGGCTTCTTGTACCCCAATTCCAGTTAGCACTTTCATCAATTTTAATATCTCTGCAGGATATTATCTTCTTGGTTTGTGGAATATAAACTCGGTATCCTTTTGCATTACTACAATAGCCAACTAAACACCAACCTCAGCTTTTTGGCTAAGCTTATCCCTCTTTGCTTCAGGTATATGACTGTAACAAACACTTCCAAAAACCTTTAAATGTGCCACATCTGGTTGTGTTCCATACCCAGCTTCATAGGGAGTTTTTCTTTCCAATGCTTTAGTAGGAAGTCGGTTTAAAAGATACACAGTTGTGCTAACAGCTTCTGCCCAAAATTCTTTGGGAAAGTTCTTTTCAAACATGAGACATCTTGCCATCTCCATGATTGTTCTGTTCTTCCTCTCACAGATGTCATTTTGCTGAGGTGAGTATGGGATTGTGAGCTGATGCTTTATCCCCATGTCATCACAAAAATTATCAAACTGGCTGCATTTATACTCAGTTCCATTATCAGTCCTAATGGCCTTTATCTTGCTGTCACATTCATTTTCCACCTGTTTTTTGAATTTCTGAAATACAGCAACCACATCTGATTTCAGTTTTAGAAAAAAACACCCAACACATTCTGGTTGAATCATAAATAAAGAGTATGAAGTACTTACTACCATTAAGTGTCTGTGTATTCATTGGACCACACATGTCAGAATGTATCAATTCCAATTTATTCATAGCTCTCCTTGACAGATTTTTAGGAAATGGCATTTTGGTCAGTTTTCCCTTTTGACACACCTAACATATACATGTTTCATCACCTACATCTGGAATGTTTTCAACAAGTTCCAGATTGTGCAATTGCTTCAATGATGTGTAATTAACATGACCAAATCGTTTGTGCCATATAGAGGAATCAACCACAGTGCAAGAAAGTGCCTGATTTTTCACATTTTTCCATTCCAATGGAAAGTTTCTTTGTTTCATTTTGACAGACAATAGCTCCTGATTTTTTAATCAAATATGGTACAACCATCTCCTTTGAAGATCAATGTATATTGCTTCTCAATTAATTGACCAACTAATTAAATTCTGGTTAATTTCAAGCACAAAAAGAACATCAGAAATGAGTTTGGTACCTGATTATGTTTGAACTGAAATCACACCTATTCCCCTGACTTCCACATGTTCTCCATTGCCAACTTTAACCTTTGATCTGTAGGCATCATTCAACTCGACAAAGATACTTGCATCTGATGTCATATGATGAGTACAACCACTGTCTAACAACCAAGTCTCCACACTGCTGCTGGCTTTAAAATTGATGGCTGTGAACAAGTGCTCTTCCGGGTTTTGTTGCTGATTTTCAGCCACTTGAGCTTGAGGCTTTGATTGCTTGTCTTTTATGCTTTTACAAACCTTTTGAATATGTCCAAATTGCTTACAACCTCAGCATTGAACGTCAGGTCTGTACTAGCACCATTTGGGAGAGTGCCCTGTGTTTTTGCAATGAACATAAGGTGGATAAGCTCCACTTTTGCTTGCACCTTTGCTGCTTTCCCCCTTCTTTCTTTCATCTTGTTGCTTTCTAGTCCCAAAACTAGTTTGAGCCTTATATCTCTCCTTAGCAAACAAGGGCCCTTCCACTTGTTCTTCTTGCCTCATCAGCCTTCTTTGTTTAGTGGCCTGCAAAGCATTCACGAATCTGATAAGGTGATGGTGGACAAGTCTCTTGAATCCTCAAGAGATGAAATCTTTGGCTCAAATTTTTCAGGCAGGTTGATCAACACTTTCTCGACAATTCTTCTGTCAGGCAGATCATCTCCCAACACCCTTATCTGATTTACAACCTTCAACAGCCTATCAGCATACTCCTTAACTGATTCTGAGTCTTTCATCTTCAAAGTTTCATACTCCCTCCTCAGGTTTAACACTTGCATTTGCCGTGTTCTTGCATTGCCCCTAAATTCCTCCTCCAAACTGTCCCAGTCTTCCTTGGCCGTTTCACAAGTGATTATCCTTGTGAAGATGGCATCAGAAACTGCAGATTGAATGCATGAGAGAGCCTTAAACTTCTTAGCAACTTCTTCACTATTGCTTAAGTTGAGCAATTGTTGGATTTGCTCTAAGTGCTGGTGGTTCACTTCCAGTTTCAGTTATCTCCCACAGGTAGTATGCCTTCAGGTAAGCCTTCTTTTTTGCTACCCAAAAATCATAATTTTCACCTGTAAATACTGAGGGTAGAGGTGCTGAGAAACAACTTGAAGCCATCCTTAAAACTCTCAAGAATCAGTTGGTTGTGTTATGAAGGTCTGTTGGTTTTTTCTTGAACCTATCTCTCGTTTTTCTCAGCTTCTTCTAAGATCAGATCAGCTCTGATACTACTGATAGATAGATTGAGTAACTAAGAAGAAGGATGATGATTTTCTGAAATAATATTCAATATATATATATCTTCCATACTTGGCTGGTACATTAGAAAATATATAGCAAAAGTGTTCTGACAATTTTCATCAACCACTATCTACCTGCCATTGCCATACTTTTAGACAGATTTTTCAATACACAAATACATTAAAATATACCCCAAACAAGTACTACAAAATACACTATCTTTGGACAGCAAAAGTATCAACTAGCAATAACAACATCGCATCATTATGATGACCATATATAAAATCATCTTCGCCACAAGTGATTTGCTGTTGATCTTCATCATCATCATGATTGCCCTCTTCAGATCTTTGCATTTTCGGTGCGGTAATGCTTTCATTCTGTGAATAGTCATTTCTCCAAGAATCGAGTTTCAAATCGATGATGTGTGTCGTACCAGAACCTTGTTCCTGAAATGATAATTAACAAAGTTATGGGAAACAGGAAATGCATAGAATCCTTAATCTAGTTACATGTTTGTTTCACTCTTTCCGACCCAACGAAAACAAAGCCAAAACAAGAGCATAAAATACATACCATATCATCATTTAGGAGCCTCAAAGCATCATAATTGATTCTCGAACTTCTCTTCTGCAAAAATAGGATTCATGTTATCACATGTAGATTATAAAAACGGAATTTTTTTTTTTTTTTTTTTTTAAATTTCAGTCTTTTGAAATATATCACTTTTTTTTCTGTTTCAATTCTTGATGAATTTAATAGGTTTTTACTATCTAGTACGATAAGGTAAACAAGGCTAACCCTATTAGATGTAACTTACAAAATAGACAAAAAATGAAGTTAAAATCAACAATTAATTTTAACCACACATTTCATAGGATCCATAATTTTTAAATACATATTTCATCAAATTTTATCAAAAATGTATTCAAATTTTAATTTTTAGCTATGCCAAACATGGGCTTAAAATGATTCTAACATATTTATTATTATTATTATTATTATTATTATTATTATTATTATTATTATTATTTTGGAGACATACATCTACCTCCAAAATTTATGATTTTCATGATTTAAGTTTTTTGCCAGTACTGTGCTATGAGCTCGTGAACAAATTTTTTGTAAAACTAATAGGGTGGGGAAATTTATGTTTTTTTTTGTTATGGTTATTTCTATTTTTGTCCCTTTGCATTGTGTTAGAAGCTTCTCAAAACAAATCTCCAAGTCAAGGAGATAAGTGAGATGAAAGTTACAAATGGTCAACCAATGTTGGTGTAGCTCCTCGATTATATTAAAACGGGTCAATTTTTCTTACACTCTTTTACATACGTTCACACACATAAATTGTTGACTTTGAACTATTAGATATTAGGTAATAGGATTAGGAGTGTGCCAAAAAAAAAAAAATGAAGAAAGAAAAAGGTTGAAAAGGGGTTTTCAATCTGTAATCGATAAGCTCTCATAGTCAACTAAAAATATATTTGGATGTTGTTCAAAAACGATTTAAATTATAAATATATATATATGAATGGTTGATAAATCGATGGTACTTGTAAATGTTATGAAATATGGGGAGAGAAAAATGATTTGATCAATTACAAATAATTTACAAATAGTATCCAAATAAGGGCAAAGACATTCAACTGCTCTCCGTTTTGAATAGGCTCTAGCACATCAAATGTTAAATTTTGGAGCTTGATTATTGTTGATAACTTATTGCGTGAATCGTAAATAGGAGCCTTGATCTTGTTAGGAATTTACTTAAACATGCGCAGCGAAAATAAAAAAAAATAATTCAATTCCCACCAGGATTCATCTTTGTATTTAGATAGAAACTGTGATAAAAGTTATACATTTTCTTGAATTTGCAAACTCCTTTGTGTTATCTTTGTTCCAGCAACTTGGATCTACCTCCCACAACTGTCCAATTGTCCAGCCTCCATTGAATTCCACACAGAGAATAGATTGCAACTACCAGGGTTTTTCTTCTTGTGCTAGCAAGAATTATGAAAACTGTATAGATTTAAAACCATAACCATGTATTTTTATAAGCCCAAACGGGCTCGGCCTAGTCTGATCTAATATTTAATTAAATCCGGTCCGTGAATTAATTAATCCAATTAATTAATTCGGGGTTATAAATAACTAATCCAAGTAATTAATTTATCCAACGATTGTTAAATTAATTAATTGACAAATTGCAATATTTCAATTCTCTTTTGTGTGCGATCTATTAAGTTCCCGATCATGATGCCTAACGACGTGAAATATTATTTTGATCTAATCAAAACTGATAAATTAAAATACTCTTTTAATTTATCACCAATCCACACTCGCCATTCCAGATTGACATCTAACAATGTATCAGAGCAACACCTGTGATGGGAAATGTCACGTGGTATGACAAAATCAAACATGTTCGTTTCCTATGAAACTATAATCTTTTCGTCAATATGATCGAATCAATTACGAGATATGGAAGTGTGTCAATCTCGATTATTGATCATATTTTTCATTCTACTATTAAGTCAATATGAGTCGAAAATTCCTTTTCGACTTATGAGTATATCTTGGCCAAGGATTTCGTTATCGACTTAATTGAACGAAATGCAGATCACACTCTCTTACTATCTAAGAGCGACGAATTCTCTATCAGTCATTCACAACCTTCATATGGTTCTTGACATACCCGAGCGATACCGTATTAGCGGCTCTTGGCAGAGTAACATGCAACATCGTCAAAACATGACTATCCTCATATAAGATGCTATGATGACCTCAAGTCAAAGGACCAATTCCACTACCGAACGTTAGAGATCAACTACTGACACTCAGATAGTTATCTGTGTGGAATCTCTTAGCGGGTCTCCAATGTTTCGTTCTATAACAAAACATCAATGCGTTCATTTAAGTGTCACCACACTTTAGTTTGTGAGATCAGCTACTTACTTCACAAGTAAGAAATGTCACACGTGATGGTCTATCCGTAATAACGATATTCGTATCTCGTTATTACTTACGACCATGGATTGTTCAAGATCCAATCATATGTATTTTGCATCTCACAATCACAACTCCTTGTAATTAACAAATCACTTAAACTTCAATCTTCAGACTCTATTATTTAATATTATTTATCGGAATATTAATTTAAATAAATAATAGATTTTGCAAAAAATAAATGCATTAAAAATATTAAAAGTGTTTACAACTTAAATCGATTGGGTCTAGGGCATAACACTTACAGATCTCACATCAAGTGTTAAGTTTAGGAAATTTATATTTGTAATTTCGATTTTGCCCTATTTATAGGATAAATAAATAGGGAATTGACATTAGTGTTTTTAAATGATCATGAAAGAAAGAGAGGTTAGAGAAGATAATGTGTTCGAATATTTTCTTTTAAACTTCTTTTCGCATAGTGAATTATTATATGCCGAAAGAAGATGTAGTTTACAATGAAACAAATTTCTACATATTTTACACATTCTCATGTGTCTATTTTCTTTCTATGATTTTATTGCTCACAAATCACGATGGTATAAAATTTTAGTTTTCAATTTTCAACATCAAGATTATTGGGTCATTGGTTATTGGACAGATTAGGTGATTCTAAGAAGATGATAACCTTGCCATATTAATAACTACCAAAAATAAGATTTTTATGAAATGTATATCAAAGGTTTGTTTGATTTAATTTTTTTGAAATAAATTTTACGAAAATTTATTTTTATTAAAAATAAAAGATTAAAAAGCATGGAGAAATTATGAGTATACGTGCAAATTTATTTTATTAGGAGAATGTATGACTAAAAAAGAGTTTAAAAAAAAGAGTTTCGAAAAATCTGAATCATTTAGAAGTCTAATATTACGTAAACATGATGTTTATGCACGTATACCTAGCTACCCCATGTACGATCAAGATCACTTCATTGCTGATTCCGTCAATGGGTTCATATTTCTCCATTATGCCACCCAAAAAGGCTGTATTTTTATTTTTTTTAATCCAAAAAGGCTGTATTTTTTTTTTTAAATAAAAATGAAATCCTCTATTTGAAGGGCTGTTACCATCCAATGCTTAATGGTGACTTAAGTGTGATCCACTAACTAGAATTTAATTTAATTTAATCTAATCTTTTCCAATTTCGATGAAAATTTTTATCTATATTGTCAAATAATATTTAGATATGACTAATGAACACATGCTTGAAACCCTATCAAATAGCTTAATGAACTCATTTTGATAATTAGTTTATGGGCATTGCAACCCCTTTTTCCTTGTGGAGGGAGTCAATAATTTATGGTTATAATTCAAACATTTGTTCTAATCATTAGTTCTTGTTTGGTGAATATTAAAATTAGATTTTTAGGCATATTTAAATAAAAGTTCATGAAATGTATTGTTGAAAAGTTGGAAGTCCCATGAAATATATAATTAAAATTAATTATTGACTTTGACTTAAATTAAAATCTAGATTTTAATATTCCTCAAACAGGGGCTTACCGCTTACTAATTAATTATCTTTTAATGATTCCATTATGGGATAATGGTGTTTGATTTTTGAGATTTAATTAAGTTGAGACCTGCCCAACCCATTAGCAACACTATCTCCTCTCCTTGACCTTAAAAAGATTTTCTCAAAGTCAAGGAAAGAAGCCATTGCATGCACTACAAGAAAAGTACCCCTCTCAAATATTTATGCAACTTTTTTATTGTATCGAGTTGAAATTTGTTCTCCTAATTTATTTTTATTCTAATGCATATTTTACACTTCGAAACATCGTATCTTACAAAATGGAAAGATGCTAAAATGTAGTATTCTAATATGTCAAAAAATGTATTGACGTCTTCCCGTTTATTAAGAAGAGATGATATGTTGAGACAAAAAAATGTATCGTGGAGATAGCCACTGAGACAAGTTTGTCACATCTGATCTGGTCTATTAAGGTACTTTGGCTCTAAACCTTGGATTATATTTAATGACAAAACAACTAATAGTTGGACTTTTTGTGAATTAATTGGAATTAAATTCAAAAGCAATCAGAGTTTTTACCTGTTGTATAAAAAAAAAAGAAAAAGGAAAAAAAAAAGAAGGAAACTATGTCGTATTGTCGATACTATGTCTCATTCTTGATATATTTGGGGTGAATTATGTGAATCGTTTTTTTCTACATTTAATGAAAAATCTAAAACACCTAACTTTTATTTGTGCATTAATTGGAAGATGGAAATTGTTTGTCATATTTAATAGATGAGTTAAAACAACTAAAGTTTTAATAACCTTCACAGACCAGATAAAAATCTGTTAATAATGCAAATGTTTAAAATATATATTTCTGTTTAAAAAGATTTATGTTGACTTATTTGAAATACAATTATTTTCACTTTTCATGTATCCTCTTGTTGGTTAGACCCACCTAATCAACCCTAATGAGGTACACTCATGCCCTTGTTTGATTCTCATTTTGAGGGAAATAATGCATTTTGAATAGTAGATTAATGAATAATATGTGGTTAAAAATTAAAAAAAAAGTTCTGCATTTCCGTATAATATTATTTTATTGAAAAATATATGCTTAAAAATGAGTTTTGAAAATAACGAATTTTTAGAAGAATGAGAATCAAACGAGGGTTATGTATTAATTAGTGGCTTTCACTAGAAGTTTAAACAAAAATTTCGTTTCTTTATATTAAAAAAAAAAATCTTTATTCGTTATCCTGAATAATCTCGTTTCCTGTTTTGGTGAGGTTTAAAATTTTTTTGATAGAAGCCAAAAAGAAATTCAATAATTAATTTTAACTATAAATTTTATAGGATTCAAAACTTTTATTAACTTTACAATAATCCACATACCAAAATTTACGAAGAGTCTAAATTTTAGCTACACCATAAAAGGTTTGTAGTACGTACGAATTAATTGAGCTATTTGCCGACCAGACAAAGCTATGTTTTATGGAGGGGAAAAAAAGACAAATTTCGATGATTACAGATAATGGTTCTTCTACATGAAAAATATCATTATTTTTTTTTTCTTTTGAGTATTATTAATTGGAAGATGGAATATTTTTTTTAACAACTACATTTTTAATAACCTTCACAGAGTAGATAAAATCTGTTAGTATAGCAAATCTTTAAAATTGTGGACCACTATGCTTCAATAAAGCAAAATTTTAAATTATCTCTTTGAGTAATATTATTTGTAATCATTTATTATCGCAGTGACCCTACGTGACATACATATGATGGTTAGTGATTTGATATATGAGGCAAGAAAAAATTACCATATCAATACATCAAATTACAAACGTCATGTAAGATGCTACATAGGACGACTACTATATTGAGCGATTATATCTTTTTATCTAAAAAATATTCTACTTAAATTGAAAATTGCAACAGATCCAAAAGAATTGGTACTACTTAAACTTGATTTATTAGATAATCAAAACTAGAGAATTTTGAATATTATTCGAAATTCAGAAGAACTACATAGGGGTCATTGAACACCTAGAAAAAGTTTGGTCTTTTAGGATAATGCTGCTTAAACAGGGTAGTTGACAAATTTTTTTGACAGGTGTGTTGCGTTGGCGGCAACTGTATGTATTATTATTTTTTTAACTATCCAATGAAATACTATCACGTTCCCCATATTTTTAAATCATTTCAATGACCCTATCGCGGTAGTAAGATTGAAAGACTTATATTGACTTATTTGTAATACAATTATTTTCACAAATTTTCATGTATTCTCTGGTTGGTAGACCCACATAAATTACATAATGACCCACATAATCAATCCTAATGAGGTACAATCTATGTATTTATTAGTGGTTTTCGCTTGAAGTTTAAACAAAAATTACATTTTTCTACATAAAAAAATTAAAATCTTTGTTCGTTGTTTTGAATAGTCTTATTGCACTTGTTTGGTGAGGTTTAAAAATTTGATACAAATTTAAATCAAATTCAACAATTAATTTTAACTATATATTTTATGAGATCAACAATTTTTTATAAACTTTTTAACAATGCATATCATTCATTTATCAAAATTTACTAAAAATCTAATATTTAGCTACAATAAATGAGGTTTGTATTATGTACAAATTAATCGAGCTATTTGTTGACCACACAAAACTATGTTTTCTAGAGACAAAAAAAAATTAATTTAAAATTTAAAAACTTCTATGATTACAAATAATCGTTCTAAATGATTTCCCCCCCTTCTTAGTATTAATGCACATTTTGTTGTTTTGTAAAGGTTGGGTCTGGGTGTAGGT
>NC_036244.1:7358972-7365140 GCF_002742605.1 Olea europaea var. sylvestris | reverse complement strand
TTTTAATAACCTTCACAGACCAGATAAAATCTGTTAATAATGTAAATGTTTAAAATTGTGAGCAATATAAATATGCGTGAATAAAGCAAAATTTTAAATTATATGTTTTTATTTAAAAAGATTTGTGTTGACTTATTTGAAATACAATTATTTTCACTTTTCATGTATCCTCTTGTTGGTTAGACCCACCTAATCAACCCTAATGAGGTACACTCATGCCCTTGTTTGATTCTCATTTTGAGGGAAATAATGCATTTTGAATAGTAGATTAATGAATAATATGTGGTTAAAAATTAAAAAAAAAGTTCTGCATTTCCGTATAATATTATTTTATTGAAAAATATATGCTTAAAAATGAGTTTTGAAAATAACGAATTTTTAGAAGAATGAGAATCAAACGAGGGTTATGTATTAATTAGTGGCTTTCACTAGAAGTTTAAACAAAAATTTCGTTTCTTTATATTAAAAAAAAAAATCTTTATTCGTTATCCTGAATAATCTCGTTTCCTGTTTTGGTGAGGTTTAAAATTTTTTTGATAGAAGCCAAAAAGAAATTCAATAATTAATTTTAACTATAAATTTTATAGGATTCAAAACTTTTATTAACTTTACAATAATCCACATACCAAAATTTACGAAGAGTCTAAATTTTAGCTACACCATAAAAGGTTTGTAGTACGTACGAATTAATTGAGCTATTTGCCGACCAGACAAAGCTATGTTTTATGGAGGGGAAAAAAAGACAAATTTCGATGATTACAGATAATGGTTCTTCTACATGAAAAATATCATTATTTTTTACTTTTGAGTATTATTAATTGGAAGAAGGAATTTTTTTTCTGTTATATTTAATAGGCGATTTAAAACAACTAAATTTTTAATAACCTTCACAGAGTTGATAAAATCTGTCAGTATGGCAAATCTTTAAAATTGTGGACCAATATGCTTCAATAAAGCAAAATTTTAAATTATCTCTTTGAGTAATATTATTTGTAATCATTTATTATCGCAGTCACCCTACGTGACATACATATGATGGTTAGTGATTTGATATATGAGGCAAGAAAAAATTAACATATCAATACATCAAATTACAAACGTCATGTAAGATGCTACATAGGACGACTACTATATTGAGCGATTATATCTTTTTATCTAAAAAATATTCTACTTAAATTGAAAATTGCAACAGATCCAAAAGAATTGGTACTACTTAAACTTGATTTATTAGATAATCAAAACTAGAGAATTTTGAATATTATTCGAAATTCAGAAGAACTACATAGGGGTCATTGAACACCTAGAAAAAGTTTGGTCTTTTAGGATAATGCTGCTTAAACAGGGTAGTTGACAAATTTTTTTGACAGGTGTGTTGCGTTGGCGGCAACTGTATGTATTATTATTTTTTTAACTATCCAATGAAATACTATCACGTTCCCCATATTTTTAAATCATTTCAATGACCCTATCGCGGTAGTAAGATTGAAATACTTATATTGACTTATTTGTAATACAATTATTTTCACAAATTTTCATGTATTCTCTGGTTGGTAGACCCACATAAATTACATAATGACCCACATAATCAATCCTAATGAGGTACAATCTATGTATTTATTAGTGGTTTTCGCTTGAAGTTTAAACAAAAATTACATTTTTCTACATAAAAAAATTAAAATCTTTGTTCGTTGTTTTGAATAGTCTTATTCTACTTAAATTGAAAATTGCAACAGATCCAAAAGAATTGGTACTACTTAAACTTGATTTATTAGATAATCAAAACTAGAGGATTTTGAATATTATTCGAAATTCAGAAGAACTACATAGGGGTCATTGAACACCTAGAAAAAGTTTGGTCTTTTAGGATAATGCTGCTTAAACAGGGTAGTTGACAAATTTTTTTGACAGGTGTGTTGCGTTGGCGGCAACTGTATGTATTATTATTTTTTTAACTATCCAATGAAATACTATCACGTTCCCCATATTTTTAAATCATTTCAATGACCCTATCGCGGTAGTAAGATTGAAATACTTATATTGACTTATTTGTAATACAATTATTTTCACAAATTTTCATGTATTCTCTGGTTGGTAGACCCACATAAATTACATAATGACCCACATAATCAATCCTAATGAGGTACAATCTATGTATTTATTAGTGGTTTTCGCTTGAAGTTTAAACAAAAATTACATTTTTCTACATAAAAAAATTAAAATCTTTGTTCGTTGTTTTGAATAGTCTTATTGCACTTGTTTGGTGAGGTTTAAAAATTTGATACAAATTTAAATCAAATTCAACAATTAATTTTAACTATATATTTTATGAGATCAACAATTTTTTATAAACTTTTTAACAATGCATATCATTCATTTATCAAAATTTACTAAAAATCTAATATTTAGCTACAATAAATGAGGTTTGTATTATGTACAAATTAATCGAGCTATTTGTTGACCACACAAAACTATGTTTTCTAGAGACAAAAAAAAATTAATTTAAAATTTAAAAACTTCTATGATTACAAATAATCGTTCTAAATGATTCCCCCCCCCTTCTTAGTATTATGCACATTTTGTTGTTTTGTAAATGGTGGGTCGTGGGTGTAGGTCATGGAGATAATTGAAGTAATAAAATATTTAAAATTTTTTATTACTAAATATGAAGAAAATTATGTCTGTCGTTTGTCTATTTTAATACTTTGTTGAACCATGTCATCATAATCTAGAAAGCTCATATCTCACAGAGAAAATAGAGTGAGGCAAAACTTTTGAAAAGTCAAAAGTTGCTTTTGAGATTAAAATTTTCTTTTTAACTTGTCTGAATAATTTTTTAGAAGTGTTTTGTCAGACTAGAAAAGCTTCTTCTTTTTTATTTATTTATTCAAAGTAACATTTTCAAAAGGTTCTTGTTAGGCAATTTGTTGTCAAACGACCTCCCCGGGCAATGATGTAACCTCGGTTGTTTATTATCAATCGGCCTCGGACATATGATTGATTAGTACATCGACACAATTATCGAGACAACACAATCCATATTTTTATGGACCGTTCGAAGCAACCTATTTTAAATAGTGTTGCTCACGGTTCTCGCTTTATTCCTTGGAAGGCTATATTATTATTGTTGAAGCCCACTTAATTGAGTCGAGCCTTGTTTTTAGTCCACCACTTAACCCTAACCTAACTTACCTATTTGGACATTTTACTTGGCATATAATCCCTCCCTTCCTCTCGGCCTCAACAGTGTGCCAATTCCATTTCTCTTTGTGAGACTCCCTCTCGACCTCTTCCTCTACCTTATTGTGACCTTTGTGGTTAACCTTTGTGGGCACATTATTGGCCTTCTCCTTCTCCAATTTTATAGCAATCGGAGTGGGCGGCAGCAAGTGGTGGTGTTGGAGTTGTCTTAACCATGATAGTGTCGATGTCTTGGTAAACTGAGCCCGATTTTGCACGTGGTGGCGGCGGAAATCAACCCTACATCTGGTATCAGAGCGGTAGCAACTTTCCCCAGCCTGAAAATCAGCAAAAAATCGACGGAGGAGTCGCGGGTTTGGGTGTAAAATCGTGGCTGCAATCCTCATTTCCGGCCAATCCAGTCACTTTTTGGCGAAACCGATCCCATATTCGGGACCAGCAGGCTGAGGCACCCCTTGGTGTGTGGTGTGTGGCGGCGGCGGCGACCGGCGGCGGCGGCGCGTGGCGGCGATTCCGGGCGAACTTCCTTCGGGCAGTTTGCTCATTTTAATCCCTTGAACGCACTGACACTATTTATTTTCTGTTTCAGGTTATACAGAAAAAGTTGGACAATTTTTGCCCCCGGTGGATCGACGGTTGAATCTGCATATATCTACTGAATTACTTTAGGCCAAGATTGCGGCCCTAAAGCAGTAGATTTGCATCTCTCTCGATTATACGAACTCAGACACGTCCGCTCTGGTAAATTGGCTTAATCCGTTAATTTTTTAGCATTAGCGCGTCACCGTGTGGGGTGACAATAGGTTGGGGGTTGTCATTGCTTGACAACCATTGCTTGTGTTAGAATTAGGGTTACGCGCTCTTGATTGATCTTTTTGATTGAGTATTTGTTTTTGGTTTAAAATCAGTCTTGTAATTCTTAGTGATCTAATTACCGTGGGACTAGTTATCTGCTAGACGTATTTTTTGCTGCATTGTTATTTTCGCTTCTTACTTATTCCGTTAGAAATACCGTGACTTTACCCTTTCGAACATTCCCTTGATCTAAGACCGCGAGTCTTACGAAACCCTTGGAATCTAGAATGGTGTATATTGTCTGTGATCCCTAGGACGACTTTGTGTGGTTTGATTGTGGTTTGTGCATTTTTGACTATTGTGTGAAGATGACAACTCACAATTTTGATTTGGAAATTTTTAACGGAAAGGGTGACTTTGCTATTTGGCAACAAAAATGAAGGGTATTTTAGTCCAACAAAAGGTTTTAAAAGTCATTGAAGGCAAATTTTCAACTGATTTTTCACAAGAACAAAGAGAAGAAGCCGATGAGCTTGCTTATACCTCAATTATCTTACACTTGTCTGATGCCGTTTTAAGAAAGATGGGTAAACTAAAAAACACTAAAGAACTTTGGAAGAAATTAGAAGACTTGTATTTGCTTAAGTCTACATCTAATAAACTTTACCTGCTTGAACGTTTTTGATCCCTCAAAGGATCTTGATGACAATCTAGATGTGTTTAACAAATTGGTGCAAGACATAATTAATTGTGATGAGACTGTGTCCGAAACTTATAAGGCTATAATTTTGCTCAATGCAATCCCTGATTCCTATAAGGAAGTTAAGAACGCCATTAAGTATGGTAGAGACACATTAACACCTGAAATTGTCATAGATTCCTTTAGAAGTAAAGAAATGGAAATTAGGGCTGCAAAACATGATAAGATGAATGGTGAGGTACATATGATGTGGGGTAGAACTCAATTTAGGCAAAATGGTCATGAGAGATATCAAACTAGTGGCGAGTCAAGTGGTAATGGATGGAAAAAGAAGACCAAAGGTTGGTCTAGATCAAAATCTAGGACTAAGGCGAGAAAATGCTATGGTTGTGGAAACACAGGGCATTTTATAAAAGATTGTCATAAGGAGAAGGGTAAGCTAAAAGCTAAGGAGAGAGATGAGGTAAATGTGTTAGCATCTACTTCTGATATAAATGGTGGTGAGGTCTATATGATTACAAGTCCAGTTGCATACACTGCTGAATTAAATCTAACTGCTAATTCCCGCATCCATGAGTGGATACTTGATTCTGGTGCATCTTTTCATGTAACGTCTGAAAAGAACTGGTTTTATAAGTTGCATGAATCTAACGTTGGGCATGTTATACTGTGTGATAACTTTGCCTTTACTATTGTTGGAATTGGTGACATAAACGTAAAATTTAACACAGGTTTTGTGTATACGTTAAAGGATGTTAGATATATTCCTGAATTGTCTAGGAATTTGATTTCAGTAAGGAGACTTGAGAAGGATGACTTTACCGGTAAAATTGGAAATGGAATGCTAAAAATGATCAAGGGTGCTTTAGTTTCTATTAAGGGAATTAAGAAAAATGATATATACATTACTACTGGGGAAGTGATTAGAGATGTGAATTCCTCTATCTCCCTGCCAAGATTGATCTCACACATACACATGGCACAATAGACTTGCTGACATAGGGGTCAAGGGACTTAAGCTACTTAATGAAAAGGGTGCTTTTGGTAATGACTGTGTGTTAGATTTGCCATTTTGTGATCATTGTGTGCTTGGTAAGTATCACAAAACTTCTTTCTCCACGAGTGTTAATAGAGCTAAAGGCATACTCGAATATGTGCACTCTGATCTTTGGGGCCCTGCCAGTAACCCCACATCGGGTGGTAATAGGTATTTCCTGTCTATTATTGATGACTACACTAGGAAAGTGTGGGTCTATCTTTTGAAAGATAAATCTGAGACCTTCAAAGTTTTAATAATTGGAAGAGACAAGTGAAAAATCAAACTGGCAAGAAAATCAAATTTTTAAGGACAGATAACGGCCTAAAATTCTGCAATAAAGAATTTGATAGTATGTGTAAAGAAAACGGCATAACTAGACATAAGACCGTTCCCTACACCCCTCAGCAAAATGGGGTAGCAGAAAGGATGAATAGAA
>NC_036244.1:7352478-7358041 GCF_002742605.1 Olea europaea var. sylvestris | reverse complement strand
ACACTTCAATTGTATAAACCGTGGGTCTCACAATTAATCAATTAATCCACATAAATTTCACCAAAATCCTTGGAATCTTGCGTGCTGTGGACCAGTTCAGATATTTCTTATTGGTATAACATAGCTGGAATCTCAAATGAGAGTAATATCAATTTTAAGCTGGAATAAGTTGGAATCTTGATTGATTTTTAGGTCAAATTGGATGTTTGAAAAGTTTATATATAAGAATTTTATCTTTGGGAATGGACCATTGCTTTTTTCCTTTCATCTTTTCTATCCTCACCCTTGATATGCCCCGAATCTGCATTGACTATTGTTGATGTAGTTTTACGATGCTTAATTTATTCTGATGATACCAAATCCATAGGAAGGCCTCGGAAAAATTGTTTGCCTTGGATTTGGAACTCATTGTGAGGGTTTCTTGTTGTATTGAAAAACCAATTTTCTCGTATTGTCAATTACATGTTTGAGGAAGTAAATTTGACCAAATCAAAGATTTAGTTTTTCAAACTCTTCCCGAAACATGAAATTTTAATCACGTCTTTCAGAAAACATTCTAAGAAATTGATTAAAAATAAGTTGATATTGCTTGGGGACAAAACCCTCTAGTCATAGTACAATACTAACATACATAATATGGACATGGTCGATCACAATCAAGTTGTCCCAATAATAACTATGCTCCATTTCCAAGACTAGTTCACATGGTTGGCCGCAATCCATTTATGTAATTTGCAAACATTTCACACAATAAATTAGGAATATCGGTATGAACTTGAAACCATAAAGTCATATTGCATTATCATAATAATTGATACTTGATAGGTACTGTCAGTCCAAAAGGGTTTCAAATGAATATTTCAATTATAAGGGTGACGTGAACAAGTAACTATCATGTATTGCCAAAAATCATCAAACAATTGGCAAGTTGCATTTTTAAACTTCAGCCTTCTACGGGAAGAATTTATAAATGGTTGATGTTGATGACAAAAAATGATGTGGTACTTTTAGATCAATTTAGAGAATTTTTGAAAAAAATCATCATGTTATTAATTTTGGAATATTAGTATAATATAAGGGCATAATTTTCAAGAACTTGAATACAAGTGGTATAGAGAGATTTTTAACAGCTCAGTCCTTCTTTTTGGACCTTTGCCCCTTTATATAGCCCTTTGAATTGGAGCTTGTCGACTTGCCGTTATAATCATAACAAGCTACAATGTCTAATCGAGCATGTGCGACATCATCCTTTTTAGAAAGATTTGATTGGTTGGAGAGTTCGATTGCGATGTGGTCATCAAGATACCTTGGTTGTTGCCCCATACCTTATATAATAATGAATTTTCTTTGATCGATTTTTGTGGTGGCGTTGCTACCCAAGGGGAACACCTTTTCAATCATGTCATAATTATGTTTTCAATGACATCTCTTATGTGCCGACCTCTATGAGAGGAATCTTGGGTTGACCTTTCGTGTTGTCATATTTGACTTTGATGAAAAGGATCATTTGATCAATGTAGGCTCCCAAGTGATCCGACGTGTATTATTGCATCGTAACCATCAGCTAATTAAATATATATAGAAATGAGTAATGGATGAAAGTTGATAGTGCTTGGGAAGTCTGCTAAAAGGTGTAATTAAAAATAAAGTTTGACTATTTATAACAATTTATATTAATTCTTCCTAAACCTCACTTGAACAAACAAAGCAACATGAATTCTCGAAATATCACATATCACCCAAATAAAAAAGAAGAATTCACTTTCAAATAACAATCTTGCGGCTTGATCAATGATTGGTTGGAAAATTATAGGTGGCCGTACTATAAACAAGGAGGTTCAATCAAACGTGCTTCATTTGATTTGGCGTACATAACATCATATTATTGTGGAGCATTAGGAAAGATTCAATACCTTAGCGTTTTCACAAGGGCCATGGAAGTTTAACAATTTATCATTGTATTAGTTAGCCAAATTTGGCCTCCATTTCACAAATTTAGGCCTTGTTTGAGCTTCATTCTTTTGGAAAAAATACATTTTTCAACAGTGTTTTGATATCATTTCAATCACACATTTTTTAATAAAATAATATTACACGTAAATTCAAAATTTTTCCTTATTTCTTAGCTACACATTTTCCATCAATACACTATTTAAAAATTCGTTCTTCCCAAAAAAATGGGGCTCAAACAAGGGCTTAATCACACATTTCATGAAATCTTTAATTTTATCAACTTTTCAACTACACATTTACCAATTTAAAAAAAATAAAATCAAAATCTACTAAAAATCTAATTTTTATCCAAACCAAGCACGGGACTAGAATTGAGTATTTGGTAAACACATAATTTCGACCACTATTCTTTCTAGGTTAAAGTATGCAATGTTCCTCTAGTTCTCGATAGTGAGGTTCGTGCAAGATATTGGGATGAGACGATCTTGGCAGTGTATTCGTATTCGGGTAAGATTAGATATAACCAGATGTTTAATACATGGCATTAGAACTTTGTTGAAGCTTTACAAACTAAAATTAATATTTTAATTCTATGAAAGATTTCGAGCATTGTGTTTTGCTTTTGGCTTAAACGGTGTAAAGTAACCCTAGTGACATTAAAGTATTCTAACTGTTTCCCACTTGCCCCTGAAAAATATTTTCGAGCCGCTACTGAATTTATGGAAATCTATTACATATGTCGCTTTGTCACTCGCATATTGAAATGTTAACGAATTTGATGATGTGACCTACAAAATTTCACATGTGACATGAGTTAGATGTTAGTCGTCACGTCACCAAAATCCCGAATGATAAGCTTAAGATCTATTTTGTTAATTAAAAACAAAAAAATAAAAATAAAAAAAATGAATAAGACAAATTCTGAACGTAACACACAATAGTCATCTTCACAAACCTCAAACCCCCCAAATTTCGAACTAGGGTTATTCGTCCTTCAATACAATTTGAGTAACGAAGATGGTACTCCCAATTCGACCCAAATATGAGTGATCCAATGGGGCACAATCTTTTGGGTCATTTAAATGATAGCACTACACTCGTTTTCAAAACTCAAGAGCTAAATTGGCTAAAGATATGGATCATAATTATTACGGATGACTCGCATGGCCCAATGATCTTTTAAACAAATGAATAACAAAATTATTGCAGTCTTTAACTAAAATTAAATTCTAGGGGTCTTCAATTGTAGGACTAACTCAATTGTAGGCTTTAACTATTTAAAAATTAATTAAAATTACATAGATTTTTCAAAACGATATTATTACATAGATTTTTCAAAACGATATTCATTTCTATAAGTAATTTTGTTTTAAACACCTTTTCATAACAATGTCCATCTTAATTTTTCATGAAAAAAATTTCGTCTATCGTCTCACATTTCCCTTTTATATTCCATAATAATTTAGGGTCTGTTCGATAGGAATTATGGAAATTGATTTTTTGAGTATTAGAAAGAAAAGTCAATCCCACCTATAAGTGAAGAAAATAAAAAATGATGGCTAAAATAGTCAAATAAGCAAACGAAATTACCCAACTGTAGTAAATACTGCCTCAAAAATTATTTAACTACTTGAAATTGTTCAAAAACAACGATTCCCAACTATCTCCAAACTAACCCTTGAAATCAAAATTTTCGTTATATTCATCTTCATACCCGTAAGATATCGCATCAGTATGATGACCAAATATAACATCATCGTCGCCACAAGTGATCTTCATTATGAAGATTCTTCATCATAATTGCCCTCTTCAAATCTTTGCATTGTAGGTGTGGTAATGTTTTCATTCTGTGAATGGTCATTTCTCCAAGAATCAAGTTTCAAATCGATGTGTGCCATACCAGAACCTTGTTGTTGAAATGATAATTAACGAAGTTATGGGAAACAATAAATGCAAAAATCCTTTTTTGAGTTACATGTTTGTTTTACACTTTCCGACCCAATGAAAAAGAAGCCAAAACAACAGTATAAAACACTTACCATATCATCATTTAGGAGTCTCAAAGCATCATAATTGATTCATGTCGATATCACATGTAAAATACAATACAAACATCATACAACAAGAATTTAACAAATGACTAAAGAATCGAAATGAAATCATCATTTAACAAATCATCGTACAACAAGAATTTAACAAATGACGAAAGACCATAATTTCCCTATTACTCTTAGCCATGTCTTGAGTTTTACACCGTACTGTGGCAAACAGAAAGAGAAAAAAACAAAAACTCCCATTGAAGCCTAATTTATTATCCACAGTTCCAATTTCTCGGTGGTTTTAACAGCTTTCCGAGCAAAGGTAGTTTTCCTTGTTTCAGTTGCTGCTTTTTGTTTCTTAACCTGAAATTTATCACCAATTTAAACAGCAGTCCAATTTAATCCCAAATTGAAAAGTTCAAATCTTACAGGGAGGAAAAATTATGAAAAGGAATGTTGAAACCGGCGAGTTGCAATATCATAAGCTGCCAATGTTCACATCAATATCGATAAAATGTAAGGGCCCTGTTGATATTTCAACATCAGCTAAGAAATGTTTAGAAGACTACTAAAATGCTTAAAACAGGGTTTCTCATTACATTTTGTATAACAAATAATTGAGAGACCTGCCGTCGCTATACTTAAGTTGCATGGCATTGACCAAAAACATAAACACAGATAATGCGAGATGGAGGGAAGAAAATAATATGGAGTCATGCACATTAGTTTCTGGGAGAATTTTACTCACATAGTACTGCCAGATAGCCCGTCTGAAGAAATCTGGTTTCACTTTCTCTTCAAATAATTTAGTCAAGATAATGGTGCTGAGGTTACTGCCTCATTGAACATAATTTCATAAGTTGGAATTTGCTAAAAATTAATTCTTTTAAAATCAATCTAGTCAAATTTTTTCTTTAAATGTTATAAATAAATACGAAGGATACATGCCAAACTCAACCAAGAAAGGGAATGCTTTAATTTCTATGGTTTAAAAGAAATATTTATCCCATATTGTGACTTAAAGAAGAGAATATCATAATATCATCTTATAGAGACTATTTTGCACAATCGGAACTAATATTATATTTATTCACATATACATTCTCCCATAATAATTCAAGGACAAAAAAAAAAATCAAACATCATGATGGCAGGAAAAATACGTATAGTTCAATAATTCTATCGGCTAGCACCTATGTGAAAGCTAGAAGCCTAGAATCTATAGATTGTATCTTAACGAATCACAAAAATACACAAAGAGAGAGTGAGCATCCGAATAACATAACTCTTCATCCTAACCTACTTGTAGAATAGAAAGAAAATAAAATAATAAATAGACAAAAAAGGGAAGGAAACAGGAAAAATATGCCCATACAGAGGAACAAGGTAACAGAACACAAACCACACTTAATTGAGCTAAAATTAGATGAAATGTAAGAAAACATTGAGGTGAAGCAAGGCTGGTAAGATAGTCCAATAACATCAATCAAACCAATTGTAGACTAGAAATTCGGCCAAATTACCCCAAATGCAAGCAAATCTTGAAGAGTATTAGTAAACAAGGCTTTACC